>NW_023340257.1:14269188-14276907 GCF_004916995.1 Morone saxatilis | reverse complement strand
TTAAAAGTATCGATACTAATAAATTTAGGAATCGTGACGTTTTTAATTTCTGAGAATCGCGATACTTTTGAAGTATCGGTGCACCGTGCAACACGAGTTCACACTGACTACGTGTACAGGCACACCAGTTTTACAATGTTATTCCCAAAATGACGATATTCCATATTTGACAAGGGTCATGTTAACAGCATATTCCGTTTGGATGTTCCTAATTGCTTTATTCTCAATGGAGCACTTTGTCGGATTAAGATATGCGGGATATGCTGATATTATTCAGGTTTTAGAAGCATTCTTTGGACATGTATACAGAACATTCAAAATATGTCTCATTTGGGCTAACAGCCTTAAAAAGGTTTGTGCAAATATCTCGATGCAAAGAGGCAGAATGGCAGAAGTGTCTCTCGCTGTTCCAGTTTTAACATGACTGCAGTTTGAAGAGGAGGGCGGTAGGACGTACGGAGCGTCATTAACAGTCACTTTAATCACAGTATGCACTGCTGTATTTGAACGGTAAATATTAGTGGAATATTTTTGATTCGCCAGGTTAATGTCTCTAGGAATATTTTTGGTAAAAAAAAAAAAATTCTGTGCATGTAAACGTAGTTATCGTGTGTTATGCTGCTTTAAACTCGTATAAACACATATCGGAGCTACGGTGTGATGACAGTATTCTCTCTTTCGCCCACAGAGTGCTTTCATTGGATTTGGTGGGAATGTCGTGAGGCCGCAGGTGAAGGAGAGGTCTTTGTGGTACGTGACAAGTTTCGGGGAGCTGCTAAAGGAGCTGGAGAAGATTTAAAGATGCTAAAAGAGTACTGTCACTAATTTTAACCTTTTTATATTTGCACATATGGATGTGCCTTTTTCATGGTTTTAATTTTCCTTTTTGTCTCTCAATAGATTTTTATAAAGAATGAAAATGTTTACACTAGTGAGACCAATCTTACTTCATGGCCATGTTGCCCTATTGATTTTTATACTAGAAAATACTAAACAAATAACCAAACACTGTCTACGTGAAGGTTAAGAAGATTATTTTAGATGTTTGCACCTTTTGCATCAAAACCTTTAAGGTAAGCTAATACAACTCCTGCATATTATGGCATGTGCAATGAGCAATAGAAAGAGCTGTACGCAGTCACAGTCAATGAGTGTGGTGACTTCTTGTTATGTAGAGAACATCAGTATTAAACATGAAGAACATGCTGTCAAAGAGGTTTGTTTGAACTGCTTTAATCTGTGTTGCGTTCTTGTCCTTCCCTCTACACTGTCCCTTATGAACCGAGGAACAAAAAGACAAGATAAACATGCTTCCTTTAACAGTAAAATCTGATATTACAATATGCAGCAGCGTGACTACCCACTGCCAGATTCACTCAGCCACGGATAAACTGTTTTCAGAGTTAATCATACATGATATTTATGCCCCTTTAAAACATGTTGAATAAAAACCTTTTTTTTTTTCTTTAAACCAGGCATGCCGTCTTCACAAGAAAAAAGTAGAAGCCATAGTTACAAACACAGCACCATGAAACATCAACATTACTATGACAGGGAACCTAGGAACATCCAGAAAAAAAGCAACTGAGAAGAGTAAATCCTTGATTTATAATAGAAAATTAGGTTTACATTTTACACCGTGTCATACTTTTATTGTTTTCATGAATGTACAGAGGTTTTCTCTCACTTCACTCAGCAATAGCATGGCTTACATCAAAGTGCCACTTCTCAGCACACTTTTAATGTATTCCAATTTACATAAAATAAATAAATAGCTACTGCATTGTGCAGCGAGCTTCAGCAGTACTGTTTTCCCCCCCACTTGCACACCACACAGCTGCTCGTCTTTTCAAGTAACTTTGGTTGGTTCAAAGCTTAAGAGATGAGCTCTCTTCATGGACCAGTTTTAATGTGGCACGAGACGTCGGACATAACGACCATCAGGAGGTTTAAATTGGCCAAATTTACTCATCCTTCTCCACAACCAGAAATAAAAATAAAAAAAAAGAAAGAAGTGTGTCATCAGTGGGTGTAAGTGGCTTGGACTACTTTAATTTTAGACACATGGTAGACATTGCTGCCTCCTCTGTCCTAGTGATATCCTGAAGTAACAAAGCAAAAGACAAGAACAGGGAGGGGATGTTGATTGGCAGCACTGACAGGAGGTTGAAACCACGAGAGTGATGCTCTGGGTGGATGTAACATTCAAAAGGGTGCCACTTGATATCAGCCTCCAGCTCACGCCTCATTTTACTGCAGCGGGGAAGCCTTTGTCGGGATCATGATCCTGGAATCCATATGCTGAATGAGAGGAACTGGAGAAAAGGGGAAAGGTTTAGAGCTGGTTCAGTGCGTCCTCATAGTTTAAAGTCCTTTTGATACGGATTCAGTTCAGCAAGCTCTAAAAGTGACTCAATATGTTGTTACTTAAAAGAGTTTTTATCACCACCCTGTGTTCAGAAAGTGATTCCCCCCTCCTCACCTGTGTAATACACCACCTCGTCCCAGCCCTCCTGCTGCCAGGCGCCATTCCTCGTGTCTTCTCTGGACTGAAGGTCTTTGTAAGCTGCAATCGACAGATCAAACACACTGTAGCACTGCTTATAGTAAATGGAGTTCCTGCACTACAAGTTTTGCGTGTTTTAGAGCTGCAAGTAACAACTCATTTTCATTTTTGATTGAAAGATTAATCGTTCAAATGGTGATTTTAAACGGACATTTCTGGAAATGTGGGTGCAGCTGTAAACACCAGGTGACATATTTACAATTAAATCAGAGATGGAGCAACAAGAGCAATTGTATAGTGTCCACCAGACCAATTAAGTCCAATATTCACTCTCCTTTCAGCTGTTTTGTCTCCAGAGGGAGAAATGTCTCTCTTTAGCTTCTAAATGCTTCACCAGCTGTACACTAACTTTCTTTCAGGTAATAGCTAAAAGAACAGTGAGCTGAAAAAAGCTAAAAACGCTCTGTGGAACTATACGTGGATTCCTCACTACAAGTGACCCAGTTCAAGTTGCACGTAGTCATCGGGTCGATTGTTTGACTAAAAATATTAATCAGTGCAGCTTTAAATCTACAATCTAACTATAAATGAAGGAATATTTGTCAGTCTGTCCCTCGATTTTTCTCAAGCACTAGCGCTATTATCTACATGGTGACACTGTTGGTATGTCATTTTGCATGAAGCTGGCGTTTGATCATACCCCAGAGGTGATGAACCATGTAGAGGTCGCCGATCTGTGAGAAAAACCCTCCCACGGCTTCTCTGTTGTGCTGGCGGTATCCAATGGCCCTGGCCCTGCGCACGAGAACAACTTCAGTCACAACACAGGCCAAAAAAACACCAAGGCTTCATCTGGCACAACAGCAGGCCTGCACACGTAACATATTTGACCAGTCTTCAAACAAGGACGTCAACATCATCTTTGGATTTATCTTGGACTGTTTTTAATTTACACAATTGAATTTAGTCTTGTTTTTTTCTTTTTTTTTTTTTAAAGCTAGACAACGCTAGTCTTCCATTGCCATTTTTTTTTACTTGTATACATGTTTATGAATCTCAACACCGGCCAAGTCCATGTGAGATGAGTGGAATGTTTTCCTCCCCAAGGCAAACATGCACTTATTCAAATCATAATCACTGTCTGGATACAAAACTATAGAGCGTCAGTTCATCATGTTGTTGTAACTTGAAGAGGACATTTAAGCCTTAAGCCTCAACTGCACAAATTATATTGAAATTGCCTTAAATTGCTTTGCTGGCATAATCTGGGGTGACTATAGAGGTTTGTTCAAATAAAGACTGGCTAAAGTATGAATAAACGCACACGTAAAAGGGAAAAATAACTCCAAGTGTGATCTTTCCAGCAAAGTTGTTTTAGAGTCCGACCGATCTGAGTTTTTTTGGAGGCCGATACCGATTTTTGAGCTGGAACGAAAATAGACCAATTTTGCACTGATATGACAATGCAAAGGTACTCAGACTGCTTTCTTAAATACCTTTAATATTTAGGTTAAATATTCTTTAACATGTTAAATAATTAAACATGCAGGCTACAATGTTAACCAAATTAAAAAAAAGAAAAATAATTAATAAAAATAAATAGCTAAACATCAGTACAAGCCTTTTTACATTATATACTGGGATTATTAGCGCATATCAGATAACATATACACTGTTACATCTTCAAAAAGCCAATATCAGCCTTTAATATCGTCAGACTCTAGTTTGTTTTCCCCTGAGTATTTAAATCATGTCTGTTTCATCAGGATTGAAGGAACTGGAAGCCTCGAAAGCAGAAAAGTGTTTAAGGTTAGATTTACATATAAAATCATTATCACAAACGGGTTAACTGGAAATCAGAAGCCCTGACTGTAGTGGCATTTCAGGAATGTTGGAGTTATCTTTTACACCAATCATCACTGACAAAGTTGCAAAACAGGCCGTGATATGTAACCCCGTGGAAAAAAAACAGGTCAGACAAGTACAAAGAACCAACACAGAAATCCACTACGAGGAAATCAAAGTACAGAAAACTAAAGGCTTGTGCAGAAAGCTCACGTCTTCATTTAAATCAATTGCAATCAACTGCATTGCACAAACAGATATATGTTGACCTGTTGGCTCCTCGTCATACTCAACTATTGTGTACACACACACCCTCGTAGGGTACATCATACTCTACTTTGAATTTGAATCTTGACCTGAGAGCATGACAGTGCCGCTGCGAAATAGTGCCTCTCTGTGGAATAGCTCTTTATTAATGAAAGCGTGATGAGGAAGGTTTCATGTAGTGCAACTGATCTGTAACTACAGCTCAGTGAATCAAATGAATTCAGGCTGCCTTACCAGTAATTACCCCACTCGATCATGGTTCCTGGCTGGAAGAAAGAAAACACAATATTGGTTATTACAATAAAACATATATAATTCAGCTTTCATAAGCGGAGACTGAAATCACATTGTCTTCTTCTTTCCAGAGGAAACACATTAACACTAATAAATGGTGGGGATGTAACACAGGTATTTTGTCATTCTGAAGATAAGCTGCAATAACAACTACACCCGAAGGCTTCTTCAATCATTCTCTGGTGCTTAAGACAACAAACGCCCCGCTGTTCCTACGCGGTAATCTCAGTCTGTGATGAGGGATAATAGCTTACATTCATCACGTGTCACAGGGAGCGCTGATCTAGACTCTGTTTTTTTCCTGCTTATTTAGAAACAACGACTTAATCTGCCATGATTGAGCAAGAATCGAGTATTACGTAGGACCAAGACTGCCTTCAATTTAACCACTGATCCATCTGAAATCATGTGCCATCGGACTGCCAATTTGATTTGAGTCCGTAAGTAGATACAAACTGTTCATGAACGACCCGGTGGAAGAAACAGCAGGAATGCTGACTTTATGTCTTGCAGTAGTTTTGAGAGGGTGGAAGGTAATTTAGAGGTCACAGAAGCAAAGCATGTGACTGGAGCTTCATCGGTTTAAATGGAAAAACGTGAGTTAGGTAAAGTGGAAGAGTAACACTGTCCCTTTCTGCAACAACTGCTGAGGAGGTTCAGACGTTACAATGAGATTATATATGTAGTGGATGCTTGTTTCCAGTGGTTATGATACAAAAAAGTGAGTGAGTCAACTTTCCCTGCATTACCCAACACACTCTTTATCACCTCCGTCATTTATATCATAATGACAAAAGTTGGTTCAACATTAAACAAATCACAGTGTATCAGGAAACAGCCTCTGCAGGTTACACTGTTATGATTACGCTCAGTTGTGCTGAGGTCCGGTTCTCCAGACTAAACACAAAGGGTTTTTTCTATAAAAGCAATCTCAAAGTATTTTACAAACACTATTGTTTATATCTTTTTTTCTGCTCGTTAAAGAGTTTTTGAGGGGTGTTGCAGACCTTTTAGGGGATTTTTTTTGTGATTTAGGGGCTATATAAATACAGTGTAATTGACTTGAAAAATTGAATGGGTGTAACAGCTTATATTGAGTTAATTGCTCTTTCTTTTTAAGTCTAATAAATGTTTGGATTGTTGGTAATAGTGCTGATTATGTTTGGCAACGCAGAGGAAGGGGCCATGTCAGACATTAGGTTGGGCTGGGCTCACACTTTCAAACATGTACAGCAGCACTAATGATGAGGTAAACTCTCTGGTCCGTTACTCACCCGGAGCTGGTAGGACCTGAGCTCATAAATGTTGGGGCCCTCTCGGGGTACGGGCTCGTTCCAGAAGCTGAACTCCAGCAGGAGCTGATTTCTGCGAGACATCAGCATCTTACCCCGCTCCTTCCTGTACGCTGTGAAGTCCTGCAAATGGACGGACACCGATCAATGAGCTTTACTTCGACTGATGGCTGTACTCTGTTATTACTAAAGCATTAAACAGGGGGTGACACAAGCAAGATGTGTCTGAAGTCTTCACCTGGTTCTGCTTGAGCTTGTTCATCACCTCTGTTAGAGCCGGGTATCCACCTCTGTAACGCCACAGATGAACTGCGGAAAAAAGGGGGGGGGGGAAATCAGAGATGGAAAAACCACAAAAACAAACTACAGAAAAGATTTAAAGCAGGAAATTAAATGATTAAATAATGAACCTGACCTTTGACATTATTCGTCTCCCTTTGTGAGAGTGTTGGATCAATACAGAGCAGGAATGCTCAACCTATATGTCTACGTAAGAGCTGTATTTTCTTAATAGATTTTAAAAATAAACTACATCCTGATAATTGAAGATCAATAGCTGACACGGCTGACAACACAGAACACACAAGAACTGTTCATTAGTCTGTACAGTCATATTAGGCAATTACTTAATGACACTGAATGATTTTCCATGGATATCTGACTTAATGGATAAGACAGTTTGTTCAAGTACTATTCCAATAATTTAGTATTGCTTTGTACTACTAGACAACAATTAATGCAACAGTTTGCAGTTATGTTGTTGTTGAAAAGAAATATTGACCCTGGAAAACAGGACTGCTCATAAAAAAAAAAGGTAGAACAATAGATTCTCTAGGTTTAAAAACCTTTGCAGGATACACACACACACGTTTAGTCTGCCATGGAACAAACTGGATGTTTATCACGGATTGTTTTACAAATAATACTGGGTTTTATTTGTGATGTAACGGTATATACACAGTATTGTATACTCTTATATATACTGTCAATGGGTGTTTGAACATTGAGTGTAAGGACGTAAGTAAAGCTTTATTTATACAGAACTTTTTAAAACACAAGCAGCTTTACATACATATAGACATATACACACACAACCATACACATACATATAAAACGTAAATACTAACATATGGGTGATATGTGGAGTGATATTCAACAGGCCTGCTGATTTACACACTGTGCAGACCATATAGGACGGGTTACACTGCAGATGTCTGTGTGTTGATAATAGTAATCCTACCAGCCTGGTCTTGTTCTCCATACCAGGTATTCCAGGTGCCCACCAGCTCACATGGGTAGTACTTATCAGCATGGATGGAGGGCAAAACATCCTCGCTGTGATGAAGAACAAACACCAAACTGAACCAAACAAACTGAAATACGGTGTAACCACAAGTGCATTTGATACATTTAAGCTAAATTCCCAGTGAAACAACTAAATCTAAATAACAATCACATGTTTTTTTGGTCACATGTCTTCTTTCTCTGTAATGCTGCAAGTCTTAAATTAGCCCC
>NW_023340257.1:14244352-14269167 GCF_004916995.1 Morone saxatilis | reverse complement strand
CCCTCCAGTCATCTTAGGCATGAGCAAAGTTGGTCTTTGAAGGACTGTAGTCATACCAGCTCGTCAATCACCTCACAGGAATAGACTACACAGAATTATTTTTACTCAACACGGCACAACAGTATACTAGGACGTCCCGACCTCATACTACTCTACTACTGCTGCTACTACTATACAGCATGCATAACAGGGAAATAACACTCACCAGAGTTTGTTGTACGCATCCAGGCACTCTGGCTTGACATTATGGACTGGGGGAAAAAAAGAGAGTCACACTTAAAAAACTAAGCTCAGCGTTACTTTAGGACAAATGGTTTATGATTATGGTCAACTTACACTGAATTTTGTAGAGATTACTCTCCTCATTTTTGGTCAGTAGGTTGGAGTGTGCATCTTTCCTGGGATCAACTTTCCTCACAAACAGCGACTTAAACCAGCTGTCCTCTCTGTTTCTGCTGCTCGATGTTGCAAACGCCCTGCAAACACACATAGTTCATGATGAGAGATTTTCAGTATTTTATGACAAGTATGAATCTATGGCAAGACTGACTTCCTAATCTCCTTTCTTGATACCTACTTAGATTTACACTCACATGGACATATTATCTCTATATGAGCCGATATACTTCATTCATAGCAAACTTAATCCACATAAAGATAAATAAACACTTCATTTCAGATTTACAGCTGTTGTTGTGAAGTTACATTTTTAAAATACTTGTGCCACAGTCATAATACAGGCTGTGTCAGTACCACAGCTGCATATAGTAAGCACACTGTGATAATAATGTATGTGTTGCATTACAGTACTGCAGGGCACAGCAGTTAACTCAACCATCAGAAATACCTGCTGTCTGTAAGACAAACGCCAATAAATCACATTTTACAATAAAGCACCAAATTGACCTTGAACATTTGAGATGCTCAACAACAAAAGATGACAGAAACTTGTATTCTTTCACCTTCACCAGCAAACACACGCAGCTTTAACGTTAAATATCCCGCAATAAACTATTTTAAAGGTGTAAGCTTTCATGTAAGTTCAAGCTGAAGGCCACTGAGGAGGCTAGCACTTAACGGGGCTAGCTTACCCAAAGCTCATCGTCGCCACTACGGAAATACACTGAAATACACCACACAACAGCAAACTACACAACTACAAACACGAGTACTGAACAAGCAGGCTGATGACTGCCCTACCTGCTCCAAACGACGAGCTGTCCAGCGGACTGGGCCCTGCTTGTAGCCCGACCCAGGCCACCGCTGACTCTGTGAAGGACTCCAGTCGCCATCTTCCACGGTGCAAATGCAAACAGAGCAAACGCTGTTACCACGTCTGACCACCAGGGGGCAGAACTCACATCTACAGGCCAGGACACAGTCACACATATAGACCACAGATCAAGAACACACACACACACACACACACACACACACACACACACACACACACACACACAGAAGAACACGGGGGTATAACAAGGAAGGAAATAGTGTTCAGGGGCATTTATTTATCTTTATTTATCTTTATACAACACAAGGTTGTGTGTAATGAAATAAGAGTTCATGCTACATGCCACATAGAGAATATATGATGGTTAAATTCATAGAGTAGCGTTGGAAATAAATAAAATAAACCCATATATACATTTATTTATATACATATTTTTTGGATATGATAAGAGAAATTAAAAAATAAATAAATTAATAGAATAAATATGTAAATTAAAGTTACTCAAAGCACTTTGGAGGCCATCAGGCATCAGACTCCACAGCACCTCTGCTGATTAAGACTGTTTTAACTTAACCTGCTTTGCACATCTCTTGCACAAACTCTAACTAGTAACAATTTGCACATATACAGTTTAGTTTTATAGTCTACGGTAATTATAGTTTTTATATTTTCTATTATATCTTTATAATATTTTTTACCAAGTATTCTTTATTGTAATCTTTACACTACATTTCTTCCTATGCTGCTGTGTCAAATTTGAATTTTTTCCACAGGCATCAATAAAGGAACATCTTATCTTAGAGATAAACAAGGGAAGAAAGGTTGACCAGAGAGATATGTACTTCTAACAGGACTTTTTTAAAGCAGACATAAGTGGCCCAAATCTGATTTTCTTTGCTCATATGTGACTCAGATCTGTTTTTTTTTTTTTTTTTATGTAATCTGATTTTTTCAGTTCTGATTTTGGGCACTTTCATATGTGGTTCACATTAGATACAGTTCTGATTGGTTGCAATCGGACCTCAGTGTGAACAGTCACACTATCTTGGTCGTCATTCGTCATGCGGATCACTTCATGTCTGTGACCTGCTCACACTGGAATCTGATATGAGCCAAATTTAAAAAATAAATGTCAACATATCTGAGCAATAGACCCTTTTCACTGTGGCCATTTTGGCATGAAATATTAGTATAAAATAGTAGAGTAAACATGCACAATAGCAGCACCCTGACTCTGTTTGACCTGAATGTAACAAAGCCATTGTTAATGTATTAGTAACACCTGTGTTTACTCTACTATCTGATGTCAAAATGACTGCTGTGAAAAAGGCCTATAAATCAGAACTGAGCACTGAGACTTGCAGCATGAACTTAGTATTTGACTTGTTATTGCAGGAAAAGCACAGGTGTTACTAATAATATTAACAATGGCTCCGTTCTGTTCAAGTGTCCCAGTGAGCCGTAACAGCGTGACAGTAAGTGAGTGCATTTACACATGTAATAGTATCCTGATTATAATTGGGGGTTTTTGGAGTATCCTGGTTATGTTTTGCATATGTGAACATCATCTATCATCATCTACAGGGACATCGTAACTGATCATCCTAGACAGACACAACAAAACTTAAAGCCCAAATTCAGACAAATATGTCATGTATATATTTCAGTTTTCAGTATGGTGAAGTGTCCACTTCCAGAAGAAAGACTAAATGGATTGAAGTGTGGGTTTGTTTAGAGCTCATTAGAAGAAAATCCACTATGTACTGTACATTGAGTCTCTGTATGTTGACAGTTTCATGAATAACTCTTCATTAGACCCAGTTTTTTTTCAATAAACTCAGTTTTTACAGTTGCTGCATTGTTTTCTGCCATCACACGAGTGCTAAGAGTCTTCTTTGTTCTACTTCATACAGCTGCTGCTATTGATCTTTTTTTCACAGCAGACATTTTTACGTGCCATGGTAGTGACAGGGGAAACACAGGTTTAATTAATAAAAATAACGATGGCTCTGTTTTATTTAGGTTATTCATAAAAACCCTCCCAAAGAGCCAACATGCATAAATAACAGAGCCCTGAAGCTATAACACCTGACTGAATGCAGCCTTTATTGAAAATATTAATTACACCTGCTATGACATGTCATGTGGCGATAAAGGCCCATTGTTTCTTGTAGTGGATCCCAAACATTGTTGTCTCTCAGCATAACGTCTGCATCATATCCAACAGTAAAATTATCCTAAAGTGGCATCACTAGAAAACAGTCAGGGTCAGATATGGAGGCCCTGAAGATGAAGATGAAGATGAGTGGGACTTTCTCCCTTTAGTAGGCCTTAATACAAAATATAATATACTTTAATATAACTGTCTCAGCAGTATGAAACACAACATCATTAAGAAATTGAGCATTAGAGACAATAACAAGATACAAAAGTAACATAACCTATAAATGTGAATGACATCAAATATAAAAAACAAGAGTCAGCGATTTACAAACTTATAATAATATCAGTAAAGATAAAAGTGAAAACAAAATAAAATGTTCTGTAATAAATTATAACTTTTGCAACTTGTACATGGTGGTCAAACGTACTACACTGGTTAAACAGGTGGGGGAGCTACAGTTCAATCCATAGCCTATCAACAGATACTGCACTACTAAGACCCTTTTGCAGTTAGAGAAACAATATGGACATCATCAAACTCAACACAGGGCACTGTATTGCACAAACCTGACTATAACCCTACAAAGGTCACCTTAACAACAGATAATACTGATATTTTATTTATAAATATATATTTTGGGGGCTTTTTGCCTTTATTGCACAGCTGAAGATGGACAGGAAAGAGAAAGAGAGAGAGAAAACAAAGGACCACAGGACAGATTCAAACCCACGGCTGCTGCAGCAACAACTCAGGCTTGGTACATGGTGGCGCCAGCTCCAGGTGAGCTACCTGGGCGCCTCAATGAAATGGTTTTTAAGTGGTAAGCAGCAGCCTCAAACGATATCCCCAAACAACAGCTTTAGCCAGTCTTTGACATGCAGTTCATGGCCATGCATTGTGCTGGTTGGTGAAAGTAGGCGTTGGTCTAGTTTATAACTTTATTGCAGATTGAAATGTATTTGCAAAACCTTTCAGACATTTCATGTTATAAAAACTCACACAAGGCACTAAACTTTACTTCACTTGAAGACAAAAGGCTACCACCACATTGGGTTTAGCAGGTGTCATGGATGTGACTTCTGTAATACTGGTATGTATAGCTCTTTAAGATGAGGTGAGATTCTTGTGGGGACACTGGATCCTTATATTCTTAAATACTGATATGCTGTAAGTAATGGATAAAATTATTCTTTTGTTGTAAGGTCTTCAGGAAGAGCATGTCAGAGCTGTAGGATCCAGTTGCTCATGGATCACTGATGGATGATGGAGAGGGCGATGAGGTTGCAACCATGGAGGAATTCAGAACCACTCGAGATTGATTTATTATTTGACAGAGTGATTATGAAGCTAACGGGGACCATATTGCTAAAGCCCACTTGGCTTTAGGAGAAAGAGTACTTACCACCAGTGGAATTCAGAAACTATGGAGGGATTTGTTTTAAGTTCAAAGACATGAATCATAAGGGAGTGCTTTCTCCGTGAAACATTTTTGAATAACAAAAGGCAAAATGTGGATATGTCTGGGAATTCAGGGAACGATTGAATCCACTGAAATTTATCAAGTCAGTTGATTATGAGGAGGAAACATTTACTTAATTTTCGAATCATTACATGGAATGTAATTTGTAATTTTCGAACACAACTTTAATAAACATCCAACATTTTAATCCTTTTCCTGTTTTATACGACTGTAGTTAATTAAAAGGACGCCTCTCCGGCAGTCGTGAACATCAGTATAAATGTAAGATCCAGTAGTGCTTGGAAGTCAGTACGGTACAGTTCCCGTAATGTCAGTATTAATCTGAATAGCGTGATCTGTATTCTTAATGAACTTTGTTGGATGTGGAATACTTTCACAAAGGGCACATTTTATTAATGGAAGAAGTGAGATCAGCTTTTTACAAAGAACTCCAGTTTCACTGCTCCAGCTGTACATATAGTGAACCTCATTACTGGTATAGTAAAAGGTATTTTTTGGGGGGTCTTATCACAATGTTGAGTGAACTCTTGTACCTGTGTTTTTTACGCCAGATGCAGAAGATCTTCCAGTTCTGGCTGAAGTTAGTTGTGTTTGACAGAGTAGATCTGGTACTTTGACTTATCTTTTAAAGGCCGCCTCAGATCCTCATTCAGAAGAAGCTAGTGTGTCATAATTTGTCATCTGCCATCTCCATCAGTGGACAACCTGCCTGAGAGGCCACAGGGATCACTTCTAGAGCTCATCTTTCTCTCCACTTACCATTAATACCTGCTAATGTCCTTAATAGCTTCTCCAACAGCATGCACACCTCATACACTCATCTGGCAGTTTATTAGGGAACATCTAGCTAAACATCATAACAACCCTGCACTAAATCCTACCTTCATGAAGGTTATAATATACATACCGGGCAAATATCTGTATATTGTGAGTTGTTTTCATAACATTATACAGCTAAATTAAACCTTATTGACTAGATTGTTACAGAGCTTTCATCAATGGATGGAGGTCAGTTGTCATGGAGATCTGTTGTTCAGTAGCTGTTATGATTTCAAATGAAGTTTTGGACTTCTTGTCTGTGTTGGCTTAATAGTGAAACATGACAGTACACTGTTGACCTTGGAAATAGTACTTTGATAAAAACAATCCCAACTCAAGGTCCACTTGCTAGCTATTTACGAGGCTTTTAATCATATCACATATCACCGGAAACAAACCTCAGTGTGTATGATTTGATTTGGTTAATAGGTTTGGAGAAAGCTTGTACGTGAACACTGAGTCCAGAGTGAAAGTTCTTGTTTCAAATCTTAAATCGTCTGTGTTTTTGATCCCATTGACCTTTGCACAAGAATGAAGATAAGAGTGATTTTACCATCAAGCCCTTAGAAACACCCTGCCTGGAAGTTAGGGAGGCAGACAGGAAATGTCTTATAACTTATCTGCTATAAATCCTGTATTATTTATTATAATTATGTATTTTCTGACTGTGTGTTTTTACATAGCACTTTGTGAGGTCTGAATACTTTTTGGGATTATTTTTCTTAATTTCTATATACAAGACCATGCTGATACTGGTTTGGTGCTGCTCAGATTTTGCTATTGGACACAATGAGTTTCTCTAAACCAAGGCTTTGAGAAGAACAGCTGTGAAAACAGCTGATATGAATCCTCCACTAATGCACCAGAAAACCATGGATGCCATTTATCAGGGAGTTTAGAAATATAAAAAAAAGGTCTTTGCTTAACTCTCTTGAACCCACATGGCTAAATCCCCAGCCTCTCGTATACAGTATGTCCTGGGTGGATCTTCAGCAAACTGAATATCTCCAAGCCAAATTATCTAACCGGCTGTCTTTGCAGTTTCCCTCTCGCTCTTCTTATTATCTTTGGCTTTATTACTGACATGCTTGCTGTTAAAAGCTCTCCAAGAAATGCTGTCGGACTTGTGAGAAAATACTTTGGACATATTGCTCATAGTCTTCACTCCTTATCTTGTCTGGGTACCGCAGTGAGTGAGTGCAGAACTACCACACACACAGTGGCACCGAGGCATTTAAAATGTCTAATAAGGAATATGTCTGTGTTTTTATTCAAATACTGTAATATAGATAAGAAAATGACTGTTGCCAAGAAATTCTGCCCAATCTATAACGCTCTGGAGTGATACATTGCTTGTTGACAGACCACTGTGACTCAGGCATAAGGACAACTCAGGAGAGTCTGGATGTTTTGGTGTCTGCGATTTTTACAGGAAACACTGTATGCTGAGTCGAGATAGAAACACTGACCAATGAAGACAACAGGAGACTTTACGTCCATCAGTATCTCAGGACCTTACAGATGGCCCCTCACCTTTTATAAATGATAAAATCAAGCAAAACAGTCCCTCTAATTCTTGGATATAGTCTACTTTTCCATATTCTAAGTGCTTGCGCTAAAGTATTAGTGGTGAATGAAGCCCTCATATCATTTAATAAAATAAATAAATAACAATACCTCATTAGAAGTTAAAGTCTTGCAGGGAAAAACGTACTTAAGTAAAAAGCATTATAGTATTGTAACTGGTCATGAAGGGTATAGTTTTATTGATTTTATTCACTGTAAGGTAGTGTTATCTGTAACAATAGATCATATTTTATAAGAGCATCACGTTTTGTCGGCAAAATCTTAATCTGCAATGTAACTTGTAACTTCAGATAAATGCAGTGTAGTGAAAAGAAAAATATTTTAGTGGAGTTGAAGTATAAAATGGTATAAAATACAAAACACTAAAGTAAGGGTAACTCAAATGGTTACTGCACTGCACTAACAACAGTAAAAATACAGAGACTAAATAAGTACATGTTGGTCATTTCAGGTCACCTGATTAATGTTTGACTTGTCTTTCTCTTCTGTCTCACCCCTGATTGTGTTTTGATGAAAAAAAAAACCGTCTGCATATATTCTTATGAACTACAGTACATCACAGCTGCCCTGTTGGCCAGCTTTACAAGTTCCCATACTTATACTAAACATGTTTTCACAGCCACACAACTTACTGAAAGACTGACGATATTATTTACACATCTGAATGACTGTGGGAAAGAACCCTAATTTCATTTTTGTGGTTTAAGCATACAAGGGCAGGTCTTATGTGAATTATTGTAACACCAAGGCACAGAGTGTGAAATCATTCAGAGGTAAGTGCAAAATGAGATCAATGGCTTGAGTTGCTGAAAGCTACCACTCTGTGCCAAATTACCTTTTACAATGTGTAAAGTCTCCTGTAATTCTCACAGTGCTGCTGTTTGATTTGTAAAGGAAACACATAAACCATAAGATCTATTACCAATATATTCACCATCACCAGTATGAAAGGGTAAAGTTTAACCTTTGTATTTGACAATCTCCTCTGTGGCTGTCTGTGGCCTGTGGGATGTGTTTTGTCTTAAATTATCCCTCGATCAGCCTTTGAGAATGGACAGAATAGGGTTGGGAAATAAAGGAATCCTGTGTACTTACTGTGGTATTTCATGACGTCGAACTCTGTCTATCCTTTCTGTCTCACTGTTGCACTCCTTCTATATAGTGATACTCAGACGTAAGGTCAGGGGTGTGAATGAAAAATTAAGTGGCCAGTGCTCAAGGCCAAAAATAAGATATTTGAGAGGGCGGGAAGCGTTTTGTAGCCAGGTCTTCGTTTACCTATGAGATGTTTGTCTGGAAGCAATTTAGCATTTACATTACATCTCAACACACACAGAGAAAGGTGTCTGCAGATTAAAGTGGTGTTTTTCTCATACATCACAGGCACCAAGGTCACGCCACCTGATTTAATTTTCTTCTTCAAATAAAAAGGCAGAAAAAGGAATCTTCCCACAACTCAACACTGGCGGTGTGTGTGTGAGAAATCGTGCTTTTGAGATTTGATGGGTGAATGGAAAGCTTAAATATTTTCTCTTCTTTGTCCTGATCAAACATTTGTTGGTATTTCAGACCACATGTTCTCTCATGATTATATTGGTAGAGAAAGACAGTTTGCTTTAATTAAATCAATCATCAATATCATCCGGCCCATTGCAGAGTTGGAACAACGATACTAGTTTGTGGGTAGGAATATTTTAACGTTGTGGTTTTTTTAAAATCAAAACAAAGGTATGCAAAACCTTTTTATTCTTTCCAAAATGAGAAAATTCAGTTGAGCATCTTGGATGTTTTTTTTCCCTACAGAGAAATGTGGCATTGACCTGCAGCTATATCTTCTATCATATCTGTAGAATCATTCATTTATTTTCCATGTCAGTTTTTTCCTTTGCGGGGTCACGGGGGGCTGAAGCCAATTACTTTTATTTCTGCAATGACCTAATATCCCCCTGTGGATGAGTAAAGTTCTATCTATCTGAACAAATCTATCTGGAAAAGGTTGGTTGTGCGTATGGATGGCTCATCATGTGATATTGATGCTATTTCAGTTATTTAACTTCACTTTTGCCACTTCCAACATTTAATGTGATGGATAAAGTGATATTTATAGTAATGTTTTATTTTATTTTGCTCTCTTCACATGGATTACACTTGGCCAACACTATCTCAGATATATGGATGGATAAATAACATTTAATAGCGGCTGTCATATTATCTGCAGCCTATATAAAAACTCATTCAACACTTTAATCATTTCCAGAGTTGAGTGTAATTTTATTTTTGAAAGATAAATACAAGCCAAACTTTGAAAAATAAAGGTTTGTCCACAGTCTCCGCTGGGTTGAAGACATGCCCAGATTCCTCGAAGATTCCTTTATTCAGCTGGGATGAAAAACATCACGTCTACTGTACAATAAAAAAAGATTCTTTACTCATTTCTTAAATACAACTTTACTAATTAAACCAGACTAAGAGGGGAGCCAGAAGTGGGGACCCCTATTAGCCGTTGCTAAAGCTTCATGGGGGTTCGTGAGGCCTTCTTGATTGTAAGGGCTGCTATAAAACTTAACAGATATACACAGTAGGCCTTTATCTCAGAATTTGGTTCTCTCCTTTGAAGAATTGTAAATGTTTAGTAAAGTGTCAGAGACAAGAAAACATAATATAAATCCTGTATTATTTATTATAATTATGTATTTTCTGACTGTGTGTTTTTACATAGCACTTTGTGAGGTCTGAATACTTTTTGGGATTATTTTTCTTAATTTCTATATACAAGACCATGCTGATACTGGTTTGGTGCTGCTCAGATTAAGTATTTATGATTGTTAACAATGATTAAAAAAAAAAACATAATACAGACAGATAATTGTATAAAAAGGTCCCTAAAAGGAATAATCTGCTCAAACTGTATCCAAATCATTTACCTAAACTTTGGGTTATGAATATAATAATCTATAAAATATGTTACTTGGTCTAAATACCCTGAAACGTTTCATTTTTTACCTCTACACTTTCACACGACCCAAGAAGGAAGAAAATGGTGATGCACGGGTTACTAACAAGCAAATATGGCTCATGGAAGAGTTTTCTAAGGAGAAGAAAAGATTAAAAAGGGAGGTCTTGTTGTCATCCTAGATGGCTTTATGAATCTTTAGAGAGCTATTTTTAAATTATAGATGAGGAGGGGTATGACATCAAAGCATGCTTTAATAAAATGATTTCAGCAGATAAAATTAGTATTAACAGGGGTCTCAGCAAACTACATACACAACTTAATTTATTATGATTGCATTTGTATTGTTCCTTTTGCACACAGTCTGTACAAATATTACTATTATGTAATAAAACAATTCACATAAAAATTTGAGTTAATTAATCTGGGAAATTATTCATCTTTGCAATAAAAACCCAGATGCGTGGCATTATGAATGATGGAAAACATTTGAAGTTCATCATGTTGTAATTGGTAATTAAACTTAAGGTATTTGTTTTTCTTAGAAATGCAAACAACCTGATGCCAGCTGTGTGGCAAGCAGTGATCCTGAGAGATGGGAATGAGTGGGAGACGAGACATGGATGACAACATTAATATGCACTGATATGTCATTGGATCCCAATTAAAAGCACATGAATGTGCCTCTAGACTTCCTAGGGTTCTGAACATAGGAATACAGTCATACAATATAAAACTATAGACAACTTGAGATGT
The DNA here is from genome assembly GCF_004916995.1 of Morone saxatilis. Lineage (NCBI taxonomy): Eukaryota > Metazoa > Chordata > Actinopteri > Moronidae > Morone > Morone saxatilis. The sequence goes on along the minus strand of NW_023340257.1, from coordinate 14,258,174 downwards.
AAAAGCACTGGTGTCTGACAGTCAGTGGCACAGACGTGGTCCTGGAGGTACTAATTGACTTTTGCATCGTTAGATGATCGTGTGATACAGGATCAAGGTGCAGAATCCACAGTTTGAATGGGACTGAAATCTTCTAATACTTCCTCCTCCATTTGACTGTCGACCAGAATGGATGTTTACCTACACTGGAGCCCACAGAGCTTCCAGTTTCTACAGTGATAACCTAAACAAGTTTTTCTATCCATCAGGACTCCAAGGTGAGATAGTGGGGCCCCAGAAGACAATATGCAACAGAACATCACAATCGTAGAAAGGTAGTCACTGAGCAATTCAAATAGTAAGTACAATTGTGACTGTGAGAGATATGGAAATTAGACTTACCTATTTTTCACAGAGGTATCTACAAGGGATTTTTCCCAGGTGCAATTGTCAGCCTGTGTAAGATTAAACCTGTAATTTATGATTAGCTGTAAAACAAAAATGCTTACTTTGACTCTGCAAATCACAGTGAGTCAATAAAACAGCTAAAAAAAAACCATTTCTGTCATGTTTCTAATCTGGATCACCTGCGGTTATAATCTTTCCTCAAATGCATTATCAGAAAGGGTCTAAATACTAAATTCTGGGTGGCTTTTGTAGCCACCCAACAAGCGTTAGGAGGCAGATATAAACAAGTATGTCTACAGTAGTGAGCTGTCTGTCAGGCAATCGCAATATAAGGTCAAAATTAATAGTTAATAATGATAATTATTATGAATATTTTGTCCATATTTCCTGAAAGTAGCTATTTAAAAGCAATACTTGCTTGAAGCTTGGTGCAGTGTAAAAGTAAACCATCATGATAACATGTAGACCCCTTTTCTATTAATAAGTAAATTGATGACCCCTGACAAAGTAACATATTTTATGGATAATTCATATTGCATAACAATAAGAGAAAACAACTGATAAACTGTACAATGAACCCAAACAGTGAACACAATAGGAAGTTTATGTGAAACAAACTATTTTGGATGACTTTTGAGTAGATTATTTCCTGTGAAAATTGACCAGAGATGATTTTTCCTGATATTTTAATTTTTTAACAATCCTGCATACTTAATATGCTTCTTTTTTGACATAGACATAGGCCTACTGTGTATATGTTTTACGTTTTCTTACACACTTTAAAATTAAGAAAGCTTAGCGGCCCCCCTTGAAGCTTTGGCGACCCCTAGTGGGCGTCCTGACCCCCTGTTTGGGAACCACTGATGTAGACTGTGTTGCCAAAAATATCTCTCAAAGACAAATATCTCTGATACAGGTGCTTAATAGAGGCTTCGGTTCTGCAAAATCATACTGTAAGATTAGTGTTTTTAAAAGTCACAGTAGTATTGGACCTTATGGATTTAATTTATCTTTTATCAAAAGAGACTCAAAAACGAAAAGCTGAAAATGGGGTAAATGTTCGAGTAATATTCCAGCTGCAAAATAGTTGAGTGATCTTCTGTGAATTCCATGTGTAATAGCATTGCATCAGCATCTCTTGAGAGGACCTCAGCTTTGTACCATATGTGGCCATGAATGACAATAACAGGTAGCTCATAGTGTGATTAGCATAAAAAGCAGAGACCCAACCTGCAACTATCTCCAGTCAATACAGCCTGAAACTATGTTGCAGAATATGCAGCATCGCTTTAATGTGTAAAACAGTCCATTTTACTTCAGGTATTGTAGAACTAGTTAGTTAGCGTAGGGATCTGATATAGTACATAGATGCCCTTTAGAGCTGGAATAGACTGTAGACATCTGGTATGCGTGTGTTAGTGAAACTACATGTAATGAAGATTGTTTATGTGTGTTTGTTTCTTTTTTTTTCTACAACATTTTTTTGGGATATTTTATAGTAGACAGGAAACATTTTGAGATGCCTAATGCCCAGTTCTTAGTTCCTTATTTTAAGTACCATCAAGATTTATCAACATTTTATAAGACACCGTGTTACCTTTCACTCAGCCAAATGTTTGCTGTATTAGGTCACATGCAGTAGGCTGTTCAAAAGCACAGAGCCAGACTGCACATCTGAATTTTATTATCATGAAACACTGTTTCCATGAATGAAATTAAGATGTATAGGGATAGAGTGGCATGTTAAGTTGAATTTTTAAGAAAAACAAGGTAGATGTGTATCCTGGCTGCTAAAATTTGATTCACACAACAACAGGGATATTACAAATACACTGATACCTGACACAATGTTGTTTTCAAAAGACGTCAAAGATCGGTCTCGATTTAAGTAAACCATTGAAGTATTTGGCCAAGATGTAAGAGTGCAAAACATGTCACTAATGCATTGGATATAAGGATGTTGTCAGAGGATCCGTTCATTGTAGAAGATAACAACAGATGGTTTTACTTGAGGGGGAAATCCTGTAGGGTTTATAGTTCTGTGGCTTTTGCTTGTTTGATAATATTCTCATGGTGGTTGGTGTTTATTATGCAGATACACGCATCTCTGAACCGGCAGGGTGTTCCAGTAAGATTATGAGAAGTTCCTCCAAAAGAGATGATGCTGTCAATATCATGGAAAGATATTCCAACAGAATGTGGCAAACATTGCCTCCATATGAGAGTGATTTTCCTGCTTGTGTTTAAAGTCAACAAAAGCCAGAAAGTAAAAATGCCCTGAAAAGTCAGTGAAGCATGTTTTACTTTTCTTTTGGTGGAGTATAGATTGATGGACGTATGTCAAATCACGACCTCTTTTAAGGAGGTAAGACAAACTTTATGATATAACATTACTCTCTTAATGAAATGCACTGATTTCATTGGAATGAAGCTAGTGAGAAACAGAAAAACTGTGTTGAATGACTACATTGTTTGGAACTGCTCTCGTCTGTGCTTACATTTTACCTCATTGTTACCACAGAATAATCGATAAAATGTGATGCGTATGACATGTCCAAGAGCCTATGTCCTGAACAGACTGTAAACTTCTCTCTTATCTCAGTCTGCATGCATTAACAGTGCTGTTACAATACTATCTTTGTTCTTATGTTTGTTCCAGATGACTTTTACCTCTTTTGTTAGTATTCTGTAATATCTTGAATTCACTCGTTGCTCAAGAGTTACGCTTATCGCAGTATTTTTTTGTCTTTTATTACGCAATTTTCGAACAATAATTCCATGTTAGTGTATTATGGGAAAGCTCAAACATTGATGATGATATGCAACATGTGTGAAATTGCTCCACCTTTTGGCCTGCACCATAAATCAACAAAGCCAATACTTGGAGAAAGTCAGTGAAGTGGGATTTAAGCTTTTTATGGTTGAAGTTAGGGAAATGACTCCAGATCTTAGTCCTGCAAGCTGCATTTCATTTGTAATATTTGTTTCCAAAATTGAAATTTGTTGGAAAAAAAAGGTTATACCCAGAGGTTAGCAGCAATGTTTAGTCTTCACAGATTTTCCATATTCCCGAGGTATAAAGAAAAAGGTTTTTATTTACATGAATCTACTGTTACACTCATCTGACTGACACCCCGACCTGTGGCCCCAAAATGTTGTGACTAAGTATTTACATTCAACATTTTAAAAAGTCTGTGAATCAGATATTGTGACAATTTTCTCCTGTTAAATAAAAAACGTTTGATTCTTACTCCTCCTGACAGCAGGGAATGAATGTTGAACTGTCGTATTATCTACTTTAGCAGTAATCTAACCAGCTAATGGGGTATGTGTAGTGTGGCAGTGTACTCATGTTGGGCTGTAATACTATTTATTTGTAATCCCACCAAAGCTTTCCACAAGTGCAATCATGAGCACAATGTTGCAGTCCGGTTTGTCAACACATAACACTCATTAGCAATACTGTTGCTGGATGTTATTTGACCGTGTATTGGGTATGAGACTCTGCCAACCCGGCTTTGATGTCTCCAATACAATTTCAACATCTGAAGGGCCACACACTCAAACAGATGTAATCATTTGGTACACTTTGTGCCAACATGACCTTGAAATTAAAGAGGATTGATTCAGTCTCTTGAATTTTGATGCTGCCCAGATGTGAATCATTTTAGTGTGAAGGGTGCTTTAGTATTCACTCGAAAACTCAGTTTGACATGAGCGTGTTTGTCTGTTTTGTCATAAACATGATTTTTTTTGTTTGTATGTGTGTGTTTGGGAAGTGGCATTATGTGTTGTTATTGGTATACGCATTTATTTTCATCACATCTAGTTTTGTCTTGCACACACGCTGGTTTTTACTCATCTCATGAGTTTATTGTAAACATTTTTTTTGTAATTTGTTTTTATTTATGGTTTTAAGATAAGATAAAATAGACTTAATTGATCCCAATCTTATTTTACATGTATTTAATCCGCTTAATCTCCTATTTTTGATTATTTTGTCTTGTTGTTTGATATCAGTTTAAACTAACCCATCATATACAATTAAAATAAATACGCGACTATTTTGAGCAGCTTTCAGCCTTAATTTGCTCTTTTTTGGAAACAACAACAATGATATAAAATCCAACCATTTTCAGGATATTGCACTTTCTTGTTGCACTTGAACGTTGAAGTGGCCCTCCTTTAAGATGACTATATCAGCAGTGGCCCTAAGCCAGTTTGAGTTCGAGACGCCTGATCTACAGGCACTTCAGCTGACACCTTGTTTTAATTTTGTCTTTGGATTTAAATCGAATACCTAAAGACGAAGTTTCATTTCCAGTAAGTAAACACAATTTAGACTCGTTTGGATAGGTCAACTGATTCCTCTTGAATTGCTAACCTGAGTTCAAATACCTTTGTCATTGCATTTGGGATTTTTAAAATTTATGGTAAGCCGCTGATGACCTGTATAATTGAAAATCTACACTTGGTATTTACCAAAGAGCAACATCTCCTTCATGGCTTCCCACAACACTAGCACAGCTGAACCAACAACTGGAGGCCTCGGCAGACTGTCGGGAGGATCATCAATTTATTCAGCAGGAAAGCAATTGCACCTAATTTCTCATGTATCAAAGCAGAGTAGTAGCTGGACCTCATGCTCCCTGTGCACTTTATATGAAATTACATTTTTCTTAGGCCTGTTATTCAAGGGAAAATAAAAAACAATGAGCTGTCCACCTTAGGAAAAATGTGACACCAGCCGTGATTTATGGCAAAAAAGTGAAACAAGTGCAGATTTTGTATAGTCCCATTGTGTATTTGTGACATTGACATATAACATGAGGAGTTTATTTGAATGTGAGCTCATATTTCTGGCTCTGTAGCTCATCAGCTGCCTCACTGTTATCCCTGGAAAATAGATTATGTTGCCTGGTTGACAAAAGTGAATATTAGTTATTGTAAGCAATATTGCAAAATGGATTTTATATAATATACATAGACTGAATTATACAACAATTGTCATTGTTGGAACAATCTTCTAAAGTACGAGAGTATTATCATGTAAACTGTTTGGTTACACGGGAGGGTGCAACTACACCACTAGATGCCACTAAATCCTACACACTGGGCCTTTAAGATCAGGGAATTATCCAAAATGAAATGCAGGCAGGAATAATACCACGGCCTGTGGCCATAATCCCACCCCAACCCCAGTTTGCCATGCTGTTTTGAACTCGCTGTAATGCCCTTAAAAGAAAGATGCAGATTTCCTCATTTAAAACGACATGCAAAGCAGCAAATAAACAAACTCATGTTTCCCAGTATCATCACCAATGGACATTGGACACCAACAGTAGCACGAGATTTCTCCCACCCCTGCAAACATACCGGACACGGTTCAGAACATTGTGGTGTCTTTGGTGTTAGTTAAACAGAGGAGTAGTTACGTCCCTTTAGAGTGTGTAGATAAGCTCAGGTTGCAGTATAACAGTTACCGTGTGTTGTGTCTGCTGCCAAAGAAAAGTCGCTGTTTATGTAATGTTACTTCAATTACGTAATTTTCTTGTATTTTTCGCAGCAGAGTGTGAAGAGCTAACACTAGCTGGTTAGCAGGTATAAGTCAAGCTAAAACAGAGCAGGAAGCCGCACATGATCAGATTGTTGTTTTCTCTTGTGATTTTTTTGTCTCTTGAGACATAATGTAAATGACAAACTGTTCTTGCCTCAAAGCACATTTAATTTGTATTTATGTTGAGTAATATTCCCTGACACACTCTTAAAGATTTAAAACAGTAGGTTATGTGTTGTGTGCCGTTCGCTTTGCCAGTACCTGGTGTCTGGTGGTGACTCAAGAGCAGCGGCATGAACAGAACCTGAGAGGTTTCCATCTGATGATGTAAAGACAGAAAACAGGTGGCAAAAATTAGACTGTAAGCTTTCCAGTTGTACTGTTATTTCCCATTTTGTTCATTGTGTTGACAGAGCTTTGACAGATCATCATGCTAACCTCCAGAGTTAGGCATGAGGTTCACAAAAAGTTAACACGGCACCCATTTTCTCTCAAATGTAATCAGGTAGAATGACAGAGAGTTTTTATCTCTGTGTCAATAACAATAATAATAATAATAATAATAATCACGAATAACAGCACATTTAAACACCTCTGAACTGTTCAATAATATTCAGTAAAGCAAGTGTTATTCAGAACTGCAGGATTTTAAAACCATTATTAATACTCAAATGAATAAATGAACTTGGCTTGAATGCTTTTAAGCTTTACACTTTACAGCACAGTCTAAGTATTAGAAACAAGTAGCAATTTTGAAATTCAAAAACAGAGATTAAAAATACAAATATCTTTATTGTCCTTTCACAGTATATAAAGCATTTTACATGCATAAAATGAAATTTGTCTTCTGTATTTGACCCATACTATATATATTACTATATACATTAGGAGCAGTGAGCAGCCATATAGGCGCCCGGCGAGCAGTTAGTGAGGGGTTAGGTGCCTTGCTCAAAGGTACCTCAGCAGTGCACAGGAGATGGAACTGGCACCTCTCCAGCTGCCAGTCTACACTCCATACTATGGTCTATGCTGGACTTGAACCAGCGACCCGTCCCTACAGACTGAGCTACTTAATCTCATTATATTTAATATTTATACTGGCTGTGACTCATAGGATCAGTAGACACTTGGTATCTACTTTCGAAATGCTTTTCCAGGTCTGAACAGAAGCCATATTCACTTCATACTTGTTTTAGGAGCTTTCCTTTCTTCCTGTCTGGTCTAAAGTTCAGGTCCAGTTGGATTGTTGGTCCCTTACTCTCCCATACAGTTCTTCAAACTAATGTTCTAAATATGTTTACTACATAGTGAAATATATCCCATCTCTTCTTGAATGCTATTTCAGAGGTTTGTGCTTTTATGTTGAAGACATATCTTTAGGCTTACAGTGACCATGCGTGGTGACAGACGGGATTCACTACAGCACGGCCAACTGCTTATCGCCACATTGTTTTCACTGTGTTTGGCTTTCCCAGCGCTGCTTAATTTTATTGAGAGTGATTAATTAACTTCTAAACCAGAGGTCATGTGAAATTATTTGCGGCCTGCCCCCTAGGGTATCCTTACTCATTCATAGTGATGCAAAATGGTTTTATATGATAATCACATACAATGACCAAATACTGTAAATATATTAGGGACTACAGGGTTTACAGGATGCTTTTACTTTAAGGGAGAAGTATTTGTCCACCTAACTGATGATGGATCAGTTTTACACAAGTGAATTGCTTGAACACGTGCACCTTTTATTGTATTATAATTTACTAGATTAACATCATATTTTATTTTGGGTTGTAAAACGTATTTAAAGAAAGGATGGCGACTTTGCCACATGGTTAAATCCTCCTTCGTTATCTGCCTAAGCATGTTTTGGAAGTGATCTCACATTGTTGGAAACAAAGACAGTTCAATTTTTCGTGTTATTTGGTCTTTTATTTCCCTTCATAACTTAGAAAATATTTGCTTTGTGGTGTTTGATTAATGATGCTTAGTGTCAGCATAATGAGGTAAATGGCTTCCTTGATTTGTTTTGTTACAGTTGTCTTGGCTGCTGGAGATTCATCTTGGAACATAGATCAAAAAAACTCTTCAAGTACCACAACACATGAACCCATTGCAAATGACTGGTGAACATACACAGACATCTGCATGCAGATAACTAATCTCAGTTCAAAAAAAAATATTGCAGTCCCAGTTATTTGATTTGCCAAGATCAGGTTGCCTTTGAAATCAAAAGTCTAGCCGTTGCTTAGAAAGCATGACAATATAAACAAAACACATCACCTCTATGAGCATCTCCTGCTCCAAGTTAGCAGTATGTCAGCACTGCCTTATATTCTTGCTCTGCTTGTGTTTTCACTGACAAATTTTTGGCAAATTTGGGTCATCCACTGTTACTGGTCTCCCTTCCTTCTGGCTGCATCTCATGTTGAGTTATTTTATTACATTTGTCTTGCTTTTTTAAAAAACATTTTTTATAGTATTTATATTTATTGCCACTCTGTAGTTAACGTGAAAAGTTGGAATTGGTCACAAGTCAACTCATTTATTACTCTCGTTACACTTTGGCCCTGTTCTGTGTAACTGCTGATGTCACAATATGATATAAAAAGTCTGATATTGAATTATTGTTGGAGCCTTTTGCCTCACTTACAGTTAAATGTGGCCAGCCACTAAACATTTTCTCTTGACTTCTGGACTCCTATCAAGTATTTGAACAGAACAAATGCAGGAGCCAATGTGTGACTGCACTTATATAATGGTCTGGATTTTGTGTTTGTTAAGACTGTATTTTTGTCATAGTTTATACTTAGAAACATCAACTGTAGGAATATTTACCTAAAAAGTCCAATGTGTAACATTTAGGAGGATCTATTGGCAAAAATGATATTCATAGTTATGTTTTCATTCGTGTATAACGCCAGAATACAGGAATTGTTGTGTTTTTGTTACCTTAGAATAGAATAGAATGAGACGTTTTTATCTACAGACACCGCATGGAGTTCACAAACCAAACACTGGCTGTAGATAGGGACCTTCATGTTTTTTTGCGTGTTTCACAACCTCTGTACACTTCCCAGACTGTTCTCATTCCCAAGTCGTCAAATACAGACTCAAGCGGTGTCCAGTTAGTTGCAATCTGCAACTTCTCCGCTAGACGCCACTAAATCCTACACACTGGTACTTTTTATAGTTTCTATAAGAACTGATAATGTAACAGTGTTATTCCTCCTGCTCAAATCTCATGAATAAAACTCATTGACAGGTCAGGCAAGCAGTGCAATGACAAATTTGTGCTATTCACTTAAAATGATCACTTAATCCTTCCTGAATTATTATATCCATAAATATCTATATTAATGTAGCGTTCCTCTGAAGATTTCTCTCAATAATTGTTGTTGGTGGTCCTCTTTTGCTCATGGGTTGCTAATACGGTACATCCATGTAGGATTTCTTTATCTATGCATAAAAAATAGATTAGGTGTTTGTCTATGACAGTAACATGCAAAGTACGGTGGCACCCTGTTTCAGCACCTTCCCATTTCGCAGATGCTATCAGGACGTTGTGAGTCATCAAATACTGTGCAGCTGGAAGGCAAAGTTTAGCATTCTTTGTTGCACCTTGGTCGATGAGCCAAAAGCTGATCTGTAAATATATCTGAATGAGACAAATGAGTTCACTTTAGTCCTCATCTTCATCTTTCTCACTGATTGCAGGTTGTTTAGACTAAGACCAGTCAAACATCTGAACTAATAAAAAAAAAACACTGGTCACATTTAAAAGTTTGATAAAACATTATCATGAGTGATTATTATATTTGATGTGAAATTGTATTCATTACTTATGTTTTAGGTTATTTCACAAGGATTGTTAGATTTTTAAATGTGGTGACTGTTTTGTCTATGACTGTTTTATTGATCTAAGCCTGTTTTATGGACACAGTGTACAAATCACAACTATATCTGTGTGGATTTCTCAGGAGGATGTTTGCTGTAATGGTCGGGGTTTCTGCTCAAAAGCAATTTGAACACCATGAAATCATTTCATACTGCACCACTTAACTTTCAACAATGTCTCATGAACCAGGACCAAAATGTCAGAAATACATTTTTACAGCACTTGCCTGTCAGTCCGAAGTTGGTCTATCTGCTTTTAAACTTTGGTTTCATTGTAAATATTTATTATCAGACAAGGTTTTCTTATATTTCCTTGAGAAGCATTACAGACGAAACTGCACTGACGGTTTTGAATACCTCATGAATGTTGATCGTTGTGTCTGAAAACCAACAATTAAAGAAACACATTGTTAGTTATACAGCAGTTACTCTTTAGTGAGCAGTGGCTGTGTGCTGTGTCGAATACAGAAGATGTGAGATGACAGGAGACAGTGCAGTTGTCGGTCATTGTGCCACAAGTTCTTTAAATTGCCGTCAGTGGTTGGAAAACCATCGAGGGGTCCTGGTGGAGGGTCACAGCATGTGTGAGGAGAGAAGCGGGACATTGTGTCATCTCTATAAGGTAATACTGTATATAAGAAGGTATGATTAAAAAAAGGTCTTTACTTGTCCACACTCTGTCTTACAGTGAATCACCAAAGTCATAAATTACAATTGAATAACTCAGGATGTTTCCACCCTCTTTCTCGCTATTGCGATGTCATCAGTCAGACTATTTTCACTTTTTAAACTAAACCAAATGTTGGGATGCTAGCTTTGTGACAGTCATCCAAAGGACACACATTTAGTTCTACTCTTGTGCTACAAGTGCAAGATTTTTGTTATATGTTAAAAAAGTAACTCATCCACCCTCAGAAACACCACACATGCATACAAGAAATTCTGTAGTATTCTTACAGGTACTTGATTGTGAATCAGGAGCTCTCAGGGCTGTCAAATCTCATCAGACCTTTTTACCTCCATGCCAGCAGTTTGATCTAACAAAGGGTCCAATAAGTATGTATCATGCCATAGTTGCACCAAAAGCATTCTTGTGATATTTTCCTGGCAGGATGTGTGGAAAATGTCTGTGCCTGGCTCCTACTGCTTTCTTTCAGTAACACAGTTTGTCCTGCCTGTCAAAACTCTTGACCAGACAGTCATTCTGCTCCGATGATTTATAAAGCAAATCAGAATCTTGACAAATTAGTTTTCATCTTATTTTGTTTTCATTTTGTCTCCATTTTGACAAGTATTTTTTAGGTTTGGTTTGATATCACACTGACCTTTGATATCACATCTCTGAGGTTCTGAAGTGAGCCTTATTTAGTGATTAATGAGTTCACAATCAAGTCACCCTGTGGCAGACGTGATGTAGAGTGACTTGGAATTTCTATTTATTATTTATTATTTTCAGCCTAGTTCAGTACTCCACCTCATGAGAAATTAACAGTTATTACTTTTTACAACATATGCTATGATGATATGAAGTATATCACCTTATATATCGTGAAACATTCATTTTTGTGAACAGCTGTGGCATTTTAATTGATTTCTTATGATAATATTAGCAAAAAAAACAAGCAGTCGGACAGCTGAGCCAAAAGGCTGTTAAGGTTTGCACTGATCATGCACCATGTGCAGTCATCTGTCAGCCAACAATCCTTCACTCTGTTTCAAGCTTCCACTGCCTCTCAGAGCTGAGCAGTCTTGACAGATCAAGCCCCAGAGGCTGAGGGCACTGATTAGAACAGACGAAAAGCAGTTGAGCTGCACCGGTGATAACACCGTGAGTTTGGGAGAAAGCATGGCAGGAACAGCAGAGCGAGCAAAAAAAATATATAAGTCAATGACCCATGTTTAGAGTCCTTTGTGAACCTGTTCACTGAAAGCTGTAAGATGCTGTTAAACTACTTTCTCTTGCCTCATTTACATAGGTTTATGGAGAGTTTCCTGTGCGCTATTAAAGGATAAAAGCCTGTTAAAGTGTGTGGGAGATATACATGAAAATAATACAAATACTTTAATCCTCAGCTTTCACAGTTAATTTCATTGTTGCATGTTTTAGTCCAAATCATGAGTTTCATTTTGACTTTTGTTTCTTAGCTTTGTTCTTCTTAGATGGAGAAGTAAAGTCTCAGCTTGTAAAGTTGAATTTAGTTACAAGTGAAGTTCCAGGTGCTCTGGTTTCCTGCCATAGTCCAACATATAAATATCAGGTGGACTCATAATTATCCAAAGGTATTGCTCTGTGTGCCTATCTATCTATCTTTGTTAGAGTTGTGGTGGACCCGGTATGTTAATGTCTTCTGCGCACTGCACATCATTTGTGAACTCATTTTTAGATTGGGGGGAAATCCTATTGACTCGCATCATTCAGTGTACAAAAAATACAATGTTTTTTTTGTTTTGTTTGGGATTGTTGATTCCTTGATAGTTAATTGTTTTCTTGAATAGTTATGCAGATGCATTCCTTTATTGCATGCAACAAGACTCTCATGAATTTTCTTTAAGGTTTATTACACAACATGCCAGAGAAGATTTTATTTTATCCATAATATGCCTGTCAGACAGTATTTGTTGAGAGAGGCATTGCCAGGAAATGAGTCAGTTGTGTTCCACTCGCAACTCTGAGACAAGCTATTAAGTGATTTACTGACCCTCTGGTAGATATTAAGTTGACATAAAATCCCTATGTTCTTATTTCAAAATATGGCACTGTTCAGACAACATGAATATCACATGCAGGTTCCCAGGGAACTGTCACCTAAGGATGCATATTATTCACAAAGGTGAATGTTTTATTATCACCAGAGGCAACATGTTGAGGCAACGAGAGGTAGCCTTTCTTAGATTGAACTGAGAGTTGATCAACAATACATCTTTCTAACTGATAAACAAATATCCATATAACTTTAAATATTAAAACAGATGTCACAGGAATGACATACACTCACAGACCCCTAGAAATGATTAAAAACAGATTATATGAGTATCATTATCATGGAAGGCTTGTGGTTTACAGACATGCATGAAAAATACAGGTCAGGAAGATCATCGTTCTATCGAAAACGTCTGTGTTTTCTTTTTCAAGAATGTTTTCTGAGAACGTCTCCAGATTCCTCTACATACCAGGACTTGCCGTGGGTGATTCACATCGGCAGCAATTATACATATGTTTTGTAGTAACTTAGTATAAATGCGCCAATAGATCTTTTACACCTGAGCATACAAACAGCAGTAACAGAGTGGTAATTGGGTGACAAACTGTTGCAAATAACTATTTTATTTATGCTGTACCACTGTATTATTAGACATGCAGCAATGGTCCACCAGCACATAATGTTTCCCAGCACATCAATGATATTCGACCCTGTCTCCATCCTTAACATTCCTCTGTAAATTATGATCATAAAGTTCTCTTGTAGTCCCTTTTGGTCCATGTAGTTGTCTTCTTAGAAGTTACTTGTATCTATGAAGTAGGTAGGAGGTCATGTGCAGTCTGTCATGCAAATGTAAGAACACCCCTGAAAGTTCCTGTTGTTGTAGAAAGATTTTACATCTATTATTAGACTCTCCTCGGCTGTAAAAAGTATCTCGGTGCCAGGCCATTAGAGGCCCACCGCTCTCCGTGTAGTCCATGCTAAAAATGGAAAATATCCAAGTGTACTTAATATTTCACTCAAACTACAGTAGATGTGAAATGATTAGTGTACAAAAAGTGGCTTGTTCTTTCCGATTACTAGTACTGCCACAGATTGTTTTTTTTAGATTAAACTGCCTTCTTTCAAAAGTTCAGGTTTAGCAGAAATGAGGAAGCGACGTACAACTTGAACATTAACTTAAAGTGAGGTGGTTGCTTCTGTTTAAAACACTGAGATCTTACTAAGTCATAATTATTCCGCTGGCTGCCTTAGCCTGTATTAATTATGTTGTTTCCAT
>NW_023340257.1:14236335-14244274 GCF_004916995.1 Morone saxatilis | reverse complement strand
TCTGTGATTGGTGTGGCTGTGATTCGACCGAACCTACCAATCAGGAGTCTTCAATCAACCCCAGCTGCACTTTAAATAGCTTGTGTGTCCACAGTTCAGGGCGGCAGTTGGTTGCATACATTTGTGTTAGTCTAGAGAGTATTTAGAGCGTTTGTATTGCCTGGCTGTTGCCTGTCTGAATGGTTTCAGTCAGTGCTTTTGGAACCTTTGTAATCTATTTAGTTTGATACAGAGTACCAAGAGTTGGACTCTCTTTTGTTTGAGACCTAAGTTGCAGAATAACTGCTAGTTTGTTTTTGTTCACTTATTTTGTAAGCTTATGGGTGCTGATCTCTTTTTGTTCTTTAGTGTATTTTTGAGCAAAGTATCTTTGGACAAGACCCTCTTTTGTTTCATTTTGTGTATTGGTTATTTGTCAGCACCTGTATAGCCTCTTTTTGTTACATCTTCTCTCGTCGGTTAATTAAACACCTGACTTTACCCAGAACCTGTCCAGTTATCGCATTCCACCTCATTTCCTATCCCAATTATGTTACTTCTCTCCAAAACGAGCCGGGTCGTAACAGTGCCTCTACTCCTCCTACTATTACCACTGCTCCTAACACTGACGACCCCTTTGCATCCTCACAACCTATGAGAATAGCCAGACACAAGCTCAGGCCAAGCAGCGCTCCAGTCCACCAGCGCTGATTAGATAAGATGAAAAGAACAGGAGCAGCAACCACAGCAGCGGTGCTGTACTGGCCTGCCTGAAGCTTTACTACAAGTACAAGTACAAGTACAGCCATGTACCTACTGATAAAAGATGATTAAAAAAGCTGGTGTCCATTAATATTGCATTCCTGCTGCCTTCTCAGCTTGCTCCTGATTGGCTTCGGGTGATGTCAAACAGGACTTTTGCCAGTTGTCAAAAATCACAGACGGAAATAGTATCCAGCTGGAAGGAGACAGTGAAGACAAGAATAATCACATCTTCACTGAAAACCCTTCATCTGCATTCCTGGATATGATTTTGCGAATGACTTAAGTTAGCGTGATGCTACAACAGCATATTTAGCAGTGATCTTGTTTAATGACACATCTTGTGCCTCGTCTGCCCCACTGCCATAGTTTTAGAGAGCTTTGTTAATGGAGTCATTGTCTTTTTTTACTGCTTGACAGTGACGGTCTGTCTGTTTGTCTGTCTACCTGCCTGCCTGCATTCATATGGATGTAAGCTCGTCAAGAGAATATCCAAATAAGACAAATGTTCTCAACTGATGTGGCAATCTGGATCTATTGAGCCTGCCACATGTTGAATCACACCTGTCTAGGGTAGCATAAAGTTTTTATCTCTTGTTGAAAACTGCTCAGACCAGAATCAAGAAATGAGTTCCTGATGCAGCCTCGGCCAAAATATATTGTGCATTTACTCAGAATTTTAGAACAAAAAATTCCCTATGAGTGCTATAAAGTTGTAGGCTGTTTTCTAAAACATGACTCGCTGTCAAAGTGAACACGTTCCCAATAAAATACCTGCAAGGGGAGATACAGACTTCTGTGATGCATTTTAAAAAGGAAGCTTCTACTGACATTTCTGCAACTACCGAGCCTCCTGAGAGGATCTGACCTTGATGTACTGAATTACACTTAAGCAAAATATGGGGACAACTTATACTTTCTCTTTTGGCCCAATGTACAGAGTCAGAAAAACTAAATTTAAGCAGAAGGGGAAAATGTGAGGTGTTGTAGACAGACAGATTTCTTCATTTCCTCTAGAGTCTTGTTCTGTATTGCCAAAATTACAAAATATTTACAATCCTAAAATGAAATGCACTTTTCATTTTGAATTTTTATAGATGTATAGAGCTGGATTCTCTTATCAGTCAGTAGCTCATTATTTTAGTTATGTCTCTATAAAGATCAGCTGTATAATAATGTCACTGTGTCATTTACTGGATCTAAATACACAAACGTATTGTACTGATTTATTTTAACTCGTAAACAGGTTGTTTGTTGGTAACTGAAATTGGTTACTGCAGGTATTTAATCACTTGGCCACACTGCCACCCAAATGCACCCATAAAACAGTTGTGTTAAATAGTCTAATGTGTGCCACCTGTTGCATCGGTCCGCGGCACTGATCACACAAAAACATGACAGTAACCATTTTAGAATATGAAGAAGAAAACAGTGAAAACAGACATCAGTTACTTCAACAAACAAAAAGAAAAAAAACTGGCACATCCTGGGCACATCTTAGTTCACATTTTCCTTTCGTCATTCCCTCCCAGGCGAGCACAGCTGCTGCAAACAAGAGAACAAGAGGCACTTCAGGAGAACTGGAGTAACAGAGAATTAAGGGGGGGTGGGTGTTTTTGTTTCTCTAGTGCCTAAATTCTGACCAAGCTGGCAGTGCTTACTTAATTAGCTCACATACAGAACAATAATGCCAAACCCTTCCTGAGCGTGTTCAGTGGACATATCACAGACATTACGCAGTGGTTTTGCCCCATTAAGCATCCATATTTTCATGCCAAGAACCACATCCAAAAATTAACAGGCCAGCTTATAGCTATATGAATGTGTGACAACTGCAACAATATGCCAGAGGGATTGTCAGGAAAAGGCCTCTACTGTTGAATAGTGCATCTGTTTCATAAGGAAATGTTCACTCTTAAGCCTTTTCTTTCACTGCCACCCCTAGTGAACATAACTAATGTCTGTTGAAGCAGCAGCGCCAGTAAGTATTGGCTGAACCGTGTGCTTGGATAAGAAATTCATTAGAAAGAAATGGCAAACCTGCCCAGCATTATTGTACTGCAGTTACTCTGCCACTTTGAGGTCAGGTTTCATCCAACAAGCTTGCTTCTGTGTTAAAAATAATATTTTTTTAAAAAAGGGTTTTTTAAATCAATGGAAAATGTGACTTGAGCGCAAAAGGTGACAAAAACAGTAGTCGCCACGATAAAAGTAGCAATAAATCATAGAAATAGCCCAGTGAAATGTAGGAGTTGTGACTGATTGCTGGGCAGTGGCTCTAATGTCTCATGACCTGGGCTCTTTCCCAAGTGATCCCTTGATCACTTGTCAAGAAGATTTCTACTATCAAACTACCAATAAATGTTTCCATTTTAAGCAATTTTCCTTATTTAAACACTAATCAAGTATTTTCCTACATTAATAGATTTAGTTGCCTTTACCTAACTAGGTTTAGCTACCTAAAGCAAACCTTAAAGGACCAGTTTGAAGGATTTACTGGCATCTAGTGGTGAAGTTGCAGAGTGCCACCAACTGAATACTGCTCAGCCTTCAATGTGTGTAGGAGAAACTACAGTGGCCACAAAACTCATAAAAAACACCCACTAAAGGCACTATTTAAAGCTAGCGGTATGTTTGATTTGTTCCAAAAATTACACAAATAAAAACTTATACTTATAAATATTATATTCAGTTTCTGTCAATAGATCCTCCTAAATGTTACACACTGGACCTTTATGCAAAGTTCTGCATTTTGTTTCTCCTGAGCAATATCAAAGTTAGCTCAAATGATTCATGTCATGTAACTATTGTGATGTCCTTCCACATTCTGTTGTTTTTATTCCTCCCCCACACTACACACACATGCTCACACATGTTGTACACAACTGCAATTTGACCCCAACTCAACTCTCATACCCATAGTTACATAGACGTCGCTTAAAATTGACATATTTGGAAAAAAGGGAAATTGAACTGAATGGAACCTGCACCATTTAAGACATAACCAGAGTAAAATATGGATGCAAGCGTGGTCAGTGTGACACTCTTTGGCTTTTCAATAAGGCTCTGCTGTATTTAAGCATTATGCATTGGCTCTGTTGAATCTTACTCTCTAATTATTTAGCTCATCTCTCTTATGAAAAGATACTGGAGGGAAAGTGACATTAATAATGAATGAAACTATTCGCCACAGCTAGTCAGGTTTTTTTCAGAAGTAGAAAGCGCTGGATAATGTGTCTAAAAAAATGTTCTAGTGGAGACTTTGTTGTACAGCTCAGCTGGTTGTGTTTGGAGTCCGCACTAATTCAGACACTCAGCACGCTACATGATGCACAACTTACTTTTCTTGAGCATGGTGTAAATTATGAACAGCATCTCCTGGGGAAATTTGGGAACAGGGGTCATAATTAACAACAGAGCTGCAGAATGAGTTTTGGGCTACATATTTCGCAATGCAAGGCTGTACAAATTGGAAATATTACAGCACTTGAAAGCTGGAATGAAATTTGTGGCGCCTTTGAGGATTATGGTGGATGATCACACGTAAGGTCTTTCCTGACTTGACCAGTCTCCATTTATTTCCGGCTTTGAAGAGCAGGTGTTATTGATAATTTGTGTAAAATAAGTGTTTCCTTTGGCTTTGCTGGAGGTTATCACCGAAGAGAATATGAAACAGTAGCATCCTTAGATATTAAACTGGTTTGGATATGTGATCAGATTTTATCTTAATGCATTACTCTCATGCCCTATGTACACGGAGAGAGTAACTGGTTGCTAATAATCACCCTGACTCTCCATGTGAAGAGATCCCGTTGTGCTGCATACGGCCAAAGATGCAATGAGGCTTCACATGTCCGAGTTAGCCAAATTGTGTGGCTATCTTCCAAAGATACAAAATTCCCAGTTTATGTTTCCCTGAATGTTTCCTTGCTGATCCTTACTTCCTGGATGGGCAAAATAACAGCAATAAAACCACACGCAGCCACCAGGACGAAGTTAATGACTTGATTTGTCTAATTCAGACTGGTGACGTCTCATATTAGCTATCAGAACAAGGACTGTGGTTCTGTCCCCCACTTTGTAAATGCTTACCAATAACTTTCGCACTGTATTTCTGACATTTTGAGTATCAGGACTCACTTGAACAAATCAAAATATTTAGGCAACTTTGTGTATTGGATAAAAGGGTAATCATCATATTGAAAAACTGTTGAGGTTTTATACTTTTTAACGTAGTCAAATAGAGAAAGATGAATTGCAGTTAATACAAATGTATTATAAATTGCTTAATGAATAGCTGTACAACTTATCATTTTGATTTTGAGGCTACAGCATTTTTATTTAATTTGGCATTTTCTGGGAAAGGTTTCGATCATTATACGGGAGTACCGTGGAGACAGCAGTGATGTGTTCTGGAAGATCATCATCAGTTAAATAATAGCATCAAATAATGCGACCATGCATGGCATATAGACTCTGTTCAGGCCGATCAAATATATTAAAGAGGTCCGATTGTTAGTTGCTATTTAGTGGCTTTCTAGCAAGGTACTGTATCTGTGTTTTGTTAAGCAGTACCACATGCAAAATCAATCACGTAACAGACCAAGCTATAATAGAGTCCAATACTGACATACAATTTATAAGCCTACTGTGCAGTTTATTAGGATGGGACTCAATATACTGTCAGTAGATGCTCGATATTGAATGTTTTATTGCTCTATTAAATTTTTGTGATAAAACCCCCCACTGTTTTTGGTTGTAATCATAACAGATTATTATTTTACAAATACCTTCTATGTGCAGCAGATGTATTTTCAACTGATACGGTGTTAGTCTTGCTCCATATTAACATTTTTCCAATTAGTCATGTCAATTAGTGATTTTTTTCTCAACATAATTACTTCAAATCATAATTAAACATTTTTTAATTGATTTTCTAGAACAGGAGTTGACCGGAAAGTATGTACTTGACGTAGTTATTGAACATATGAAACTCACAAACAATACACTATTGTCATAATGGTCAGAGAACAGTTGTTTAAATTTGTAACTTTAGAAGACAAAGACAGACAGAAAGTCAGAATTGCCAAGAAGTTGGAGGGTGATAAATTTTGGGTTTGTGGAATCGTCTCTGAAGCTCTGATGTCTGTGTCAAAATCTGCATTTAGATACACTTCATATAATTGTACATTAAATGCCTGTGCTATTGCAGTGATACTCTACACTGTGGCATTGGAATTGTTGGGGTTTTATCTGATGTGATCTCACTCTAGGTAAACATCCGACCTGGCATGCAACTTTTAGCAGCTGCACAGGGAATGTAATGACTTTTCAACAGAACATACACTGCTTACAGAGCAGAGGCTTATGTGCTTTTATGACTAGTCTTTGATGGACAGTTTTATATCGGCAAAAATGCATAATAGGGGTGAGGGAACCTAAATATAATATGAAAATAGGTGTTTGAATTAGGCAGCCCAACAGAAGTACTGAAGATATAGAAATTAAAAACTTAACGTATTTTTAAAGGGGACAATTTGTTGTCAACCAACAATCAACTTTGCACTCACCTGTGTATCGGTGGAAATGTTAAATTCGTATATTATCTGGTAAATTATTTGCGTTGTGTGCTGCTTCTCCTGCATTGTGGGCATCAATAACTTTCATTTTCAGAGTCTCGCACCACTGCTTAGAGGAACCTGTGGTTGGTAAGTGTTTGCACAAGGACTGAAGAGTCAGAGTGTTTCTAAAGCTTTGAAATTGGCACCAGCTGATGCTTCTTAATCACAATTGTTGATACGCCTCAGGCCTATGGAGCTGATGAAGGTCCAAGACCTTGTAAAAAGAACCTGAGACTGCAGAACTTTTGCACATGCCACAATGATGTTTTTATTTTTTAATTGTGTTTAATTTACAATAGAAAACACATGAATGGATTAATTCACTGCATGAATGTTTGCAGAAAATATTGTGTTTCATACTCTTGTGAGACTGTGTTTACATCTTTTCAATTAAAAAATCACCAGACTATCTTATTTGTCAAGGGGTTCCCAAAGTTTCGCATACAATAAAGGCTTTTAATACAAATTTTCTCCTTGCTCTACCGTAGAGTGCCTGAGGTTTTGTTTGTTCGCCTGTGTGGTCAGAATATGCTCAGAAAAACAACAGCTCCTATTATTCATTTTGCTATGCTGTCTTTTTTTAAAGCAAATCTGCTCCAAACCTCTCGTCTGCTCCTTCATATGACTCCGTCTTTCTGTTTTGTTGCTCTCAGTATTTACAATTGGTTTTCATCTCATAAGTGAATAAGAGCTGACCCACTTTGTGTAGCACAGACAGTGGCTTATTGTTCAACCAAAAGCATA
The DNA here is from genome assembly GCF_004916995.1 of Morone saxatilis. NCBI lineage: Eukaryota > Metazoa > Chordata > Actinopteri > Moronidae > Morone > Morone saxatilis. Next base: position 14,237,168 of record NW_023340257.1, on the reverse strand, counting down.
CAAACGGTCAGGCGCTGACGTCAGTAGCAGCAGCAACACCTTACAGTTTTGTGTTTTTCCATTTCACCTCAGTACAGTCGATTACTGCACTGTCAATGAAAGATGTTACCTGCTATCAAAGTGCAGGTGTTGTAAAGACATTTGTTTTGTTGTGTAGTTATTTAACTGTAATTAAATAAATGTTATTGTGTATTTTTTAACTTGGTATTTAACTCAGACAAGCCAATGTTGTCGCTTCTGTAAACTACACTACTACTGTACAGCGCTAGAGAAGGTGTGTAGCTCTAACACTACCTGATCCATACCTCCTGCTTGACTCCCAACAGAGACGCAAAGGAAAAAAGATGGCTCACTTATTATCTACTTAAAATATCAGCTCTGGAAAATCAATGTGTTTAATTAGTGTTATTGATTAAGACCGAGACTCGCTCTTCTACTTATAAAGACAGAATTTAACTGCCGGCACAAAACACGTCACACAGAGATTTATCAATTACATAATTATTTAATAACACTAGTTACTGCAGCAGTTACTTTATGTCTCATGGGCCTTTCTGACAGTTTAACAGAACCCTCATCAAGCAGAGGCTGTATTTATGTTGCTTGTGAGATGTTCTGAGCCAAGATAAAGTCCAGAGACATGACCCTCTGTCATTGCCTTTCAGTGTTGGCCAGCTTGCTTTTTAGAGGCACAGCAACTGTCTATTTCAATGTTATTAATTAGTAATAGTAACGTATATCTACACCGATCAGTAGCCCCATACAGAACAAACTGACACCTTTCTATTAGAACCAGCATACATTTTTTTTCAGCTGTTTGAGCTACAGTAGCT
>NW_023340257.1:14234878-14236120 GCF_004916995.1 Morone saxatilis | reverse complement strand
TGAGCTACAGGCGTGATTTAACGCTAGTGTGTTTGACAACATGTGTGACAAATGACTCTTCTCTCGAAAAGAAAAACAATGGCAGCTGCTGAAGAGGTTAGCGTAGATTGTGCTAGCATTAGTTAAATCAGAACTGGAGAGGATTTCTTTATTGAAAAGAAGAGAAGAAGAAGAGCACTGAAGAAATATATCGATGGAGAAGATGTTTTCTCTTTTCTTCCGACATCATGTGGTTCGTTGATCTGATCATTTAAAGTTTGCAGGTGATAGACGACAAGAGAACAGATGGTTCATCCAATCACCTGTCCTTTTTCAGTGACTACTTCCTTCTTTGTAAGAAACCATCTAGAGCAGTTATAAACAAACAGGTCCATAGTGAAAAAAAAACACTAATTAATTTGATGTGACAGGTTACTGCCTTTTTTATTACTTGATATACCATAGAAGGAGGCAGTATTTTACTTGTTTCCCCTTTTCAATATGTTATTTTTCTATTATTATTCAAGGTTGATGGCCATCATTTGCTATGTTGACTCTGGAGTCTCGCTGCCATAATTCAGTATGCCTTTATCTCTCATTAAGTTCCATTAAGATTGAGTTATTTTTGCTTGGATTGAAGTGTCTTTTCCTACAGTATAATGATTTATGGTAAAACATTATTGTGCAGAGAAATACGTATATGCACCAACATTACATTGTGACTTTAGTTCAAAATCCTACAACTTTCTTTATAATTAAGTTTATTTAAGGAATATTTTAAACATTATCATTAAATCAAATTACTCTCTGTAATGTGAAAAGAACTGAGGATCCCACTGGGAGCAAAGTGCAGTTCTCTGCAGCTTTTAGCAGCTTTCACCTTATTGTTTTAGTTTGATGGTCCAATAAGTCTTGAACAATATGGAGAGCCACCCTTAGACCATGAGCTCACACACAAGCTAGCTGTACTTGTTGAATTGCAACCAAACCAGGAAAAGGATAGGAGCAAATGAATGCTGGATTTACATTGAGCAGAAAGTGGAAAAATAGGACTTACAGGGAATGTTGCTGTGTTTCTGCTGGATGTGCAAGTAGTAAGGTGTTCTCAAAACATTACTTACAAAATTATTTGTAGCTGTGGCTTTAATTTGGATTATTTCTTCATCCAGTGATCAAATAGTGCAGATTGGTTTTGTTGTAAAGACTGATGCTTGGGAAACTTTTCAGACCTGTACACAGAACGTATCTATCTATCTATCTATC
>NW_023340257.1:14182891-14234778 GCF_004916995.1 Morone saxatilis | reverse complement strand
AGTCGCTCAAATCCTCACGCTGCTCATTTTTCCTGCTTCATCAACTTTGAACACACAATGTTCACTTGCTGCCTAATATATTCCACCCACTGACAGGTGCAATGATAACCAGATAATCACCTTTCAGTGGTCACAATGTTATAGCTGATCAGTGTATGTGCAATCTATAATTTACTTTTTTTTTTAAAGGGGGATGGACGAAAAAACAGGATACCGTGGCAGTATATCATCAGATGTATCAGCTCTTTAACAAGTCAGTTAACCCAAAACTACAAAGAAAATGTTGTGTTGTCACTTACCTCTGTTGGTTTTGCGGCAGTGCAGATAGTTCTGGTTTTATTTGTTTGACATAATTGTCTTTGAGATTTCAACCTTCAGTTCGATTCATTTGTGGAGGCAGAAATCTAAAGCCCAGTTCAGCCCAAAGATTTGCAATGAGACAAGTTGAAACTGGCAACAACTTGCAATGCGCTAGTGGTGCAACATTCAGAAACCCTGTCAGTTCACACCAATGCAACTAGACAGTAGATTGTCTCCATAGCAACGACTCTCTGTACTCTAACTGCTGAGTGCTGAGGCTTTTTGTTTGTAGCTGGATATCATTTGTAGCGTCCTAAAATGAGTTACTTACAGCTGCATTTTATTGATGGAACAATGAAAACTCAATAACAATGAGAGGGTCAAGAATTTGGAGCCGTCTGGTGCGTGGGTGGTGAGGTGATCCCCTCTTTCCTTCTTGCCATTTCGACCAGACTTGACTGGCTGTTGAAACGGGTGACGTTCCTTACCTTCTAAAATGAGCCGGCTTGAACTGAGCTGAAACAACCAGTTCACACCGTTGCAACTGTCTGAACTGGGTTCATAAGAGACAGATGTCTTAAAATAGATGCACAAAACAATCTGCATGACTACTGCTTTGTTTCTGTAAGGTGAGTGAACCAAGCTCTTAACACAATTTGGGGTCATTTTGATAGTGTGTGTTGCTGTTGACCTGTGTTACAGTACAGTACAATACAGTAAGGTGTTCCTATTATTCTGTCCATCCTTAAAGTGAGCACTTGTCAGTAGCTGGTGTGTAGTACCGTCTCCTGCTGCTAGTCTGCACTGTTGCCTCAAGCCTCCTTTTCTCAAAGTCAATCATTCTCTCTCTCCGTCTGTAGACTTGAGACACCATCACACACACACACACACACACACACACACACACACTCCACCTTCCCTCTCTCTCTCCCTCACTATTCTGCCTCCCAATTATTGTGACCATGGCAACTATCTTGGAATATGGCCTGTGAATACATTCACTATTACCAGGTCACTGCCTTGCAGCCTATCTGTCCCCCTATTGACACACACACACACTCTCTCTCTCTCTCTCTCTCTCTCTCTCTATCTATCTCACACACACACACACACACATACACACACAGACATACACACATACCATATATGTATCTGCTCTGCTTTGCTGAGCACTCATCATATCATAATGCCAAATGAGGAGCGGGCATAAACATAGAGATTTGCATTTTTTTTTTTTTTTAATGATTATGTGGATGTCTTGTTTTGAACAAGCACATTTTTGGAAAGTGTCTCCTTGGAGGGGGACCCCCTTTGACTTGGTGTGAGAACTTTCTGGCTTATCTTTGGGTCCACATGCCACAGTCTTTCTTTTGTGAAATAATTGATTCTTGTTGACACACTAAGAGCATACACTAAGTAAACTAAAGTACTTAGTACTTATCACATGCAGTGAACTCCCTTCTGTCAGCCAGAGAGCTGGCCCAGGAGTTCCCTTATAGGGGACATAAGGAAGTTATAACAATGTTGAGGAAGTGTGTTAGTGGGTCTGTCGGAAATGAGTGTCACTGTACTTAATTGAGCCCTGAGAAATGGGGTTAAACTATACCGCAACTTTCACTTAGGGGCATTTTGTATATGCCTAACTTTGATCCCTAGAAACAGGAAGTTTCAGTTTTGTTCTTCTTTGATGATTCCACGGTTGGCTTTTTAAGTTGTGAAGAGTTGGTGAAATGCATGGGAATGCCAAAAATGTTGACCCCCCTAATTGGGTTTCCCATGTCTTGGGTACCACCACAACAGCATGTTAATATCTCGTTTAATGGTTGCGGTATCCTATGCTTGTCTGTTGCTGGACACTACAGTGAAAAGTTGTATTGTCTGCATTTTATATTTTGCCCAGGAATTCTGCTGCTTTCAGTCTCTCTCACTCTTTACTGGCATGCAGCCAGACTTTCCCGCCACTCCAAAAGAAAAGCCTGAGAAACAGTCTGATAAGCTGAAAATGAAAAATTCTACAAACATTTAAGCATCACTTGTCACTGTGAATTGTGTCATTGCTTTACCCTGCCAGCACTGCTTTGTTTGATAGACTGGGGGCAAAAGTCAGAACATTTAGTGGTTAATGCATCACTATTTTATTTAACTGACTGAGGTGGTGGAAACTATTGTGCAGATTCAGAAATTGCATTTGATACATTGGTGACGATTAAGTTATTTTCACCAAATATATTTTTGTTTTTTCATCAAAACCTGTACATAACTCAGTTTACGCAAAGGAAATATTGCACGAGCTTCTTTTACTTGTGGGTCTTATTCACTATTAAGTATTATTTATGAGTGAGCACATGGTAGCTCATAGTTGTAGGATTATCCCTGTCAACACCAAAGTCATGTAATGGCATAAATGTGCTTTAATTTGTAATAGCTGTTGGACACTATTGAAGTTGTTGACCAAATAGTTGGCATTGAGCTTCCCTCTACAGACAGATTTCACCAAGCTACATGAAGAATTATTATGTTATTATGTGAATGCACCACCACAAAGTTGGTTGATGCTTGATTTACCCGAGCTTTAAAGCGCCAGTGCAATCTAACACTGTGTATAGCCAAAAAGCTATGCAAAGGAACCAACAAAGAACACAAAGCTTTCATAGTTGCGCTCCACCCAAACAACTAATAATGGAAATAACTGTCTCAGTACACTAGTCATGTTTAAAGGATGTGTGAGTGATGAATTATTGATTTTCAACCCTAATATTTAATTTGTAAGATCATAAACTCATTTATCTTGGGAAACAGAGAAGCTACACGTATAATCTGAGAAATAAAGGTCATTATGGATACATACAGACTTGGGTGTTTTACTTGAGTGCATGCAATACTCTCTTAAAGTTAGAGTCTTGAAGATTTTAATGCCAAATGTGAGTCACCCTGCAGCCTGGTCTGGCCCTTACCAGAACTCATCAGTTTTCCCAGGGTGCCTGGGCTTGGATCTGATCTTCACTGGAACTTGTTTCGGTATATGGAGCAATGTTAACTGCAGAGAAAACCACATCTGGAGTGTGGTCTGGATGTGTGTATCACACTTTGGAGGTTGGCCAGTCAACTTGTTCGTGTGTTCTGGTGACACTAGGGGCCATTAAATGAATGATGTTTGTACTGCACCAGGGCACTCTTGATCTACCAGTCTCTGATGATTTTCACTTGAAAACAGTAGACATAGGCTGGAAGAATTCATTCATCTGTGGTCTGACCATTGTGGTTGACTCTTTGCATGTTCTTTGGTAGCGTAAAACAAATACAGCGTGGACGGGCCTCAAACCAATCTGTACAGTGTCAGCTTCAGATCAAAAGAAGATCCAAGAATCTTTGGCATGTCACGATGCATATTACGCTAGAACCACCCAACACAGCTGGCCAACTTCACTCTGTGATTACATGATAACGATCTCAGAGCTGATCCAGTACAGCACCCCACAGCAAGATGTAAACACTTACCCAGTGAACAAAGGTTCATTGTACCAATACAAGTCCATGTGTAGAGTGTTAAACAGTATGCTACAAGCAATACACAAGAAAACAACACCATCTGTATCAGCAACCTGAGACCGTCACAGGCAACCAAATCAGTTCATCGTGAATGCCACCAGTAAAGGTAATATGTCCCTGCTCACGCAACAGATGTTGAATATATCACATGTGACATCATGGTCCCTACAGTATGAGTGGGTTGGAAAGGGAGAGTGGGTGGTCTATAGTCTATACAGTTTACATGTACATATGTTGAAAATGGAAATCACCTTTCTCTATGCAGAAGTGCCAGCAGCTCAAAGTAATAACTTGCCCATTATGCCAGAATCTGATCAATGTAAATAAACTTCTTTATGCCTGTCACTGTTTTTCTATACTCCAGTAAAATTAACTGGTTGTGGCAACACAGCATTTATAAAACTGTTGGTCTGGTTTACTTCACCAAAACACTTGTTTCACTTGGCTGTTAAGGTCCAGTGTGTAACACTCAGGGTGATCTATTAGCATTAATGGAATATAATATTCATAGGTATGTTGTCATTAGTGTATAATCGCATGAAAATTTTAATATTTTTGTTTTTGTTACCTTAGAATGAGCTGTTTTTATCTACAGAGGCCGCTGACTTTAGATTGGGCCTTTCATGAGTTTTGAAAGCTTCTCCTACACACTTGAAAGGCTGAGTTGTATTCAGATGGTTGCAATCTGCAACTTCACTGGTAGATGCAACTAAATCGTACACACTGGTCCTTTAAATACTGACAGAAAGTATTTCCTCCTGTGCTTAATATTGAAGCACATCTTGGTGTACTTTCTGGTGTCACCCTGGCTTATGTGAGAAGAACACACACAAACAGAGAAAATGTCTTGTTTTATCTCGCTTATTTCAGCAGATTCACCAAATAAGTCTAAAATTAAGTTTTAGAGCAACGCTGTTGTCTTTGGGACCAGGATTATATTGGAACATTGAAGCTGACTTGAGTTGCAAGGCTGGTCTTAAACTGATTGCTGAACTGGGGAAACTCAGTCATTAAGTTTTAGAGCAGAGAAGTAATAAGTATGTTAGTAAATAAAGCCTTCAGTGTCTCTGATTTTAATAAACTTCTACCTCAGTGAGTTGATATGGTTTCTGGCGATGACCTCAAAAGTTGTCTTTACAGACTTAATTTCCCTCCTACCGAAGCCAAATGTACTTGAAAGGTTGAAATGGATTATATTGTGATGCGCTGCCAACTGTGCCTGCAGATGCAGAGCCATTAAAGCAAGGGTCTTTTGTAATCCTTGGTTGTCTCCAAGAGAGAATTTAGGACGCCTGCATGTTGTGGCATGTTGGGAAATGTAATGTGAAAAAGACACAAAGAAGGTCCAAATTCTCGGCAACAAATCACTCTCTTGATTTCAATGTTATATACACACATACATAATCAGTGGCTTGGATTGACCGGGGAATGGTGAAAGAACAACCTTGATGTTACTAGCGCTTCTCTGCTAGCTCCTAGACACATTTATATATGTGCTAAACTGATCTGTGAGCCTAGATACTGCTACTTCTTTATGTATAAAGCTAGTAACACCGCCACTGTCATGAGGTACCACTAATTTTTAAAAAAAAAAAAGCTACTGTGAGATGAGTTCTGTTTCTGTCTACAGTTAACCTAATAACTTCAATCTGAGGTGAAACCTGATTTAATACATTTTTCAATGGTGATCAGAGTCACACTTGTTGACTGATACTTTGTCAAGCCATCACAGCAACATAATTGTTATAAAGGACTTACAGTTCATAGTTTAATTAAAAACAGTGAGTTCTCTGTGACCTCTCATCATCCTTCACCAAAGTCCATGTTTAATCTCAGCCTTTTTGGCAAAAACACGATTCAACTCGGCCCAAAGGAGGAGTACCAGACATGAGCTAAAATAGACATTTAGACTCACAAATAAATGGAGGAAAACACTACTCTCATCCAGAATACACTTTTGCTTCCCAAACAGACGAGTCAGCTGGGACTTTTGGTCTTAAATCAAACATGGACAGAATAGTACCATGCAGGATACAGCATTAGGTCAGTGTCCTCCTGATGTTTGGATTGAAACTAATGATTTACTGTAATCATAAGAGCTGAAAGCACTTCAAATAGTTCCTTGTTGTTGACTGTAATAATTTTTTGGACTCCCTCAGTGTGGTTTTGTCATGTATCTGATGAGTTCCCTGAGAAAAACAGATGTTTTACTCGTTGAATATCATCATTCCAGTATGTATGATATAGGAACATATAAGTAGTTCTAAGTCACCATTGGCTATGAATGGCGTGGTAAGACACACTAGCACAATGGGTGTGCCTTGAAGAAAACCAAAGCAAAAAAAAAAAAGGAAATAGTTTAATAAAATCTAAACGATTCAGTGTATATAAACAAACCTGCTGCGCTACGTTAATAACCAAGTCGGCCAGCTCATCAAATTGACATGCTGGTGAACATTTGTTTACAGTACATTCAGTTATGTGCCGGAGCCTATGTGTGCCGGACTACAAGAACTTTTTGAGAGTAATAATTTATTAAGCTGGTGTCTAACATAGTCTAGTCAATTTCTCCTTGTATTTTCCACAATTTAGATTCAGTCTAATAATAATTGGCTTGGCATTGTTTATTACACTACCTCAGTGTACGGCAGAAACAAAGAGAGTGTAATGAGAAAATTAGTTGCGTGATAAATTACAACAGAAACATATTTGCTCTCAGCTGCACAGACTGGTGAGAAGATGCATCAAGTAGAAATTGTTTCCACTTGAGTGAAAAATGCTTTATCTGTAGTTAAATGACTCTGCTTCATAATTCAAGCAAAAATATGCTTTGCATTGAGACTGAACAAACCTTAAACAGCTGATACTGTTAGGACGCCTGACCTAACTTAAAGGAAATCAGCATGAGCGGAATATGAACACTAATGGTGAACGTCACTACTATGAAGGATACTGTGTGTCTTGGAAAGCAGAACCCATTAGCATGCGTGCAACAGCCCAGTCTGTCAGGTTTGTGTCTGAGAGAGTAATGACTTTGGCTGCAGCTCTTGCCAGTAAAAAAGTACCTCTGCTCAACTTCTTCTACTTGAAATCCCCAAAATGTGTCCCAGAGCTGAACAAAAAGATGGACAATGACAGCCTTGTCAGTGGTGAGGTGTTTTCTATGAAATCGCTAGACATGTTAAGCCAAGATGAATCTGCACACAGGTGTCTGCACAGGATGTGTCCTGTTAGCGATAAAGCTCTGGTGCCAATCTCCTATCGCCACAAGATCTGACAGCTGTTTACAAAGTTGATTGAAGTGTCTTTTTGTAAATAAAGTCTCAAAACATACACTAGAAAATACACTGAGGCTTTTTTTTAGCAGTTGTTTGTTTCACACCTTTCTTTTTTTTTGCTCTACCAAACAGAAATAAAGGTCCGCTAGCCTGTGTTGGTCTGATGATACGATACAGTTGACCACTGCTGTACAGGTACTGTATTATAAGAGTTCTGGCTTTGTAAACCAATTAAAGAAATACTAAAGCCATATTCAGGATTTGGTGATCTCTACTCTGAGATTCCTGCTAAAAGCACATTGGTAGGACTGCTTATACTTCAATTATTGACGGGGGTCGAGTCTATGAGCTTCTTTTCACTAAAGTACAGTTCTAGCAGTCATTAAAGCCGGAGCTCGGTCCTTACTCTACTTCCTTATCTATGTTACAAGACTGTCAGTGACAATTATCCTGATAAATTAGCTGAGAGACTGCACAGAGGAGTGGGCTGATGTTTCTCGGCTTCTTTGCTTTCTGTCATCTCTGTGTGATGCAGACAGTTTTCTAATTTCTCTACTGGATCCTCTGTAACTGGCTTCCACACATGGACTGCCTGGCAAAGTGCGCTGCTATTTCCAGCTTATTCATGCAGCCAGTGACTTTGTAATGTCTTGCTCTTATATATATCGTGGGCACATGCTGATAGTTGAGGTGTTCTTGTCTCTCTTGCCTTTAAGTTTTCTGAATCTCGTGCTTAGAAGAAACAGCAAAAAAAGTAATATTACTGCTTGTGTTGAAAACCAAAGTCAGGAAATTTGAGCCACAGAGAGCAAGTATTTATGTGTGTATGCAGTGTACTCGTCCTCGGTCTCTCTCTTGACTCTTATAGATAAGTACGCTCTCTCAGTATCCATGCAAATGCTTGGCAGACAGTTCAATTCCTTCTGGATGGGGGGCGGGGGGGTTGTCTCTCTCTGTCTCTCCCCCCTCTGTCTCTCTCTCTCCCCCTGTGTGTGTGTGTGTGTGTGTGTCTCTTTCCCTCTCTCTCTCTTTCCTCGCTGGCAGCAGCGTCTGTGCTGTTGGCAGGAGTGACCAGAATAAAAACAGCAACACCAGACATAGAGGAGGAAAAAAGCAAAGTGATCCATTGAACAAGAGTCTTTGCCCTCTCTTAATTACATTGAGTCTCATATCTTTTCCCCTTTTTCACATTTTTTCCCCCACTCTTTAAGACTTTGGGCTTGTGGTAATTAGGTAGAAGAGAATAAAACCAGCTGATCGGGAGAGGGGTGGTGCATTTTGGAGCGAGATGGCTAACAGAAACATTCTGTTGCTCTTCTGTGGACTCTTCCTCTTAGCACTGATTCAGCCCTCTCTTCAAGGAGGTAAGTGTGTGCTACAGGTGAGCTTAACCAAGATCTTTGCTGCATCAATCACAGACTTAAAACAGGTGCATTTTTTTAGACCTTAAACTGAACATCTAGTTATTAAAACTATCAAGAAGTACTTATTGTAATTGAAACATTATATATAATATATGAACCATGTATTATCTACCTGTTGCAGTGTACCTTAGAGTAGATTTATATGCAAGTGAGTGCTAACTTTGATTGTTTCTTCTGATGTTAATCCCAGTTTTAACTTTAAAAAGACAGTTCTGCAATTGCATTGCTTTGTTTTTGTGGTAAGGTTACTTAAATAGATTAATAATATAAAGCCCCCCATTCTACAGTCATGAATATTAAATTGTCTAGTGTTGCAACACTTATTGAATCCCTGAATAGTGCTTTTTCATCACACTGCTGTTAAAGAAAACACTATAATAAATAGAAAGGAAGTTTTTTTGCAACATATTTAGATACAAGTTAGAGGTGAAGTTCAGCACTGTCCAGAGCGTAACTTGATATTTTTGTGCATCATAACTTTATAATAATACTGCTTTGTCATATCATTAGTGTGTGTGTGTGTGTGAAATCTACATTTAAGTTCTAAATTAAGCAACCATCCATTTTTGTGGTCCTCTATATTAGGAATGTATTTGTAATGTATTTCAGACAGAAATCCTGCATACGCATCTATGCATACATAGTTTATGTTTACATGGCTGCAGACCCTATCGTGTAACATGTCAGGAAGAGAAGGTTCCAGCTGGTCCCTCTTTCCACTTAACAAAACCACATAGTTTAAATTCACCCCCGATGAACTCCCCGGTGGACAGTCAGTGTACACACAAGTTTCACCTTTACAGCTTTGACCGGGTCTTCTCTTGGAGAGGACTGTTCTGCCCAGAAACCATGAAGCAGCAACGTGCATGATATGAGGGATTAGCCTCAAGTGCAGTTTAAGAGAGAGAAGTTTTGAACATGCCTCCCACTCTCATTCAACCTTTCAGTTTGCTTTCTGCATTGCTTTGATTTGGTTCTTGGTCTGTGTTTTGGCTGAAATTCTCTGAGTTATTCAGCCTCCAACTGGAAAACATGTTTAGCATCTGGGGCTGGGTATGCTGGAGTCAAGTAATTTTTTTGTTGTTGTATTTATTTGCTTAAAAGTCCCAGTTGTTTATGTTCCTTATCTCCCAGTGTCCCTTCAGATGCATTATGTCTAGATTTTTAAACTTCTAAAAGAAATATTTTGTCCATATAAAGTCTCATTTGTCCTAGCAGTTGTGTTATTCTCTTCTAATTCAAACATGTTGACTAAGACGAAGTAGATCGCATCATTAAAAAATGTATTTGCCCTTCTTCTCTCTGTTTTAAAGCACATTCATCCTTTCTTTCTTTGCGCCAGCCACATTTCATTTGAGATTTTGAGGTGCATTCAGGCAAAATATATAACAGGTAAAGTAGCCAACACATATCAGTATTGGCTTAGCAGCATAACTTTGATCTCAAGTGAGTTTTGAAGGTATCTATATTAAACCTTTCTGCGGCGCTCAAACTAGTTCCATCTGTGTCTGTGCACTTGGAAAAACACACTCAGCATGATCCGAGGGTCAATTATCTGTGTAACATGAACCTCATTAACACCCAATCCACTCATTTAATGCCTCTGCACAGAAAACACGTCTTACGCTTGCGAAATTCACCCCTTGAATTGTGATGGAGTGCAAGGCCTGCCTGAATATTTTCCATCGACAAGTGTAAATGAGTTACGGTCCTGGAGGAAACATCTGGGAAGGAGTTTGTTAATAAATATGCCCCCTGCCTGTCATGTTACCCTATGACCTTGTGCAGGTAGCGTGGTATATTTGTTGGTTCTCCCTCGTGCAATGGAAGAGGCAGACTTATTTCACATTCTACAAACAAACAACATCTGTCACATGGATACAGGGAGTTGGATGTTATTCTTATCCAAATAAATTTGTTTTGACGCAGCTTGGGCTCAGTGACCTTATTTCATTGCTACATTTGATAAGTGAATCAAACGCAGGCCTAGATGGTTCATTAAATTTTCTCACTACATTCCTCAATTTAGAAATGTGAATGGACATCTCCTGAGGTGCAAATGACACCAAATTATGCTTTTTATTATTTACCTTTACATTTGAAATACCTAGTCTATCAGTTCCCCCCTTGTATTTCTGTTTCTTAGCTTGACATATGTCGTAATTCACTGGTGGACCTTTGCCAAAGTCTTTAGTTTGGCTTTTTGAGGACACAATTAATAGCACAATTCCAGTCCAGAGGAAGAAGAAGAGGGAAAAACAGCTGCTCTGTTCTTTCACAGTCTCCAAAGAATTGAAGAGGTTGTGTGGTGTTTTTTTTAGTAGTGCTGGAAGCCAGTTTGCCTGATTTGGCATTGCCCAGATTCAGCCCTGAGACTTCAGAGGAATTTAATACATTAATCAGTGACACCGGCCTGGCTGTAGGTAAAGTTAAACAAAATAAATGCAGACTGGATGGCATGCCACTAGTGATGAATTGTAGCACTATCCCAGCATTGCTGGTAGATACCCAAACTGATTGTCCTGATTCCCCCAAGCAAGTGGTGCTTCAGGCTTTATTGGTAGCGTGTGTTATGGACACCTCTCTGGCTCTAATCCCTCTTCTGGCAAGGTTGAGTGCCAACCACAGCATAAGGTATTAATGTGACACATGGGCATCCCAGTGCGCAACAACTTACACTGCAATCAAAGAAATAGACCATTCGAAGTCCCATCTGAGTACGATACAGAGGTTTTTCTTCAGTGAGGTTTTAGTTCAATTTCTTCATCTTCTTTAATGCTGGAGCCACAAAGAAATTTTAATTTGTTGATGTTGAGTGGCTTGGTGTAATTTACAGTGAGGTGATCTCATTCAGTACTCATTTGGAAAGGGGTCTTTTGGTTACAAGCACTGACTGACCCAGGTTTACTGCCTGCAACCTCCGTGCGTTCACGCTAAGGGCCGATCAGACAGAGATGCAGATCGCTGAAGGCACGGCTGCTTCAAAAACGCCTTGGCAAAGTGCGCTGGGCAAAACAGCTGATGCACCTGTGGAGCAGGGCTGCTTGCACAACATCAAATGATGATTAATGGAAAATAATGGATTCAAGCAGATGTTGAGCTCTTGCAGTTTTTCTCTCTCAAAGACAAGTAACCTACATGAAATTATCACAACATGAGATATGAATTCCCCCCGTTTCCCTGTCACATCTACCGGCATCAAAACAGCAAAGATGAGGTAAAAAGCCAGTCTCTCATTTAATTTAATTGGCTGCCTGGGCCAAGTGTGACGCTGACGACTTGCTGCACTAGAGAAAACAATGCTGGGGACATATTTGTAGCTATGCATCTCAGTGTGATTGAGAGTGTTACGAAATTGGACAATTCCATCCATTGTTTGCTGTTTTACACTAAAGCATGTTGCCTGGAAAGTCACTCTCTGCATCCAAGCTCCTTGCCAAAAGCAATTAGATTTTGGCACAGGTTTCTTATGACCATTTTTACTGTAACTACTGTTAAGAGGGTTGTAGGGATCAGACCAGAGGTTTGGGATGGATGGTTTTAATACACATAATTCTAAAGGACTGCGCTGCAAACGTCTAGGGTACAATTCCTTAACACTATACATATCATTTTTTAGTAATAGTAGTCTTACCTTTGTAAACCTGATGGATTGTTTAATGTCATCAAATTCCTTCCTGCTTATTTGTGATCCAACATGTTCATGACTCAGAGGCCTTTACGTACATATATACAGCATGTGCACAGTTACTCTGAGGATCTTCACATACCAGTTAATAATTTGTTCGGCTCATGCTCTTACTTTCTTTGGTTGTGGATAAATGTCAGTCCTAGCATCTCCCAGAGAGATGTTTGGTCTGCAATCAACCGTTGCCAAGTCTTTAACAAAGAAGCACATTAACTCAGATGATTCATTCCAGCCACTCTGCAAGCAGCCCTCACCAGACTGTGAGTTGCTGGGAGCGGTCTCACTGGGCCAGCAATCTGAAATGGCTCCTGTCAGGAATGTTTTCATCTTGACCCACAACTGCCTACTGATCCAAGCTCTTCTAGGTTTACAAACAACAGGACAGCATTAGCACAACATTAGTATAAAAAATGTTGTTTTAATAAAAATCCATAACTGATGATGAACTGATGAGAAGGGATGGTAATAAAATTGAAAATGAAATTCTGCTTAAACACATTACGTCAATATAATCAAAAGCCTCTGGATGAAAACATTGTACGCTGTGTTGTATTAGTTTCAGTGCACTTTGTTGGAGAGAGTGGGGGTAAACGTGGCACCTTTAGGCCTTTGGCATCAATAAGTTGGTCTAAACACAAACCGCATTTCTGTCTTGTTGGGTTTGAGCAAAACACAACTACTGGAGAACAGGTCCAGTTCCTACTTACACTAAATAAAATGTGTGCACAGTGGACTGATCGTGAAGATTTTGTTTTCTTCCACAAATTTATAGATTTTATACTCTCCTTATTCAGCTTTGTAAACTGCTTTTGTCGTTGGAAATGTCAATATCTCGTTCATAAAGCTGATTGATGATTCAGTCGTGTTCTTTCTTACAAATCAGAGGCTGAGCTACAATATTTCAGGGAGCTAATTTAAAAACATAATTTCAAAAACAACATATTTCTGTAATTTTTAAGTATTGCATTGGTTAATTCTATATATAATGTTGAAGGAGCTTTAGAGAAAAAAATTAACCTTTTATTTGGTCTGACATTTGATGGATGTTTTATATAATTGCATGCGATACATTGTATAAATGTAGCCCCTTTATGGTCCTTTTGACATTTCTACTGTATGATACAACCACATAAATTATTTTCTGGAATGGAGTCATAATTTGAACTGTTTGTTCCAGTAGCTCTTTGTGATTTCACATAGCCGATGGTCATCTTCAACCATGACTCATTACTTCAGCTTTGAAATACTTTTTACAGGAGAGTCTACAGCAGTCATAATTTTTTTTTATTATTATTATTTCAAAGGCACGTCTTTCCTAATCCTTTAATGATTTTTCAGTCAACTTTTAAGAGACCAAAAAGTGAACAATTGAACAATGACAAGATTAGAATCGAGTCTTAGTGGTTTAAATATTTGCATCTGTAGGGTTTTGTTTGTTTTTTTACCGGTGCATGCTTTACTTCAGAGAAGTGTCACTGAGACAAGGCTGGGAAAGTGCAGAAGAAGGTGGAGTGCAAGAATAATATGTATTTAAATTTTTACTTTCTTTGATGCTCCTCACACTTTCCTCCTCCGCCCTCGACATGCTGTGGAAAATAGACAGTGCAAGGGGTGACTGATAGTAGGCCAGCTGTCACATGTCTGATAACGGGAGATGTGAGGGTGCCAGGAACCACAGTGTTTGCTTCACTGCACTGTTGCTCTGGGTTGCAGTATGAGAGCTTTCCATAAAGAGAGAACCAAACCTCTTCTTCTGGGACTGTGGTTTTGGATACGTCTGAACATAGCAAACACTTGTTAGTTTGCCAAAACATTTTATGTTATTTTATTTTATCGAAGGTGATGGAAATAGTGGTCCAGAATGGTGTAAACATCATGTGGCTGAAGTGGTGTAAAGATATTTTAAACAAAGACTGTGCAGCACTGTGATCATTATTGATAATGGTATTTTTTTAAAGGATGAGGAAAGCTGTAATTAACTTTTGCGAGGTTGCATGTGCGAGTGTTGTGTATGTACACACCTACAGTAAGTACCATACTAATTATTTTCTAGCCATTTAATTAGTTCGTAAAAGGCCAATTATTAAACAACTGCAGCGCAGGGTCGTGGAAATGTCACATTACTCACCAGCTTGTTGTAAATGAGGTAAAACTAAACTCTTTCAAGTCACAAAGAGCAATTGTAAAAACTGTCATTAACATGGGAGGTACTACGGAAAAACCCGTCATTGGCTTTGGTTTTATTCAATAACAAAACAAGTTCTGACTTACAATTTCCTAACCTCTCTTCTATTCGGTCATTATTTGTGAGCTCAATAACCCTTATCCCCCATAAAGTTAAGTGTATTAAGCCAGTATAAATTTTCCACATAGACTGCAATTTGTAGATAAATTTATGAATCATTGATTTTTTTTTCTCCAGGCTGTTTCACCAGCTTTGATGCTCAGCCAAAATATCAAATAAATTATCTTGCCAGCTAAACAGTTGATAAACATGTCACTTCCTACTTTCCAGGCAGACACTCAAAACATGACATGATGTAAAAGTAAACATACAAGGCGCTGGATACGTTTCCACCTGCTAGCTTGTGTCTAGTGGACGACGTCATTTTATCAAAATTCAAAACAAGGGAATCTGAGACTCGCATACACAGATGTTGTGTATGAAAATGATTTTTATCTAAGCCTTGCAGCTTTTCACACATTGTACAGTTTGTGCTGAATATAGATTTGAATCCTCTAGAAACTAAATTCTGATTATGAAATCTCTCAGCTGCCTTGTTAGATTTGGGAATTGATGTGAAAAGTGTCTTTAGGAAAACTCGCACTAAAACACTTCTGTGTAGTTAAAAGAACAAATTCATGACATGCATACTTGGAATTTCAGGACTCGTGTTGTTTGGTGGAGTATCTCTCTCACCCTTACCTCTAAAAGTCTGTGTTTAATTGCACTGCCTCTAAAAGGTGGGCCAAGGATGGGGGCCATAATGGACAGCAGCTCAAGTGAGGTGGTGAATTATCACATCCTCGGCCCTGCAGTAGTTGCTCCTACCGGTTGGTTTGACAGAACAGAAAAAAATTAATGATTTAAAAATGTTCACTAGCCTGTGGTTACCCATGTTTATCCCACATGGTAAGAGACAAATATCACACTTGGGATAGGGTTGTCCAAATTGCACATGATAATGCGTTTGAGTTGCCAGAAAGGGAGACAAATTCCAGCCCATCAGAAACCCATGTGAGACACATATGGGCATTATAATTCATATAATAGTTCCAACACTTCTAGATACACACTGTGTTAGACTTAAAAACATTGCAGGAAGTGTCAGTATCTCACTCCCGGATCATGTACCTTAAATATCTGTAGACTTATTTTCCTCTATTTCCTTATTTGGTGGTGACTGGCTCCATTTGTAGCTTACCGACACCCTGTCAGCTGAGTCTTGCAGTTGGACCACATTCAGGTCAACTCGTTAAGTGGAGTGATGATAAATGAAAATCACTGTCGGGATGTGATTGCATGTACATAATCACCCTCTAAATGCACTCTGGGCTCAAACAGTAGAACATTCCTGTTCAGTTCACAGCCGTCATTGTATTTAACTGATTGCAAAAAGCGGTTTTACTTGCTGATCCCTGTCACAGGCAGTAATATATTCATGCCTCCCTGTCTTTTCTTTTTCACATTGTCAATCATAAGAAGTTGTGAAACTCTCTCAAATTGCTCGTTATGTTAGAGTGGAATGATCTGCCTCAAGCCGAATAATATATTTTTAAGTAATGGCTTCTAACTTCTAATTTACAAGGTTTGTACATTCTTACCTTCTTATCTTTCATTAGAATAGCCATTGTTCCTGCAAGATCAGATCACTAATAAAGGTCACACCATGGTAATACATTTTTTTTTTTTTTACTCACCAACATTAATCATATCACAAACACTCTGACTGGAGTCAACTGTGAAATAAATTCTGCCTCGTCTAATCCCTTGTGCTCTACCAGTCAATCTTGTCCTTCACACACATTCCAGCACATTCCCATGACCTGGCTGAGTTCACAAGGAAAGTAAACGTATGATGATGATGACGATAATAACGAAAATCATGAAGAAATCTTCAAATTTATTGAGGTGGGTTAGGTCATTTGGCAGAGGTCAGTGTGTGCCATATTTGGATTCATGGTCCCAGTGAACCTGATGCACTCTGTAGTGCATCAGGTTCAGTAGTTGTACAGTAGCAATGATGGGATTCTGAGCAAAAGGAAAACTGGTGCAGACACACACTCCCACTTGCTCCGCTTGCAGTGCCGAGACAGGAAATCCTCCTTTTGATTGTGAAATGAAGTAGCAGAATTGATAACAATCACTCGACTTCGACGTGTGGTGCCTGCACCTGAGTTCTCTGCTGTGGAGCCTGTTGCATGGGCAAACTGACAGAGGCATACATACATTACTTGTGTTGACTTAGCCGTTTGATAATTAAAGGCAGAACCCTGGACGTTATTATTTATTCCTCATTTTTATTTGAGCCTACAGCATTTCGAGTTCTCTTCAGTCAGTCCTCAGTATTACGAGGCCAAACCTCAAGAAACCCGATGCGATCGTCCAGCTCCCAGATCTTCCCAGTCAAGATGAATTAAAAGGCAACCTTCCTCTCATCTGTCCAGATGTTCATTCATAGTCATTTTTTTGTAAAAGCTACAGCTGCCACCATATCTGTTCCCCTTTGCACTGCCTCTGAAAAAAAATAATTATGACAAATTGACCTACATTGTACATTACCATACTCTGCAAACCCCTGTTGGCACGCTGCTTTCTGCATGAAAAATCTTTTTTTTCTCTTAAACAAAAACAGAAAAATGTTTTTACCCCTTTCTAATCGGACTGAGTGCAGATTGAAGAAGCTACGTACACATAACAGCGTTGTTCTTGACCTCTCAACATTAATAACTCATTTAGCATTTAGATTCTGCAGTGTAGACAAATGTTCAGAACTTTGTACCAAAAAAGGAAAGCACACTCTTTTGCTCATTGTCTTTACAAGCCAGTCAGTCCACGCTTATTTGATCTCAATATCCTGTTGGACTGGAACAGTTCATAAAATTCACAGTTTGGCTCTAACAAAATTCTGGCTAATAACATAAGGGACACTAGACACACTTCATTATTAAATATTAAATAAAAGAAAATGTTTTCTAATTATTTCAAATAAAAAAATGCTGCTCTGTTATCTTTATGTAAAAATGTCTGGCTGTGACTGAGGAGGTAGAGATGGTCTGCCACTAATCCAGAAGGTTGGTGGTTCAATCCCCGGCTCCTCCTACTGCATATCGAAGTGTTCTTGAGCAAAATACTGATCCCCAAATTTCTTCCAATGCTGTGTATCAGTGTGTGAATGAATGAATGACCCTTTGTATGTCCCTTTACCACATTTATCTATCATATGATGAAATCCCAATCCTTCATGACTGCATAGGGTTGCGTATTGTTCGATGTAAGGTCCCCCACTGCTTTAGTTATGGTTTGTGCCCAGTCTGAATCTGCATGGAGAGGCTGTTTAAATGCTGTGGGAAGAAGGAGTTGTTCTTTCCAACCTGACACTCCTCTTTGCGCTTTCAACGGACACGCATGGGGGGGTGATGTCGATGCAAATGTTTCATAAAAATATTACTGCTAACATAAGCCACACGTGTTGCACAGTGCTTGCACACAGTAGCCAGTTTATCCACCACTTTTTTTCCATCACTGTCATAGGTAACATTAAATCCGTTACGCTCCCATTCAGCAGACTGAAACGAAGCTGGCGGATCCTCTAACTGTAGGCTACTCCGTCTTGTCCACTTGCCATTTCCAAAACTAACAGCTGCAGACTTCCTCCATGCCAACTGAAACGTTTCACTGACTGATTGGCACAAGGAATTTTTCCCCCAATAACCTTATTTGAAGTTTTTGCCTTTTTGACCTCATAGCCTATTTCAAATGAACCGAACATTACACACAAGCCCCGACCCGTGACTAGCGAACCGAACGGTTCAGATTTTTTTATGTGAACCGTTCCATTACTAGTATCCTGGGGGGAGGGGGGTGGTTGCACTTCACTGGTTTCCTCCATTGACTGGCGACGACTGCTCATTTTATTAACCTCAGCAGTACAATAGACAGAATACTGATGTTATTGTGGCACAAACCCATTAAATATGTCACAGCTTGTTAGTGAAGAGATCAAAGCCCTCCCCAGTGCAATGGAGCAATGTGCAGGCATACTTAATAAACTGCACAGATATTTACTTTTTGGCATTTTTCAGTGGAATTTGTCACGAATTTCCATTCAGCTAGATCGGACAGTAATACCTTGTAATGTTCTTCCCCTAATGGCCGCACTCAGTGGACAGAACTCAAAGCCTAGTGTTCACACAGTATTCGCTAATAAACACATGAACGCCTTTGACATGTGGTTTAAATTAATTGGCCTCCCAACACATGTAAGAGCCATTAAACATAATCATTGTGGTCCTGCAGCCCCATTCTCTCCATTGTGTTGTGTTTTTTAGTGATATAAACCAGGTTTTCCCCTCAAAAAATATAAGTTTGTAATTTTGGCCTTAGCTCACCGGTCCCATTGGATTTAGCTGTTAGTCGTCCCAGAACAACTGCAGGATTTTTTCATTCTCCCATTCTTGTATTTCTGTTCCTTGCACACATGAGGCCACCATGTCTGGGATCCAGAACGACCATCTCAGGAGTTACTCTGGGTTGCAGCCAGAAATCAGACGAGAAATGAGGCTAGGGGATGTAGGTGGGGGTTTGGGGGGGTGTCCGCAGTGCTGTAGTCTCTTTCTGAAACAAAGTCTCCAACTGCAATACCTCATCAGAGTGAAAACAATTGTAATTTTCTCCTAATCAAGCCTATAAAGTTTTTCTTTCTGTTGCTTTCACTCTGGCTCTGGCTGGAGCTGCTGTGTTCACATTTCATTTCATGCGCCCCATCACTGCTATGAACTGGGGCAGATGTGTATGCAAAGGACAGATTGCTGTCTGGGTCACACATGATGGAAGTATTTGAGAATGTTTTTCTAATAAATGGGGTCATTGTTTATAAATGCTGTTACAAGCATTGCAATAAATAAAAAAAACATAAAAAAACTGTTTGGCCACACTTTTCACCAGTGTCCCACGTGTTGGTGATAGACGGTGACCGTTTGGTTTCTCTGTTGTGTGTTCCAGGTGTGTATGTACCAGCTGGTGCTGGGATTGGACCAGGAGGCAGTGGACCAGGAACTGGATTCTTTCCAGGTAACAGAGCCTCCAATGACTGTCCGGACAGTTTAAACAAAACATTTCCAGTAAACAGCCACAACAAACAAAGTCTGTTTGTCTTTAGCAGATGTATAACAGTTAAATTATACTACTGTAGACCAGAGCTTTTACTAAAAAGACTAAAAATATCAGAATGTAAACTAAAAGTAAAGATATTTAAAACTGTAATTGAGTTTTGCCATCAAATATATACAATAGCTCATTCACAGTTGATGTTTATTCAGTGCTTCAAAGTGTTCTTTGTCTTTCCTTCAAGCGATACTGTATCACATTTATCCTGTTCAGTTTTATTATTATAGCGCCAAATGATTACAGTTATCTCAGGACACTTTTTATATAGAGCAGGTCTTGGCCGTACTCTTTTACTTTTTATAATATTATTTACAGAGACCGAAAAAATTCATGTGTCTCAGTTTGTTTCATTCTGCACTTTCCCTGTCTACATTACATTTTCTTAACAACCACCAACAAATAAGAATTATTAAGTTAACAAGCACAAATGCAAATATATGTATAAATGCATACATATTACATAATGTATGTATGTAATGTATGCTCTGTCTGCATGTTTAAAATGACACGAGATGCCACAACATGCTCTAAGAGAAAGTAAAACGAAAGTCAGCTGGTGTAAAAATGATGATGGGCCAAAAAACTGTCCATTCATACATGACTACATATAGGAACACTATAACTTAATACTCTGTATGACTGTTGTTTTATAAGGGTCTGCTGGAGGAGTCCCTGCGGGCTATAAACCAGCTAAAGCTGCAGGTGAGTAGGAGAGACATTAGATTTATGATTTTTCCACATATATAAAATCAGTTTTTAAATCGCATCTGGTTTATCATAAATTGTTGCATGCACTACTGTTTGTTTCTATGTAGTATATTGTATTATATTGTAAAATAAATCTGAAAATACCTGCAGAGGTTCAGATGTGAAATGTTTGCTTTAACTAAATTAAAACTTTACAATATAGAAATCTTACTGTCATGAAAGCAGTGTTGCTTTCTCAGGGTCTTGATTGTCTTGTCCAAATGGCCATTGCCTCGTAAATGCACAGCCACAGATATTCTATCTGGGGTTTGTCATTTCGCACATAGCAGATACACTCAGCCCTGCATACACAGTCCACTTTAGCAACAGTCCACCAACCGTAGGAAGTGTCCTGGCATGGTTTCAGCTCCCATTTGCTGAACAAGTTTGACCCTGTGCACCTTTTTTAGCTAAGAGTGTTAAAGCCAAGAACTGATGTGATGAGACATTTAAAATTGTGATATTCTAATACTGTGAGCTAAAAGTTGATAGTTGGATGTTTGTACTTTGTATCTGGGTGCTGCCCAACCTTTATGTTGACAAAAGCAAGAAGAAACAGATTGCTGTTGTAAAGACAAATTCCCTGTTGACAGTTTGGTCAGATCTGGGGGAAACACATGGTGAGACTTCCTTGTCACACCACCACAATCTAAGAATAATTAAATCCTAGGGATATTACTGTGGCAGTAAACAATGTGCTCTGGGGTTAACCACCACTGTTAAGCCAGTTTATTGGAAGACATTATAAGGTTTGAGGTTTGGAAATATGAAGCCTGTTTTCTCTCATACAAGCTCAGTGGTCAGTAAGAATGGCAATTGTGGTCTTAACAATGGCAACCCTAAATAATGATCATTATGACATAAACACTGTTAGCAGGTGATAATGATAAATGTGACAGTATTACAGCATCTGTGTCTGTTTGAACATTCGGAGGTTATGGAGGTGGAGGGCGTGGTGTAGGCCCCGGTGGTTTGGTACCAGCAGGTGTTGGGCCTGGTGGCTTGGGCACTGGAGGACTGGGAGGTATGAAGATAAAACAACATTGCAGACACAGTTTTCATAAATTGAAAACATTTCTCTTGAATAGATCAATCATGTAATTGTAGCTGTCTGTACGTGAACAGGTCTTTTGAATTGACATTGAATTGTAACCTGACTTCATAAAATCAAAATTTAAATGGTTGCACGGTAAATTATTATTGAATTTTTTTTTTTTTTTCATGTTTTCACCCAACAGGACAAGGTGGAAAGGCCCCTAAACCAGGTAAGTTGCGGGTTTTATATTGTATTCACATATGTTAAAATGGTACATAATATTCATCCAAATTGTCTTCTGAAAATGTTTTACAGTTATATGAACTATATTTAAGATGTAGTCACAAGCCTGTGTTCTCTCAGCTGTAAAGCAGTAATGTAATAGAGGCAAACAGATTTTGTTTATTTACACCAGGGAAAGTTCCTCTGCATTACATATACTGTTACAGTGCCTTGAAAGGAAGGAAATATAATGTACTGTTATGGTTTGGATAAAGCAGCTAAATGTATAAACCACATTACGTTCACACACCAGTAGAATAGGGAGACCTGCACAGATGCAGGGCAATGGCTAAAGAGAAACAGTCTTTTGATTGGTTGTCACCAAGTTTTTCTTATCATCCCTGGGTTTTTGTCGGGGTTGGTTTACACTGGCTTGGCAGCTGACTGGTCCCACCCAGTACAGAGAGATTCCACCACTCCTACACCTCTGCTGTATTAGGGAGTGATGATTGGCAGAGTGCAAACGGCCATCAACGCCTGCCAAACAATGGTGCCAGAGCACTGATTAATGTTATTGTAATGGTAGACCCTTACAATATCTGGAAACCTCCGTGTTGAAGTTTACCACGGCCGTTCTCTCCGATACAGTACAGTAAATATTTTCCTTTGCTGTATTACAGGTTGTGCTGCATTGGTACTTCAGCAATGTTTAGCCATCGTTTAGTTTCTGTAAGAATTGCTGATACAATCTCAGCCTACCTCTATGTGTTTAGAAAGATAAGGAACCAAGCAATCGTCTTATAGCCCTGATAACACATGGAGCAGGTTACAGAGGAGTCCCTCCGGACTGCCACAACCCCACCCTCGGACAAGAGTTGCGGGAGAGCCATATTGTGAAAATGACCTAATATCAAGTATTTGGTGGAAGTTGATTTTGGCTTGGATCAGCAGAGCCTTACTTGGGAACTATGGCTCTGGCTTTTATATGCATGAGTTCTTCCTCTCTCTCATCAGGCGTACATGGCAGAAATTACATTAGTGAGAAAACGGAAGGCAAACAATGTTAAACGCAGCTCCTTTTGTTTTTGAAATTAGAGCAATTTAGGCCAGGGTGCTCTGCTGTATGGAAAAAAAGAAAATGTCAACACAGGGAGAGAATAGCTAGGGGTCAGCTAAGGTTTTACAAATCTTTGAAATGAAAGGAGAGACTTAAATTCACTAAGGGGCTGTAATATGTTCCGCTTCATGGTTGTAATTGTGTTCAGTAATCTCTGAATGTTTCCATCGGCGGCGACTTTTGATATTATTGGTTTCCATTCCATCAGACGAATATTGCCTGAAACTATTCAGATTTGGACATGACAACTTTCTACATACCTTACAAATATGAAGTTTCCATTACTATACAAATGTACATCTTAAGTTCACCAGCAGGTAAGCCTCTCACAAAGCCAGGTCAAGTGCATCTGCATCAGTTAGTCATTGTTTGGCTCGTGCCACAGAAAACATGCCAGAAAAAATTATAAAACCTTTTTTTAACCCTTTAATATATAAAGCAGGGTTCTGTTACTAAAGAGACACTAATGCAAACAACAATAAACTACTCTTAGATGCAGACTCAGTCACATACACATATCAAGAAAACTGCCATTCTTTCTTATGTGAAAGCCAAGCAGTGACATTGAATTCCACAGATACGCACCTTGCCTGGCCAGTAATGGAGAACAGCAGCTGGCTATGTGAGTAGCGTGACTGCAGTGAATTGCAGCGTAGCTCATGCAAGACCTTGTAAATGTTACACTAATTGTGAAGCCTGTCAGCATCCAGCTTTGACAATACACCGAAAGCTGGAAAGAGGAACTTTCTCTTTATGAACAGCTGTTGGACACCGTCTCCTTTCCTGTGTTCCCTCAAGCGAAGGTGGATTCAATCCTCACGGTGTGATTGCCAAAACTTGGCTTTCGTAGGCTAGCCTCTTGTCACTTTCAGGCAGTGTGAAGGCAGTTAACGAGAAACATAGAGGTTACTGTTTTCACTGTTAGTTTTATTGTAGCATTACAATAGTCTGTTTTAGGTTGAGAAAGGATGCGCCTGGGTGGGATATCTGCAGTGTGTGTCCATGCTTAGCTCATCAGTTGACAATGAAGATGAAAGAAAGAAAGACAACATGCTGGCTGTCCCACCTTTCTCTCATTGTCCAAAAAATGACAATAATATGTCACACAACACAACATCAACCTTAGAGCAAGGAACATTTGTATGAGAAGTAATTCATTAAGCATTTCTCTGCCTACGTTATGAATATCATATAGTAGATGGAAATATTATAGTCACTATTGTGTTTCTAATAAATGACCATCCCTATTATGGATGAGAATGACCAGCAGTCAGCTCTTTATTAGTGTTGAGGCACGGACACTGTGGGGGAGGTGTGTGTGAAAGAAAATAGCAATGACTAAAGGAAAGAATTTGAAGGCTGGCTGGCAGTGGGTCTTTTGGGGCTTCCCCCGAGTTGGCATCAGCAGCTAAAACATCTCAAACAGAGGCCCCAAGAGCGGCCAGACGTTTTTGTACTGGTTTTGTTGTTTGTGATTAGTCCAGAAAGAAGTAGTTGTCAGCCAAAGACATGTAGGCAAATGGGTGCAGGCTCTCAGTCCGTCCAATACTAGCTCAGCAGACCTGGGTCTCTGAAATAGCTCCGCCCACTACCTGATAGGGACCTGAGAACCGGTTCCAAACTATCCGATCTATCAGAATCGTATTTCACCGAGCTTATCAATTCCTATTGTCAACGTCAGCATGTTTTTCTGAGATGTTTTTTCTCTCACTGCAAAACAAACACGTCAAACTCATTTAATTTGCAACAAGGAGGAGCCATGGAGGAGAAGAAGAAATGGTCCAAACTGTGGCCTCATTTCATGAAGAGTATTACTTCAACCCTACTCTTTTTCTACATGGTGGTCAGACTCAGAGATAATAAAACAGTTGTGTTGGGGGCGCCCTGGTAGCTCAGCCGGTATCAAGTATCATGTATCAAGGCTGAGTCCTTGCTGAAGGCCATGGGTTTGGGTCAACCATATTGGCATCTTTCAGCTGTCCTGTCTAATTATGCAAAAAAAAAACTTATATGTATATACAGTCCACTCTCTACAGCTAGTATTAGATCATTAAACCAAATAAACTCTTAACTGAGTGTTTATAGTCCCCACTTCTTATCTATCTTACTCTATCTCACCTTTATTTTGGCTCTTCTCTGCCACTGAATAAACATAACAATGTGAAGTAATAGTAATAGTGATAATAGTCCCAACAATTAGGCACAAGATAAAATCATGCTTGGAAAAACTGCAAAACATATATCAGTTTAGATGATGGATGACATCGGTCAATGCAGCAACATGTCTCTGCGGGTTGTTTTGTTTTGAATGATGAAATCTGATCCTATGACTTGTGATGACAGACCAACCTGTGGTAGAACAGAGAGTTGTAGCTTTGGTGGTTTTGAGTGCTCACAGACTGTGGCCTGTACTTGACTTGTTTTAGAAATGTTTCTACAGTTACCAAGAACAATGTTTTGTTACAGTACAAACTTTGGTCATTTTGAATATTAAGTCCACCTCTTCTGCAATTTAAGATGCACGACCCACCAACACACCTGATTCTTTTGGTTCTTCAATCCCTCTGGTTCATATCAGGGTCACTGTTTGAAGAAGCACAAAGTGTACTTGTCTGCTTCACAACAGGAAGAGTGAGGAAAGGGAGAGAAATGGAAAGATAGATGGATATGGGGAGGACAGAGAAGAGACAGGGTGAAGCAAGAAGAACGGAAAGGACCAATAACTCTTGTGAACATATCGTATATACTGTATATGTCAAACGCGTACACCACCACTCACAAACACACACATTATATACACTTTCATTCTTGCAACACACATGCTTAGAAAGCTTGCTGGAAGAAAGGAGACTGATAGATTGAGGTGAGGATGTTTAGTCAAAAGAAGATGAGCTTGGAGGAGGTTTAGTCTCCTAGACCACATATGCTTTTCATTAGTGAAGCTCAGACCTGTCCTCTGAGCTGTCAGAGACTGAAAGCATCTGCGTATGAATGTGCCTGACCGTGAGTGTATGTAAATATGTTTAAGGTCTTTATATGTGTGTCATTACAAGTGTGAGCACATGTGCACAAACAGACACATAAATACTAAATATGTATCCTGTCATTGATTTGGGGACGTACAGTAATTCTTCCAGCACACAGACAAACATACACAGACACACACCATAAATTACGTGCTGCTTATTCAGACACAAGAACTATGTGAAATATGACATTTTGATCTATTTGTAGCCACTTATCTTTCCCTTCTTGTCAAATTGTTCTATACTGAGTCTCGACATCAAGCTTGCAATATCTTGGAACCTGAAGTGCCTTCAGAGTAAAATCAACGCCCCCGCACTCGACTCAGCCCACCCAATATCCACAGCCAACACAGCTTGTTTGTTCACATTGGAAATGCCTATTGCTTCCCAAACAATTTATCTTGGATGATGTCACCAGATGTTGTTGTTAACGTCTTCAATAATCTCACAAATTCATCTCAAGAATTAAAATTACATTGTCATAAAGCAAGATAAGATAAGGGCTTTATTAGTTTTTATTTGTGTCTAATCAGTCATGCATGCCACACATTACAGTTTCTAACTGTGGTATTTTTCCCCAGATTGAACTGATACTGATACTCACTATGACTCAGTAACAGCTCCCCAGACTTCCACCAGCATGTTCTGTGTCATATTTGCACGGCCGTTCTCTAGTAAACCTGTTACCACCAAGGTGATTTTTTCCCCCATGTTAGTTGATCAGCCACCCCTTGGCATGCTCTCACAACCTCTCCCCTTCTCCGTTTGCCAGCAGGTCTGGAGCGTGGACCACTATCTTTGTCCATCTGGCATCACGGCCTAAGTGTTGTTTATGTAGTGATGGAGAAATTCTGCGCACTAATTTCCCTCAGAGTCCATCAACGCAGATCACCAGTTGAACGACCTTGTTGCAGTCAGTGTTAGATCTGAGGACCTGTTATGTTGATTCGTGGCATGGAGTAAGCAATGACAATGCTGTCTTTAGAGTTAGTTAAAGAGAGAGAGAGATTGATATACAGGATATGTTTTTATGCAAGTTGATAATACATATTCACATACATGATATGGTTATGTTAGAAACATGGCTTGTGATGATTGATTCACACAAAGTGGTTGTTGGGACGTTGGAGCTGAAGTGTAATGCAGGTTTACAACTTGAAGCAATAGTTTTAAATAGTCACTACAGAAGGTGTCTCTCTTGTATTTATTGTTTAAGTAAATCTTGAGTTTCCAGTCGTTTTTACACTGAAATCCACTAAAATTATTACACCTTGGATTTCTGTGTTTTTCAGTGCAATACCAGCCACTCTGCTGTCCCCAGCTGGATATATCCATTTATTCCATTCAGATAAGCAAGGGCCTATCGTGGACCTTTCATGGAACAGACAGATATTCTAGGCGACTGCGTCTGCACTTATCTATACCCAGTGGTGCACTAAATGACTTGATGAATGTTTTTTAAATGACTTCATCTTTTAGGCCTCATAGGTATCCTGATGTGCTGGCCCATGTGGCAATGCCTCTTCATACATGTAATGTATAATTTGGTAAATAGATTTTCCCCTGTCAATGACACATTCATTTCTGTCACTTATTTTCCTTTGTAGAGCATCCCATATGTTTGTCATGGTGAAATGCTTCAGATGGCTGCACAATGATCATAGCCTTTATAATGACGGAAGAAAATGCTTTTGAAGCTGACTCAAAGAATCTAATGTGCTTCAATATGCATGTTTTTTTAGTTGAGCCAACCTGTTGAACACTAGTCTCCTTTCTCAACCCTGAGTTGTCAGAAAAGTATTCAGAGGAATGGCAGTTAGATGCATATGTGGACCATCTGGGAGAGGAAACACACTGTCCAACTTTACATACCATGGCCACAGGCTGTGTTTGTTGACTGGTTTTCTCCCCCTATGGATAATTTGCACAATTGAACTTCTCGAGACATGGAACATAATTGCTAGAAACGAGCAGGTTTTTTTCAAAATTGGATTCTCTAAGAGCACATGTAGATAATCTGTGTACTTCTGTATGCTCTAATGCTTGCAGTGTGTTTCTGCCTTGCCTGAATGCCTGTACAGTACATACTGTCAGTGTGAGTGCCAAGCTAAAATGGGCGATGGTATGAACAGTGGGTTAGGGATACTCTTCAGACATATTCAGGGGCTCAGTATTGGCAGAGCAACTGTGACATTCCTTTAAAAGTGGATAAAACAAGTACAATAGCAGAGGCTCTTTGCTCCCACAGAAACAGCGAAGAGGGAGAGCTGTTTGGTCGTCTCGAAAGCTCATAGCATAGCATGTTCTGTTCTGTATGACCTGTAGCGTAAACAATGACATCACAAAGTCAGTGGATATGCTGCAAAGCATGGTGTACAAATTAGCACAGTTTGAATTAAAGGACAGCAGTAATGGTCTTTGCACAGATGTGTTTGAAATAAGGCATGTGTCTGTGGAGGTGAAAGACTCACAAGGACTCAGGCTGGTGAGTTCAGACAGCCGCAGACGTCACTGGGAAGGCAGCCTTGTTGTGGCAGTGCATGTAATCCTCATAACGTGTAATGGTGACTTTTACAGTTACAGTTAATTTGGAGAAATTTGTAAGGATTGCTCAACGCCTCAGGGATGTGTGTGTTCTGATTCCCAAGTGCGTGGGTTGGTGAGACCAAAGTTGCTTCATCAGTGTAAGTGCTTGCCACATAACGAAACAGAGCATATTCTCTTTTTTACTGTGATTCAAATGTCCCCCATAAAACAAAAAAAAAGACCACCCATAACAACGATGACTAACTGCACTAATGTAGCAGTTTGGAAGTCCAGTTTTATTACACTGATTTTGACCTGGACGCAGCCCCACAACCCAAGATGTTGGAGAATGAGGCAACCTTAGACCCTTTCTTTGTTTGTCTGTAGGAGCTCTGGCAGTTGTGCTCTTGGGGTCATCTGGCAAAGAGGGAGGCTGAGGCTCTGTGACCCCTCATTGATAGTGTCGATGACTCCATGGAAAAGGAAAGCGAAAACAATAAAAGGCTTTCCGCCAAAGTCGGCTGGCTCACACCAGCCAGAGAGGGAAAGAGTTTGTGTGTAGTGGTGTGACTGTGTGACTGCTTAATTAGTCCAACATGTGACTAGTCCCGCTTCTCACAGCTCGGTGCCCGTGACTGACAGCATAGAGAACCTGGAAGTGACAAGGAGCAGGGGAGGTCACAGGAGAGGGAGGGAGAGAGGAAGCAAGGGGAGCTTCAGTGTGTCCACTTGTCTCACGCGATCTGGAATCACTACAGCACCTCGCATCATTCTGCTTTCATCCAGCTTGTCCTGCGTCACCTCATAAGAATGCAATCCATCCACCAACTTGGAAGTGAAACTGTGATAATTTGATACTGATAAAAATCTGGTGTCATGACAATGAAGGACATAATGATGGGCTTAACTTTCAAAGTGAAAATTTATATGGGACCACAGCCGAAGAACAGAATCTGCATGTCAATCACAGTGTAATGCTGATTCTCTGGGGACCTACAGAGAGCTTTGAAGATGGAAGTTATCATGAAGATTTTCCATCACATTACAGAAAATTGCAGCATTTGCACTGCCATAGCACGCCTCTGTGCTTCTTGCAACTTCCCTTTACTCTATGTATGTTTGTGGTTTGATGGTTTGTGATAGTTTGTACAGCAAATCCAGTGTTTAGCTGAACATTTAGACTCACAATTTATCATTCCTCTATGACCCTCCCATCATTTTTGCACACCGACACTGCTTTGCAATTCAGACAACAGTGTTGAAGAGAAATGTGAGTCGTATCTCAACCCCTGGCTTTTCAAACAAACATTTGTTAGACCACTTGCCTGATTTAAATTTGAGCTAAAACAAAGAATACGGTGAGAAACAAGTCCCAAAATGTCCTGGACATTCCTGAGCTCCAGCTCCGAAGTCTGCTTTCTGCGCGTCTGCCGTCAGTTACAGTGGATCTTTGCCATGGAATTCTTTGCTCTCTTAAATTAAACCCTTCACCAGGCCCAGCTGGTTCACAAAGTCGAGAGAAGGGGAGAGGGGGAAGAAAACGGAGGAGAAGGAAAGAAGTGAGCAAATCCATCTTTCACTTCTCACGTTTGGCTTCCTCTGCTTGCTGCTATTAACACCTCATGTCTGGTCGGTGCAACCCCTTTGACACCTTTTGGAGAGGAAAGAGCGAGAGAAAAGAGAAAGGGATGGAGAAACAGGCAGAACAAGAGTAAGAGAAAGAAACTGAGCGCTGAAGACAATGTTTTGATTAATGTCTCTTGTATTCCTCTGGTTCTGAAACAGAAGATTACCTTAGCTAACCCCAATGGAGCATGAGCAAGACATTTCAGTTTTGAGATTGAAACCAGATATTTCTGTTCACACTGGCTCATATCCATCACTTGTACTCCAGCCGAGTTTGAGAACATGACTGGTGACTAAAAGGGCTAGCCACGCTGTCTGGTCAGTTTTATTCCAGTGTCAGTCTCCAGTTTAAATAATGCACATGACATGTTACAGCAGGAGGCAATGAATGTGGCAGCCTGTCCCTCATCACATTTTCATTCCTCTGAAAACAAGACTCCTTCTTTGTCAGCGAAGGTCTAGACTTGCATTTACTTGTATACCCTCACTGAGATCATTTTTAAACCGGCCACCACAAATGAATCATATTCACTGCCACACCATCCCAAATTTCACCTCCACAACCTGCTGGTGCACTTGTCACTGCACAGCTGTGAAAGCCAGTGGTCCTTTCTGAATGGAAACTGGCTAGTAAACTATGTTTCTGTTACACTTTTTTGAACATCTAAATGGAGGAAACTATGATGCATTGCAGTCCTGCATCACTTACCTTCCAGTTTCCTTGGCCTCCAGTCCTCCCTCCTGTGTCGTATTGGGTTTCTGTCCCTTCCATCTTGTATTCAAGAGTTTCGACCTTTTGTAGGGGTTCCTTGTCCAAGGTCCAAAGGCAGTTGGGATTTCAAGTGGTCTCTTGGGCTACTACGCCTTGAGGGTCACCAAGAACATTAGCCACTACATTAAGTGTACAGAAATCCTTCAGCTTGTCAGCAATCAACTAAATACTGGGAGCAGCACCAAAGAAAAGCGATGATTTGATATCAGGGTTGTGGTGCAGACTTTCCATGTGTGTGGTTCATGACAACAAACAACATTGGTGTAGACTTCCAATAATGTGTGAGCTAAGACAGGTCTATTTGTGTGAGCTGACGTGCTGTAATAATAGTAGTCCAACAAAAGCATGCTTGTTTGAGCTGACAAGATGGCGTAAATACGGCTAAACAGAGAGCTTTTGTACTAAATCTCTAACTTCCATCTACCCAAATACACAATCAGAGGATGAATGTGAGACCGACAAAGGTCCAGACTTTGTTAGCGTGTTCTCTCACTTCAACCCTGAAAATACACAACCTCCAGGGTAGTATTTTTTACTCAAGGGCAGTTTTATTTTCTCAGTGTCTAGTGATGTCAGAACTACATAAGATTAAGTTTCCTTTCCTTTTTTCTCTTGGTCTAAACCTTATGTCTGCCCAAGGCCCACACTCATGGTCACACACATAGACACACACTCGCTCTCAGGCGGACTTCTGCATGTCTGCATCTCCTGATCTCAAATCAGAGAGTCGAGCTCTACGTGGCAGGTGCTGGTCGATTCTGAGCAGGACTGCCAGAGAGCCAGTTTGGGTCATGCACATGTGAGCACAGGTGGGCTAGATGATGCATGAATAAGCTAAAGGTCTGCGCAGGTCCTGCCTGTCTTCACTCTCTCTTCATGTTTCTCTTCCAGGGACATGCATAATCTCTCTGTTTCGCAGACTGTGCTGTATATTTCCAACACTCGCACTGACAGACGCACCGATCTGGAGGCTAGACCAGACGGGACGGTTTTAAAGGAACATTTCAAGCCAGACTTAGTCATTTAAAAGGTTTTAGGCATCCGCAGTGTTCCAAGTGTCTTCTAACTATCTTGTTTTTTTGGTCAGTTTTCCTGTCAATTCGTTAACATTTTTTATGGTATGTGGAGCTCGCTGATTAAAATGAGACAAATAAGACAGATTCCTTTTGTCAGCAAGAGACACTGGAAAAGGGAAAGCCCTATTCAGTCTGATTTATATAAGAATTGATTACTGTTGTTATTACTTCAAGGTGTGTCTGGGGATGGTTGAGCAATCGAGGAGAATGGAGCTGAAAGCTTTGAAGGAGATGGATTATTGCAAGGGCGCTTAGCTTAGCGTCTGGGCTCGCATTGCATGCTCAGTCTGTTTGCCAAGCCCTTGGCAAGGCCAGTGCCCACATTTATTTTGACTAGGTCATGAAACTCCACACTTCCATCTTTCTGTCTGTCTCTCCCAGCGCATTCCTGCTCCTCGTCAGTATCATTACCTGCACCCTGTAGAGTGCTCGGACTCCGAGCTCTCACCCTCCAGTCTGATCTCTCGCTCTCTATCTCTCTGTTGCATGTTTCCCATGCTTAGCTGCTCTCACCCCAGACTTTTTGGCTTGCAAGTATTGATGAAAACAAGTTCCTTAGTGGACTAACTTGTTGGCAGCTTTCTTCTTGTTTCAAAAACAGTCATTACTCCAACATGTTTGTCTCTGATTGGGGAGCTTGTTCAGCTCACAGCTTCTTTTAATACAGTTCAGAGAACATGGAGTCTCATATGTTAGCCCCAGAAAATAGGAATATATCATTTTGGCAGTTATCTGGAGATACTTAAGTTCAACTTAATGAATCTAGATTTGAATAATATCCTGCCTTCACGCAATTTTCCATATCCTGTATATACAATGAAACGTATTACACTTGAATTACTTTGTAGCATGTTTTATGTTGTGGAATGTTTGACAAATTAAAGGTAAACGATGTAAGGCTGAGTTTTCATGACGTATTAACGTAGCTTTTTTATATTAATTTGGACATTTTTGATATGTCACTCCTTTAGGAGTCTACAAATTAAACTAAAGCAATGCAATCCTCCCGTTAAAAGTATTCTTTTACCACAAAATAATCACCACCACCAGTTATTTTACTTGTAATGGCTCCTGTAGATATGCATGTTTTAAGATAAAATAGCATTTAGTTTAATATTCTCTAAATGCTATTGACAGTACAGTGGGCCCCACACCATTTGGGCTCCTGATGTTAAAGATCTCCCACTCTCTTTCAAT
This sequence comes from Morone saxatilis, assembly GCF_004916995.1. Taxonomy (NCBI): domain Eukaryota; kingdom Metazoa; phylum Chordata; class Actinopteri; family Moronidae; genus Morone; species Morone saxatilis. Next base: position 14,201,804 of record NW_023340257.1, on the reverse strand, counting down.
CCATGAGCAGGTGGTGATCATTTTATTCCATTTCCTTTCCTCTTTCCACACTTTTTTCCATTTCCCTATCTACTTCTCACATTTTTTGTTCTTGTCAGCAAGCAGAAACCCAAGCTGGGATATGACTTAATTCATGCGTCAAGTCGAAGCCAAAAGGTTTTTGCCGCTCATAGATTAGTTTGGGGCTTTTGGTCTCAGAAAGAACAGATTGCTCCCTCCAGTGTTTAGAATAGAGTATAACTAGATGGTCAACAATTTCTGATGTTTTGTCTATCATGTTTCATAGTCAGTGGGGGTCAACTCGAGCCCAAGGTGCAGTCCTTGGCTCTAGAAACATAAATGTGAGTGTTTTCAATCAAACTTAATGAAGCACACATGATATTGTGTCATATTTCATGTGCTTTATTTTTTTTTCATATGCACAGTATGTCATACTTGCAGGTCCTGGAGAATGTTTTGATGAAAGATGAGTGATGGGTTAGTTTTATTGAAGGGTAATTACTGCTCAATAAATCAGTAGTAATTCATTATGGCCACGGTGATGAAAACCGTGTTTCTTTTCTTTGACTCTCCTCGCCCCCATCTACAATGTCTAGTACAGAAATTACACTCCATTTATTTCTCTCTGCTCTACTGCCTGTCTGTCATTTCCTTCCATCCAGGTTATGGCAATCTAGGAGGTGGTGGTCTGGGAACTGGAGGCCACGGAGGAGGTGAGTGCATGTAGCCTGGAACTGAAACTGGAACTGGTGGTGTGTGTAAGTGTAACATTCAGTTAGGTTAGAACATTATATTCTCACATTTTCAGTCAGTTTCACAAGCACCAAACGTTTAAATGTCTTTGAAATGTATGTTTGAAAGTTTACACTATACAATAATCCCACACACTCTCTCCTTTGCCTCTTTGTCTCATTTAGGTGGTTATGGTGGATATGGTGGAGGTGCTGGGGGCTTTTTCCCAGGAGCTGGACAGAAGGCTGCCAAAAGAGGTACAGCAGACAGAAATGTAACATCTGTTTACTGTAAATGGAGAAATGGATAATTGTTGTTTTTGATGCCATGAAGGGAATTGGTTTATTTTGAGTGGTTGAAATTCTGTATTTGAATCTATAATTGCAAACTTTTGCCATGAGTAGCTCAGTCCGTAGGGACCAGCATGAGCCATAGTATTGAGTGTGGACTTCCGCCACCTGGGCACTGTTGAGGTGCCCTTGAGCAAGACAGCTAACCCATAAATGCTACTGGAGCGCTGCTACGTGGCAGCCCATCACTCCACCATCTCTCCATATTTGCATGTTTATAAGCCCAATGTGTGCATGATTGTATTTCAAAACTATGATTTTTAGAGATATTCGTTACATTAGAAAATAGACAATGGTTTATTGCTTATTATTTTAATAGCTATGTAAGATTCATATGTGTGTCAGTTATTTACTGTAGGTTTGATTTATGGCATCTTTTGTTTATGGATGATTCCATTAGACTCAACAACAAGCAGAGACATCACAAACAGTAGAGCCCTTTTCCCTAAATTTCGAAACAAGCATTCCTTCATAAAACTCAAGTCAAAAACTGGCTCAGTGACTGTGATGGAAACTGGAGGTCATCAAGCTCAGTGATGGAATATTGGTTGTTGGAAGAAGACATTGATCATGTTCCACTTCCTTATTTTAAGTTGTTTATTTTGATGGCTGCAGAAATTTTATGTGGCTTTCCACTCTCAGTTTTGACCTTTCAGTAAAAATGCCTCAAATTCCAGGTATTCAAGTTTGGTTCTCATATTTTCTTTCTGGCTTGTGTTGAAAGATCGCTGTAGAGGTGGAATGGCCATGGCCATTTAGAAAGATTATGTCTTCCTTATGTCAAATTACCTCCAGCTCTTGAAAGTAAATAATTGAAGCTATGAGTTATGCGTATAGGTATCATATAATTAACTGAAATACTACTGCTTTCACTATGGTTTCTGGTCATCTGCCTCCTGCTTTAGAGTAATCATGAGTATCAACTGGACAAATATTCAGCTTGGTTCTTTAAAATCAGTTGTTGTTGTTGTTGTGCTGAGACAACAACATTAAAAAAAACATAATAATTCTGATAAGCTTCCTTGAGGGTTTTTCTCTAAACGTCTCATACGGACGAACGCTGCTGATATTCTGGTTGTCTTGATCACAGGTGCCGGAGGCTCTCTGCTACCACATGGAGGTAAGGTGATTCTTGGCCTGAACACAGACTATTGTACAAACTTGAACTGTGCTGAATACTGACACAAAGCTTTTTAGATCTCTGATAGATCTGCATGCTTGCATGTTATGAGAAAGCCAAAATGAATGTTTTGCATTAATGGTAACTCAGCATGAAAAACACTGTTTGGCAAACACATGTACATTTTTATCACGTACCTGCAAACCTTGGAGAGTTTCAACTTCAGCAGAACCCAGTGTGACCTTAAAGCCTGTGCTGTGTATGTGGACATGATTTGCTTTTAATTAGGCAGCCTGATTAAGCATTGGACTCAGGAGGGCCCAATCATTGCCTGAGCGGCACTATGGCAAACAGCCTATTTTTAAGTATTGGTTGGCAGTGACAAACCTTCGGTCCCTTGGATCAGTCTGTACTTTTTTTTCATGATGCTCAAAATAACAATTAATTCCTCCGAAAGAGCACAGATAAAACAAAGCATTCCCTTGCCAAACCTTTCCTCACCAAATCTCCCAGGCCACATACTTACAAGCAGTGCGCAATGTCTGTCCGGCAAAGTATGGGGAACGTAAGATTAAAAATGTTAAAAAGTTTAAACAAATAAAGCAATGTGGTTTATTCTGCTGCCAAGCTCCCTTACAAGCGAAGCTGACAGCTCATTTCCTGCACGAGGGGATAGCCAAAGAAATGAGGCATTTGATGAGGCAAGGCAAATGCCATGCATGCTGGCTGCCTCTCCTGATTAGATTAAAAGTCAGCCATGTTGCTTTTGATCATGGGGTGATGACAGACTAGTAGGGCCAGATTAGCAGCTCTCAATACCAATGGGCAGTCTAAGGATCTGGCTCCTTGCTGGAGAGGTCAAGTCTGACACAAGACACACCTGCTCATTTCCCCTTTTTCAGTATCACAGGGCCCTCTAGTGGTCATGGGAGGTACAACTGTAGAATACTTGAGTTGTAAGGTTACTCTCATGTTTACACATGCGTTAATGCCTCCAGTTTAAGTGAATGTGAGTACAACCTCAAACCTGACACTGTCTATTTCTATGTTATATTTATATGTGTGCACTTGACATTCAATCAGGGACAGGAGGAGGTCCTGGAGGTACAGGAACTGGACCTGCAGTGCCCGCTGGAGGCAAGACACACAATCAACACATCATTCTGCCCATTTTCTCAGTTTTTATTTTATTTTGCACTTTTTTTACTTGTCATACTGTGATTTCTGCCTCCCAAGGACTCACAACACTGTTAACCATTCCCTTTAAAATGCTTAACTTTAATATTTTAGGACAAGTACAACATTTCATACCCCTCTTTGTCAGGTACAGTGGAGCTGATTTCTCTGACGAGGAGCCATCTTGGGCTACGAACACAAGACTTCTTTGAACGTAATAAAGTAAAAATTTTAAAGAGGGCAGTTAACAGTGGTGTGAGTCTTTGGGAGGCAGGGATCACAGTTACAGTTGTTTGGACTCAGCACTTGGACAAGAAAGATGTGCTTATGTTTTTCACACTGTATATTTGTCATACGTTGTTCGATGAGCCAAGTAACGTTTAATCTTTTTTCCAGCACCTGTTATTCCTCAGACAGGCCTTCCAGGAGGGGCCGGTGGTGCTGGAAAGAAAGCTGCCAAAGTGCCAGGTCTTGTAGACTCAACAATAAACTCACTAAGCAGCAGAACCAGATCAAATTCATTTTCCATTGCATGTAGCCGATGTTCGTTGTGGCTGGAAGTCTTCTGAAAAAATATGCTAATTATCGGCAAAATTAAAAGCCTTTTGTTTATAAATCGAAGTCTGTATGTGTAAACAGAATCTACATACCGTACTGCAACTAAAATAAACTCAGCTTTATTCATATTGTACTTTAAACACAGCAGTGCCATTAAGATGTTTCCTTAATAGAGGATTTCACTAATGTCAATGAATCAATAAATAAGCTAACAAGTAGCCAATTTTGTAAGACGCCAGCTGTGCTGCGTCCTGTCTGGTATTTTTTGTAGTAGTGTTTAATGATTGACAGGCAAATACATTTCCTGCTCATAAATTGTTGCATGAAAGATCTCTTCCACATGTTTTAATGTGGATGCAGAAGTGCGGTAATATCCTCTCATTGGCTGTGGCAGGTGTCGATGTGCCTGGACTTTACCAAGGTGGCCTGGTGCCAGGAAAAGGTTTGTCTCTTTCATTGATTGATCTCAGACACAATTTCTCAAGTGTTTCATCGTGTGAATGGTGTTTTTGCAACCAAGTATTGTACAAGGATTTAATGTGGCTTGTTTTTTGGTTATTTATGGATTCTTCAGGGTTTGGTGGACGTGGAGTCCTGCCTGGGGTGGCCACTGGCACCGACCTGAATCCTAAATCAAGTATGGTTTAGTTTTTTACTCATGAGTGTTGGCTGATTTTGAATTTCTTTCATTGCCATTGAATGACACTTAAATTACATGATTTTTTTTTTTGCTTTTTCCTATATGAGCACTATTTTTCTTGCCTTTATTTAAAAAACTAAAACATAGGGAACAATACAAAGGTGAAACAATAGAAAAAAATAATACACATTTACAAAATTTGTCAATAAACAATAATACAAAGATATCGTAAAAGGAACACATAGAAAAACAAAAGGTAAACGAAAAAATATGTAAAATAAAAAAATAAATAAGGAATTGAAAAGTTGTCAAAGAACATTGTTTATACAAAATGTTATTGGTCTGTATGCTGCTTTTCCAAAGGGTACTGCACAGTTGTACAGGGTCTGTGTAGTTTTCAGGCCAGTGTTCAGTTATCTGTGTGTGTTAGGGTTAGGGTTAGGGTTAGGTGGTGCTGGTATTTACATTCAAAACTGATCTTCTGATTGGATTATGTGATTTCTGTTATGCAGTCGGAGGGGGAGGACAAGGAGGTCCAGGAGCAGGTAACTTTATTTATGATTATTGCTGTATTACAAACAAACATATTTCTGTTTTTGTCACCATTATTGGTATTTCCTTTGTCACAGGAGGTCGCGGTTACGGTGGACCGATGCAGCCAGGAGTGTTCCACGGATACCCCCTCAAATCACCCAAACTGCAAGGTGTGACCTAAATCTATACAGTTACTGTGTTGTTTACAAGTTGTATTGTTCTCTTCATATGATATGTTCAGTATTTAAACCTTGTCCATGTTACAGTTCTTCTTTCTCCAGCATACAGACAGTCTTACTCGCCTTATGGCCTGATAACCAATGGGCACTTCTATGGGTACCGCCCTATGGTTTTCTATGGTGGGTTTATCACTGGTTGATTCTAGAGAGAGATTTCTGTCTTTGGGGCCCCCGATTGCTCCAAAAGCAGAACACTGCCTCCTTTGCCTGCTTTGTAGAGATTACCACAGCAATGCTACTGTGCTACCTCCTACAGAAGATGAGACAGTCCCAAACGCCGCTACTAAACTTTTCTGCAATAGAGTAAAGCACCAACTCACCGATGTCCATCTGGGGATCATTATTTGCATAATTATTTTCTTACTACTTTTCTTTTTCTCTAATATGTATCATTGTCCTCACATAATGAAGACGGTATAATCACTGAAATGTAATTTCTGTCTTAAACATACTCTAATTGGTTATTTTCAGGCATTTTTTTCTATATTTGATAGTTAAGAGGAGATAATGATCTTCAGTAATATTGAAATTACAAGGTTTAAACAACATATTGCATGGATTCCATGGATTCCAAGGATTATGTATAAAATGGCTTAAATTATTATTATACTGTTCATTTGTAAATGAGAATTATGACACGGTTTGCAGATTGATAATTTTCAAATGACTGTGTGATACGGGTTATTTGGACACCACAGGTTCAGCAACACTGCAATCAGGAGGCAACTGAATGAAGTCTTTGTTATAATGTAGGTTAACCATAGTTAAGTGAGCAAATTAATGAATAAAACAATTATGTGAGACACTTTCTGGTGCTACAATTGTGCAAAAAATGCAGCAAACTTAGATGTTCACAAACTAAACAGCATAGTTCTGCTGTAACAATGAACTATTTGCCTTAAATCTTAACTTTTACTGGGACCCACTAACCTCTTCAATGGATAACAGCTGGATTACAGCTGTTTCCACACATTTCAAAACAATTAAACTGCATTTTAATGTATGAGCAATGTCACAGATGGTTTATTTTAGCATCAATGTCTCAAGGGTTTGTTTATCTCTTTAGGTGGCCAAGGAGCAAAACCTGGAGGTGGAAAAGTACCTTATGGTACAAATACACTTTTACTTTTTTTTTTCAAATAGTTGGTGTAACTGGCATCCCTTTAAATCCCGGGATTAAAGATGTGTCACATTATAATGTTTCAGGTTATGGCAGCTTTGGTAATGGTGGGGTTGGACTTCCAGGAGGACAAGTTGGATCAAGGCCTGGTTATCCTGTTGGAACTGGTGTGTGTGTATGTTTACAAACTGTTAACTGATATGGAGCAGAAAGATGAAAAACAAAAAATGACGTATTTTTGTCTTTATGCAGGTGTGGGGCCCGGGGTCATCTCACCTGCTCAGGCTAAAGCTGCCAAATATGGTATCCTACCACATTCATTAGCAAGACAATGCTTAGACAATGCTGTCCTGTCTAGACAAACACAATGCAAGTTGTGTATTATCAGTTTGGGATGTATTTGTGTCTTGTATTTGTATATATGTACGTAAATCTGTGTTCTCTGCTCCAGGTTACGGTGGTGCTGGAGGTGTTGGTGGCACTGGTGGACTGTATCCAGGGCAGGTGGCAGGAGGTATAATATATAGCAATCCTTAAGCCTTACTAGCATGGGTTAAAAAAGAAATGTACTTTCATTGCCATTCTCTCTGTATTTTACTATGTATTTTAGTTGTAAAAGTATCATACATGCTTCTTTATCTTTGAATATTTTACAGCAGGATATGGAGCTGCGTCCAAGGCTGCTAAATATGGTGAGAACTTTTTCACATCTTTTTTTACGCAACCTATTCACTCAGTCTGTGAGTCGGTTTAAAATCTTTAGTACTTATATTCCCTTAAATAAGAACCTCTCCGTTTATATCAACCTGTTGGTTCTTCTGGTGTTCCCTGGACAGGAATACCAGGGGGTGTACCAGGAGGAGTACCAGGGGGTGTACCAGGAGGAGTACCAGGAGGAGTACCAGGAGGAGTACCGGGAGGAGTACCGGGAGGAGTACCGGGAGGAGTACCAGGAGGTGCACCAATTGGAGTACCAGGAGGAGTTCCAGGATTACCAGGGTTTGGTGGATATTTACCAGCAGCTAAAGCTGCTAAATATGGTATGGTGTATAAATGTCTTATCATATGCACTTTATGAACTTAACAATGTTTTGCACTGTGAAATTTGTGTTGTGTTTTTATTATGTTTTATCTTGGTTTCCCTTGACCACATACACTGAAGGACAAGGAGGGACAGGAGGACAGTTAGGAGCAGGAGTATATGGAGGACAAGGAGGACAGTTAGGAGCAGGAGGATACGGAGGACAAGGAGGACAGTTAGGAACAGGAGGATATGGAGGACTGGGAGGAGGTGGAGGATATTCTGCTGCTGCTAAAGCTGCTAAATATGGTATGAGATTTTTATTTGTCAACTAAAGATACAATTCAGTCCAATTGTTTGCTTTACTCTAGTCTCTAATCTCAAAGGCATTACCTAATTAATTAGGATGTGTTATACAGATACTATATATACTACGTTGATGATTAACTTGTTTCCATGCAGTCAATAAACTCACTTTTTAAACCATATTTGTAGTAACATCACCTTTCTATTGTCAGAGAAGATCATACTGACTGAGTTAGACAGCAACAACAACCCTAAAATCTCCTCCTTATCTAAATTACAAACATGTGTCTTCTCTTGCACTGTTGCTTGCTGAACAAGCAACCAAACAAACATTCACTGTGGTAAAAAAGTGCATGATGCTGGTGTGTTCCCTCCTGAATACCACAGCTAAAACACACTCTCTAAGCTATATTTCCCCAAAGACCATTGTTCATTCCCTAATCATATAAAAACTATTACATATTATTTACAATGCATTAAAAAAAACATGTACACATTATTTTTGCCTGCACAAATGGATGAATGTGATTTGAGCTGCTTCTTTATACTTGCTTTCCACAGGAGTAGGGGGACAGGGAGGAACAGGAGGACAGGGAGGAACAGGAGCATTAGGAGGAACAGGAGGACTGGGAGGAGCAGGAGGATTGGGAGGAGCAGGAGGACACTCTGCTGCTGCCAAAGCAGCTAAATATGGTAATTATAACTGTTGTCAAATCTCAGAACTTTACGTTATGTGGTTCCTGTGGTTGGCCACAGCGCCCTGTGATGTATATGAGGCAGAGAATACCAAAGAGCAGGTCGTAAACTATAAAAGAAACCTGCTGGGATTGAATCACAAGCAATAGTCTTATGTAGTATATTAGATACCACCAGCTTTAAGCAGACAGACATTTGTCTTCCACAGGCGCAGGAGGACTAGGAGGAACAGGAGGAGGAGGAACAGGACTGGGAGGCACAGGATTGGGAGGAACAGGACTGGGAGGCACAGGACTGGGAGGAGGATACTCTGCTGCTGCTAAAGCTGCTAAATATGGTAACTGGAATTCAGTCTCTGGAAAAAAAAACTATCAATGGAAACGAATGCATTTTACATTTTACGTAGTGATTGAAGTCAGTGTACATGATTAAATGATTCATTCTTGTATTAAAGGTCCAGGTGGTGCAGGGGTAGTTCCAGGTGGAGGAGCAATTCCTGGAAGAGTCCCATTTTTACCAGGATATGGATGTAAGCAGTCCCCCGCAGACTACTACATCTACATGAGCAATGAATACAATATTTTACTACTACTTTATCACTTTTTAATCTAACATATTCCGGTCATGTTGTGTTGCAGCTTTGGCAGCCGGTGCTAAACCTCCGAAATATGGTGAGACGTAGTGTAATTAATACCATGTCATCCATTTCTCTTATGTTGTTCTACTCACTGGTGTACAACATGTTGTTACATAAATCCAATGTTACAATCACAAGATTTGGAAAATTGAACCTTAAATTCATTAATACATTTACTTTGGTTTTCAAAAATGGTAATGACAGGTTGCTGACAAATTCTGGCAACTGTAATCTTTCATTCATAACTAGAGAGATTAGTTCTTTATTAATTTCCCAACAGGAGTCCCAGGAGCAGGCCTAGGAGGAGGCGGAGTTCCAGGGGGAGCAGGACAGGTACTTCCTGGTGTTGGCTATGGTGGTAAGTTGTTCAGTTCATATATATAATTTAGACCAAAAGGTTTTGTACAATGAAAGTGCTTCTGCTGTTTGTTCTGCTGAATTATCAGTCACACACATTATGTTGCCTCCTCACAGGTTATGGACCTGGAGCTGGAGTCAAACCCCCGAAGTATGGTAAGACGTTTTGTTTAAGTAGTTTTTGATATTATTTTTGTGTTTTTGACTAATTTGAACAATCATCTTAATCATGTTTATGCTTTCTGGACCTTAGATGATATGCTATTAAGAAGAAGATGGTAGAGCAGGCGTCTTCAATTACAGAGTTAGAGTTTAGCATCTAAGCTCCTACTGATTCCCTTAGAACAGATATGTTTATCATATAGTGGGTGTGGTTGGTAGTTGATTATGGAGAGTGAGGGATGTCGAGTCGACTCCCTGAACTAGCTTGCAGGTGTCGCTCCATTTGTCCAGGGGTCAGAATTTTTCAAAGCAGTCACTGTTGGAGACAGACATAATGTTTGTTCCTAATTGGCCTATTGTTTATATATTTTCACTTTCTTACAAAATTAATGTAATTTTTATTTATCCCATATTTCTATATTTCTGACCTGCAGATTTGATTAGTGTAAAATAATTATGCAACCTGCTTTATCTCCCTTAAATAGGCGTTCCAGGAGGAGCTGGAGCAGGGCTGGGAACTGGAGTACTGGGGGGAGGAGGAGGAGTACCAGGACAAGGAGGACAATACTCTGCTGCTGCAAAAGCTGCTAAATATGGTATAATAAATAAGCACACCAATATGAATATACAAATATCACACATTCAGACCAATTAATAGTCATTCTGAAAGGAACTTTACAATTCTTAATAGTTACAAACCTCATCCTATTTATTAGTTGTAAACTAATGATGTGACCTGCTCCATTTCCCTTAATCAGGAGTGGCAGGAGGAGCTGGAGCAGGGTTAGGAACAGGAGCAGGGTTAGGAACAGGTGCATTAGGAGTTCCTGGAGGACTAGGAGGCGGACAATACTCTGCTGCTGCAAAAGCTGCTAAATATGGTAATAAATAATCACACTAACACAAATATACAAATATCACACATTTTGAACTAATTAATAATCATTCTGATAGGAACTTTACAATTTTAAATAAATACAAATCTACTTGTTTACTCACTTTATCTCATCGTATTTATTAACTGTAAACTAATGTGACCTGCTCCATTTCCCTTAATCAGGAGTGGCAGGAGGAGCTGGAGCAGGGTTAGGAACAGGAGCAGGGTTAGGAACAGGTGCAGGAGGAGTTCCTGGTGGACTAGGAGGTGGACAATACTCTGCTGCTGCAAAAGCTGCTAAATATGGTATAATTAATTTAATTAATTAAAAGCATACATACACAAATATATCACCCATTCAGAACCAATTAATAGTGTATAATGTAATAGTGTAATAGTGTAACTTAAATTCCAATAATTACAAATATTTTTTCTCACTGACTTTATCTTAATCTAGTTGGTATAAGATTGTATTCATCTTGTGTATAAACTGATTTTAATAGGCAGGACACAATGTTAGGATAAAAATGCAATTCTGATAGGAACTTTACAATTATTATATTACTGATTACTTTATCTCATCGTATTTATTAACTGTAGACTTACTAGTAAACTTTCCCTTAATTAGGAGTGGCAGGAGGAGCTGGAGCAGGGTTAGGAACAGGAGGACTGGGAGGAGCAGGAGGAGTTCCTGGTGGACTAGGAGGGGGACAATACTCTGCTGCCGCAAAAGCTGCGAAATACGGTATAATGAATAAGCACACAAACACACACAACACTCAGAAACATTTAATGGTGTATAACTTAACTTAAAGATAGGATATAATTACAAATCTTTATGTTATTGTATTCACCTTGGGTATGTACTGATGCTAATAGTTGTTTAATGTTTAATATTAGGATATTGTACAATTTATCCAACTTTCCCATAATCCCTAAATCAGGTGTTACAGGAGGAGCTGGAGGGACAGGAGTTGTACACGGAGGGGTTGGGACTCAAGGTATTGCATGTGCATGTGTATGTAAAGATGGAAGAAGAAGTATTTTTATTTCACCAGTGTACAAAATCAAAGGTAAATGTTTGGATAAAGATATTGATGAGGGTCTATTATATACATTTAGTTAGACAATGACAATAGACCTTTTTTTTTATAGTGACAGGATAAATGGAAAAACAGGAAGAGGGGTATAACATGTAATAAATCATACAGGTGACAGCTGTGACCGTGCAGCCATGCAGCATTTGCTGTAACCATTTGGAAGACCATTTCTATCCTACATATGGTAGCCCATAAATAATCCCCCCTAGCCTTTTCCTCCAGTTCTTCCTGGGGGATCCTGAGGCGTTCCCGATGCCAGATAGGATATGTAGTTTGGTCTCCTCCCGGTTGGATGTAACTGGAACACTTCAAAGGGAACCTCAACCACCTCACCTGATTCCTCTGGTGCAAAGGATGCCTAGTACTAGTTCTAGTTCGAGCAACTTCTGAGCTTCTGACCTCATCTGGTGAACCGAACCACCCTGCAAAGAAAACAAATTTCAACCATCTGTGATGTTATTTTTCATCATTACCAAAAGCCCCTGATGAAGGTGAGGGAATGTAGATCGAGGAGTGGTGATCCTGGTGATCAGGCACTCGCCAGCCAGCTCCCTTCTTAGGCCTGGCTGTAGGAGAAGGTCCCAAATGGGAGCTGCTGGTCAGCCACTTTCCTGATTTAACTCTGTCAATTCTCCTCAAACCAATTTGCCTTGGGTGACCCAACCAGGAGTTACTGCCAATGCAAACCCCTCCACCACATTTAGGTAGCTGTTCTAATCTGCTAATAAGTTATGCCATTTAATTGTTTGGTGAACTTTTGTCATTCACAAACATTAATTATCATATCTAACACATACAAATATTGTTAAATAACAGTAAACACCCGGCTCTTTTCCAGACCAGAGTGATATTCAACCATCATACGGAGTGAAATACATTATAGAAGAAACAGATGCCAATTGTTCCACAGAAGAACGCACAGGTTTTGAGATGTAGCTGTGAATCTTCCTTAAATTGAACTCTGCTGCTCTTATGTGCTGTTGGTGTTGTCTCTTCATCAAACAAGATGTCAACTCTCTAGAGTCTCAAGAGTCTCTAGAGGGAAAAGTCTGAGACATTAGAGACCTTATTGTTAGAATATTAGCAGGATAAGCTGTTTGTATTGTAATGTAACAGATAGTAGTGGCAATAAAATTTGCTCTTGTGTGTGTTACAGGAGGCGTCACTGGAACAGGACTTGCCGTGCCAGGAGCTACTCAAGGTACAGGTGTCAGTGTTGGTGCAGATGGTTCTGTTGTTGTGATACCAGGTGGAGCAGGTGTTCCTGGAAAACCAGGTAAAGCTTATTTTCTTAGATGAGCTTTTTTTTTTTTAAGTATTGCATTATGAACAATGTTTTTATTATTTTTGCAGCAAAGGATATAGGTCTCGCTGGAACCCCTCAACCAGGTACAGTGAAATGCCAACACTGCACTTCCTTGGACATTTACTGTACACTTACACATGTTTTGCAGTATCTATATACAGCGTATGAGAGCAGAGGGAGAAGTGCCATTTGCACTCTGTTTTGGGGTGACTACACAAGTGCTGCGCCATCATTTTATCCCATCTACATTTTCTTCATACATTTCCTGCCCACAAAGCTCATATGTTGTTTGTATTGCTAGTGCTACCAGCTATTGACCCCCTCTAGCTTACAGCCTCCCAGCTGTGGCAGTATCAAGGTCTACCTCACAGCTTCTGCCTTTTTTAGTCGCTCTCAAGCTGCGCCTGTTTAAAGAACAATGGATGAAACTGGAACCTGTTGTTTTTTGGCAGAGCCCACGCCTATTGCCGAAACTGGCAAGGCCCCAGAGGTCCCACAGCCCAGTAAGACTTGCAGTTTGCATGAAACCTTTGACCATGAAGTGGAATCTGTGGTATTTAATACATATATATATCTAATTGGGACATAAATATATACATAAATATGGGACAGTCCACTCAGTATTTGTGAATTGTGAATGATATTTCGCCCAAAAGAGACAATCTTTTTTTATTCAAACACATGTTTTGCAGGTCTACAATGTTTTGAGCCGCATCCAGAGATATTAATAGATTTAAATCTTAAAAGCACAGTCCTTTCTCCAAATGTTAACAAAAGGCTAGCCCCACCACCTTTGGCTGCATCCTACCAGGCTCCAATTACAAAACCAGTGATTTTACCTCACAGATAATAGTTGAACACACTGGACAGAAACTAAATCTCAAACTCAACAGAACCATCTTTGTGCGTCACCAACGCTGGTTTAATAAATAGAAATAAACCTTTAATTCACAGAGTTAGATGTGAATTTGGTGGCAAAACATATTTTTCGCATCACATCCGCTCCATTTGTAACATCACAGAAAAGACAAAAATTAGGACAAGAAACAAAGGTAGTAGGGATGTACTGGCTTAATATAGCTCAATAAAGCTGATACCAATCAGTAAGAAAATGATGATACGATCGTTTGTTTTATGTCAGCTGTCACAAAGGTGTTTTAACTGGCAAAGCTTTCATACACAGAATGCAACAAGTGCAGCTGACGTCAAACAAAATAACCAAAACTGTCTTGATTAGTCTCTCCACTGTCCCAACAACCGTCAGCTCTGCTTTGGTTTGAATAAATTCTTAATTTACAGACGTAGATAAAAAAAAAAAAAACATTAAAGTGTCTCTCCACTGTTACACATGGACGGACTCACATGCACTAAGTTAGTGCAAAACATATATGCGTGGCCAGACCAGAGAGGTAAACAAGACACAGACTACTACAGACCCAGAGGAGGTGTGATTTTCTGCTTAGGACATTATTACAACACAATATCTTTATTTGCTGCTATATTAGTGTTCAAAATCTCATATATATATATAACCTTTAAATGTTATGATTTTTACCTTAATAACAGTTGTTCATCTTCTCAAATACTGTGGTAAACTGTAGAAAACATAAATGGATAATTTTACCACGTAGTATTCTACTTCATGTCGGGACTGTAAAGACAGGCACTATTGTATTACTTCTTTCAGCATTACACAGGATCTAATGAGGGAATTTGGGGGTTTTGCCACCAGCATTGTGTGGTCTGACAGATACCAGAACATTTGCATATGACAGCTACACACGCAATCCTTAAATGTCAGGCTTCATGTAGTGCTGAAAGAGAAATTGATATAGCCTGTCTGGTCCCTGCCACTTCCCCATCATGTCAGTTGTGGCCACAGGTTGTCTCTTTTCACAACAGTACTTGTCTTGTGCACTCCTTTCCTTTTTACTAACAGCTCACTGTGCTTGATGAATTACATTCATGCGTTGTAGTAGCTATAATATTTTAGTGATTTCAAATCCATAAGATGTGTAGAAGGTAGTGATAGATTAATACTAGAATGTCACCTTTCCACATTTGACTGCAAAAGTTTGTTTTGACAATATGAATGCTTGTAATTAGTCACTTTTTTCTGTGTGTTACAGTTCAGGTTCTACAGCAGGGGATTGTTGTGATATTGCCATGAAACTCACACGATCATAATGTGACATTTGATCTGCAGTTTTATGAGCTGTGAAGCCCCCTCTATAGAATACAACCTTGTAGTAGATTGTTGTTTCGTACGTCTGCTGTCTAACACGATTTTCTCCTCATGTTGAATGTTTGTATTGTGTTATTCTGAAAGGATTATGTTGTTTTTGTTCCTGTTTGTTCTTTCCTGTACATCAGTTTTTAATTTTAAAAGACAGTCTGACTAATTCTTCCTTTTTTGTTCTGTTTTTGTGCTCGTGGATGTGTTATAAACAGGCGGTGAGTTCAACATAAACATTTACTTTTTATTTTATTCTGTTGTATGTCTTAACCTGTTTTAATGTACCTTTATTTCTGACTTTTTTTACAGTTTCTGGTGGAATTATTCAGCCTAGCTGTAAGTTGTACAGTACATATGAAATTGTTTTTAATTAACCTGAATATATAATTACTGTAGATACAGTATCTTAACCGTACCTACTTTTTTTAATTTACAGCTGGCTCAAGTGTTGGTAAATATGTTAAAAGTCTCTCATATTGAAATATACCAAAGAACACATAAAAATTTTGTATTTTGTACAGGTTGTATTCAAATGTTTAAGTGCATTTATTTCATGTGTTACAGGTGGAGCAGGTGTCCCCTTACCCTCTGGTGGTAAGAGCAGTCATCATTTTCTTTCTTCTTTCTCTTTTTCCCAACAGTTTAAAATAAACAGTTTACATATTAGTCTCTTCTCTCCTTCAGTTGCCACTGGAGGCCAACAACCTGGGGGTAGGCCAATATTTATACTTTTATTGATGTAAGAACTCCATGTTGTTTTTAGCCCTTAAAAGAGATATTTTGTTATTGAAACTTAATGGGATGCGATACATCTACCTGACCGCATGGTGGAGACAAAGGCAAATACAACAGCTGTGGTCGTTTCTCCCTGCTGCAGTCTGGGATTATAATAACACTGCTGTTTTCAGGTATTGGTGTCGGCACAGGAAGCAAAGCACCTAAACCATACAAACCAGGTAAATGTGGCAAATATTTACCTTAAAAAGGCAAGAACATGAATTAAATCTTGATTAGTTTGCATAATAATGTATAAAATGTGCAGCAGAACTGCCTTATCTCTGGCTCACAATGAATTAACTAATCATTAAGTTGACCTTGCTCAATTATTTACCATAAAATGGACATTAAATGAATTGTAAATATAGGCACTGAATATTCTGCTTTGCCATAAAATGAACTTCCCTTATCTGCTGTGGAGTAGAGGATCAGTGTTGCCTTTGTAGCTCTTTCTAAAATACCACAAAGTCAGCACACAGCATCTTAGCTCTGTCAGGCCTTGTCAGAACATCCTAATGATGTTATCAATAAATTTTTATGATCTTATACAGTGTAGCAGTGTAACAGTGTAATAGATCATGCTTTCACACACTGGGCTGTATTTATTACTGTGCACATTCTTTTTAGACAGTTAATGACTCAATTTGAATCGATAAAAGCAGCAGTTAATATATAAAGAAAAGCTGCATCAGGCTTTCTTTACCCAATTATACCTCCAACAGACTGAAAAGTCATCAGTTTTGTGCATCTGCAGGTTTGCAGTTTTGGGGTATTTTTTGCTGCTGTGCACTATTTTACCTGTCATTGACATTAGACCAAGTCCAAGGTTTTTTGTTGCATTTCATTTAGTTCAACTCAATCAGTCAAATGTCAGTTAATCTTATTGTCCATGAGAGGGAGCGCAGGAGCATCCATATAAGACAATAAAACAAACCAAGACACATTGAACACTAAGGTTAAAATCATACAGCATGGGGTAAAATAAATGTTAAAACATTAGATATTGTCAAGATAAATAAATTTTATAACTGATTTGATGAAAACTAAATGGACTAATGATGATAGTTGATAGTAAAATCTATTACATTCCTCTTTAAAGCAGAATTAGGAGAGAGATCCATTGATTTTTGTGTCTTTAGTTTTTCCCTGAGAACATAATTTTTTGATTCTTCTCAGTTTTCAAAGTAATGAGATATCTAATCATTTAAGAAACAATTCACTGGATTGGTTTTGGATTTGAGCTAATCTAATAGTAAGATGTAGTTAGAGATGCTTTGATTCCTCAGTGTAATGGAGAATCTTCTGTTAAATCTTGTGACTTCACACCTTTAGTTTTCTAACACTTTCACTCCGAAGGCACTGGAGTAGGTGTCGGCCCAGGCGCAGGTGGCTATCCCTATGGTGGACCCTATGGAGGCAAGTTCTCTATATTGTCTGCTTAACATTTATAGACTTTAGGTCTAAATGCAGAGACTATTACTTCTATCCTCTCTGTGCTTTAGTCCCTTACGGTGCTGGTACCGGCACTGGACCCGGAGCTGCAACGCTTCCTGGAGCAAAGCCGTTAAAACCCCCGGGTGTGTGTCTGTATGCGTGTATTTCTGCTTCAGTTTATCCAAAGTTTGTAGTAGTAGTAGTCCAATGTTTTTGGGACGTTTGTTTAACTTTTTGCATGTGGAGACTCATACATTGTTGTGTTGTGCCGTCTTGTTGCAGTGACTGGAGCAGGAGGTGGAGTAGGAATCCCACTGGCAGCAGGAGGTTATCAAGGTCAGAGCACACCTACATTTATTTTAACATGTAAAATAAAACTTTATTTGTGGACTTCAAGAACACAGAGCTGTCAGTTATTGGGGAAACACCAAGCATGAAAAGTAAAACTACTGCTTATTTATTTCCCACGTGTTTTTAAAAAATATTTGAATCAATGCCATTTCCTGGATGAGCCAGCCCCTGACACAAACTGTGGGAGATGATTTGACCTACCAGACAATAATGTTACTTTTCTCTGTCATCACGATTCAGGGGGATACAGGCCATATCATCAAGGTTATGGCCAGGGTATGTATGAGAGGAGAGGAGGATGAGCACACTAATACACAATGTTCTGCCCAGTGCTCAAAGTGACAGTTGGTCAAGAGATGCCATCGCACTGCACTTCCTGTGCAGGAAAATTGGCCATCTGATAAGTGTGTGTTTGGGGCATAGAGTCAGGAATGAGAGACTAGCTGGATACTTTGATTAAGGAAATCTGGTGGTTTTAGTGGAAACAGTGTTTATTTAGAGTCACTAAACCCGTCTCTCTCTCTCTCTCTCTCTCTCTCTGACAGGTGGGTTGACGTATCCCTCTGCAGTTGGACTGGGAGGAGGTGGTGGTGGAGCTAAAGCACCCAAACCAGGTAAAGTAACAGGAACACAATGTACAATGTGTGCGGTGAGCCCCTTTAATAGAAGTAACACTAATAATAGTAATGTGTATAGCTTATAGCCACTGAAGCACTACATAGCTTGTATGGCTCCAGTCAGTCATAAAGAAAGCACATGTATTAATTTGGTTTAACAATGGCAGCAGAAAATCTGCCACATTAGTTATGTAGTTTTAAAAAAGTACAAAATCCAGCTCCACCAAAGGCAGTAATCCCTGCAGTGTTACAGTACCGTTAGGAGTTTGTAAATGGAGCAAGTCAACAACACATTTCCTGGTGGAGACTGATTACTGTTGTTGTAATACTGTGTACAACATCAAAGTGTGACTGTTTGAAGATAACAAACCCCCGGAGAGTCTGGCCCTGGAATAGCAAAACTCTGCCAGAGGAAGTTTGGATGAGGTTGTAATTGTGACCTCAGTTGGTCCACAAGTCACTTCAGTTGGGGGACCAGACCCCTAGAAACCAAATGTGGGACAGTTATTTTATTTGTGTGAGACGATGTGGGACCTACCAACACTGAGAGGTATTGTAAAATGTTTA
>NW_023340257.1:14171654-14182801 GCF_004916995.1 Morone saxatilis | reverse complement strand
AGTAGCACACAATAGACTACACATGTTAGGCCTTTACCATGTAAAAAACTTAACAAACCGGGTTTATTTGAATGCAACTTTACCAACTCCCACACTAAGTAAATACAGTAAGCATTAAAGGAAGCTGACGTTTCTGTGATAGTCTGTGATATCTTCAAACACAGCCACTGGATAAACAACAGATTTTAGAAAAGCGGTGATTTGATTTGACAATCAAAATGTGGGACATTGTCTCAATATGTGGGAGACGGGACAAGGGATGACACCTGGCACAAAAATACTGGTCATAATTGTACTTACTGCACACAAAACCATGAGAACAGACACATAATCACGATGACTTCTTTATTAACAGGCTACGGCAATCTTGGAGGTGGTGGAGGATATCAGCCAGGTGAGGATCACCACGTGTTTGTTCAATATATTCTGTTTTTGGAGTTAATAAAAAATGCACAATAATGGGTCAATATGGCACACACTTTATTTCAACTGTCCACAACACACTTTATACTTGGTGCAGTGTAACCGTTGATCTAGCCTGTCGTCCTGATCCTCCTCCTCCTCCTCCTCCTCCTCCTGTTCTTCCTCTGCTCATCAGTGAGGGATGAGTGTAATCACACAGCAGCAGCCTCCTCCCACTGCTCTACAGACACTGTACAGGCTACTCATTAAGACCCATGGCCCTAATCCTTCTGCCAGTGGGCACACAGATATCTCTGTGTGAAATGCTTCCACACATGCTTTAATAACCAGTACAGTTTGCCAAATGGAGAATTATTATTGGCAAATTAGGTCAATTTGTCATATTAAAGTTGTTACTATGTTGTTTATTTACAAATATTCTCGCTTTACACTCTCCATGGTTACTGCTTTTTCATTTTCCAGGTGCGGTTCCTGTGGTACCTGGTTATGGAGGAGGTTACGGAGGAGGTTACCCCCAACAGTACAACCAAGGTAAGAGTACTGTACAATGGAGATGATTAAACTTTCACTTTGCTGATGAGGATCTGACGGATAGATACAAAATACACCACACATTATATTTGTGTTGATGGTAAACAGCGTGCTGTGTTGTTCATCAGTCATAAATCAGTGGAAAAGAACAACAGAATAGAGCCACTAATGTTATAGAGGTGGAAACAAGAGAAGAAGACAGTAGTAGGATGTGTGTGTGTGAATATTTGATTCAGTTTAATGTTGTTTTGTTTTATGATCTGCTTTGTGAAAATAGGCTTTAGGTTTTTAAGCCCTTTTCATTCATAGATTGTCGTAACTGTTTTTCCTGCTTCTGGAAGCCAAACTTTAACTCTCAGATACGTTAGCTGGCATCCAAACTGCCTCCACGTAGACGAGGATTAAGAGAACAGACGATTCTTAAACTTTTCATCCTTGTTTCCGGATCAGGAGGCAGATTAATGCCCAGCTGCCAACAGCCAGGTAACACGGTGTGATGAAAGGACAGGAAAACTGACCCGTTGCCTTCCCCTTTAGAGCTGAGAGCATAAAGAAAGGGAGAGAAAACTTGTGCACAGTGACAGGAAATCTTACCTTGCCCCAATTTGTTAAGATTCTTCTCATCCGATTAAGGAAACCACTTGTTGAAAATTAGTTTAAGGCTCATTTGCCATTATGTTGTCCCCCTTCTCTCCTTCCCTTTATGCCAGACTAAACTCAATGCAACCCCAGCTTCTCCACATTTCCACTATGTGGGTTTCTGTGTGATCTCCTATTAAATATGTTGGGTAACCTCAATACTGTACATCTCACATTAAACTTGAAAAGTCCTGCGTTAGATTTGCTCATAAATACACATACATTTCTGATGACACAAATTTATTGACAAAAATACTTGATGTTCACTTGATTCCTTTGAGCAGAATGGAATTGAGGGTTTTTCAATTTTAACATTAATTAATTTATATTTAATTTCTCACATTCAGCTTGTTAACACACATGGGATGCTGACTTTGAATAATGGAATTTAATTGTATTTGAATGACGACGACCTGCATTTTTCTCCTCTGAGCACCCAATTACATTAGAGAGATTAATTGGATTATTATTATTGGACAATGAAACAAATTACAATAAAATGGATGTTTAATGCAATCTTTCTCCTACTTACAAAATACATCTGAAGAAAATTAAAGGTGTCAAAACTTACTTTATTTAATTTTCAGCAGCATACGTGAGCAAAACCTAAAAGTGTTTTCCCTCCATTAAGCTTTAACTATGATGACTAATCTGTGTCTTTTAAAGGCGAAATACAGACAAGAAAACATTACTTTGTGTGCAAGTCTGGTTACTTGAGAGAGCATCTCTGGATGAGACAGCTCAGCTTCAGCTCTAAGTGCCTCCCATGTGATCTACTCTAATGTCGACAGGTTTTCCCGCCAGGACACACATATATCAACCACTGTGACAGATCCATAGTTTCAATTTAGCATTAGTGCTAATGGCACCATCTCATCTCTTCATTTGTCTTCATCTTTAATGTTGTCTAGGTGGATATGTACCCGCCCCACTGACTCCTCAACAAGGTACCAAACCTCCTCACGTCTCTCCACGCACCCACACCACACCACATTATGAAGGGATAATAAGTCATCTCAGTCATACAAGAGTCCCCTGCACCTCAACCCGTTTTCCAATTTCTCTCTCTGTTCTTTGGCAGAGGATGGCAACATGTCAGATTATTTGGATGAGATTGGAAAAGGGTGGAATGTGGGTTGGTACTGTGTGTGCTTGTCGGTGCAGATGGCACGGCACAACCAGTATGAATACATACTAATCTGCGTTTTCCTGAACATCTGAGATTACTGCCAGCTGGATTATTTCAAGGAAAGCACGCCTGGTTTCTTAGATAACTACATTTTACTGGTTTGAACTCTTGCAGTGTCTGAGTTACTGATGACCTTACCTTTGATGATGTGTTTAAATGTAAAGAAAGTAAATGGTTTAATCTTGAATAGGATATCATCAATTCTCTCTGCCAAATGAATGATGGCTCAGTTTAAAGATAAATGAATTAAACTAATCCTGTTCATTTCAGATGTCACAGGGATACGAAATCTGTTGTTTCTCCATTAACAACCAGTTGGCCCTGACGTTATTGGCCTGTAAGATGTTTTTGTGAGCCAGTCAAACAGTCTGCAGTCTGGTTTATAACTGCCAGCAGTGCAAATTATGGACTGGAGTGATAATTGAACTTCACATCATAGGGAAGCCTTTGACTGTATGTCCCTTTCACGTCACAATTTGACTAATCTAATTCTGACTTGTAAAGTGTAATACAATTCCCAAATATAAATACAAAATAATCTTAACTCAAGCTACTTACTAGCTTCTTCAAACGTGTGAGTTGTTCTGTATCTGCCACCTTCGTCAATCATTTCATCCACAGCACCTGTGTTTGGTTCAGTGGTAGAGGAAGAGAGGTATCAGTAGGCCCATTGTCTTTAATGTGTAACAGCTTCTTTGAGAGGCTTGTAAGTGCAGTATATATATGATGGATGGATTGCTTCACTCAGCTTTACCAGCAGAGCACTAGAAGAGCTTTTTTGGTTAAAGTAAACAACACACATCTCACTGGCTGTTCCTGTTCCTGTTTTGCAGCTAAAGCAGCCAAGTACGGCCCATTGCAGGCTTTCCTCGGTGGTGCAGGAGGAGGAGGAGGAGGAGGCATCTACAGAGGTAAAAGACTTATATATTTGACCTTTTTTCTTACTCCAGAAGCCCACTACATCACAAATATTACAGATATGTGTGGGAACTTATGTCCAGCTTAGAAAAGACTTAATTGTAATTCTGCTGGTCTTCGCTGCAGGTGGCGTCGCGGGATGCCAGGGCAAATACTGTGGGAGGAGGAAGTAGAGGATCTCTTGAAATCCAGAGTGACCTCGAGAAACCATGGTGCTACTGCATGATCTAGAATGTACATTTTATATGCAAACAAACCCCATTAGAAATTATGTAAAGATGGGTTTTTTTTTTTACTTACTTGACTTCAATGTCTGTTTTTATACAAACCTACAAACCCACCGACCCCGAATTTATTCTGACGTGACGTATGTTATTGATGGTGCCATTAACCATTAATGTGGTCAAGTTAATCAGCTTTAACTCCCAGTACTGCACCAGCCTACTCACAATTCAAAGAGTGTGTTTGTGTCACATGTTGTTGTTCTTGTGCATAAATGTGTGTGTGTGTGTGTGTGTGTGGGTGTTTGTGTGTGTGTGCATATTGGTTGTATTGTTGTGCGAAAGACTGTCTGAACCATCGGCTGGCAATGTGACCTATGAATGATTTCCCTTACGGTTTTAATCCTAAAGCAAGGTGAACTGTCCGCTGTGTTACAGTCCTCACTGTCTCACCTCGCTGTGCAGAGCTTGTCACCTCTCTGACACGACACAAGGGTTGGGTCGGTCCGGGCTCGTCCAAAAACTGATGAAATCTGGCCAATCTCAGCATCGTTTCTGGCTCCCTGTCTTCTCCGCTGCTATTTTTAGACCTGCTGGGTATAAAGCAGCGGGAATTGGGGCTCTGACCAACCCATCTGCTCTCAGTAACTTTGCTGATTCTGGTTGCTATGCAGTTCAGTTTTCTCAGCATTTTTAGTGTTGCCAGACTTGTGATGTATGAAGAGCAGTTTCTGCTCTGAGGAAGGGTATGCTGAAGACAATCAAAAAAGTGTTTGATTCATTATGGGATGTTTGAAAAAAGGGAAAGGAGTGTTGCCTTTTAGCTCCAAGTAGATTCAAATGTATTTCAGATACTGTGGCATGTACATTGTGTATGTATGAATGTTTGATGATGTGTCACTGTCCTAAAGTCTGGGATAGAGCGCTTTAGTCTGCTTCAAATGTTTAGTCTCATTGCAGCAGCTATTTACATTTATGTAACTTGTGATTATTCAAGACTTTTTGCACCATGCTTTGACTCATAGCTTTATTGTTATCAGGAACGTGTGAACATAAAACAAAAACTTTCCTTCTGCATTTATTCACTGTTTAGAATTGTAATACAGAATAAGACTTTGTTTAATGGCTGTGTTTATGTGAGGCACAAGCTCCCATTGTTCTTCATTTACTTGAGCTGCTTTTAAAAATGGCTTACTGACCAAAGGTTCATGAGCGCTGTTGCCAAGTGACCCCATCTCTTTCTGTAATTGTGTACTGTATGTTGTACTAATTTGATGTTAGCTGGCTTCAGTTCCTCCACTCTGTGCTGAGTAAGGAATGTCCGTGAGCCTCGCTGGGTCAGACCTTGTCTTATGTGCCGTGGGATACTCTTCATCTTTATTTAAAACTGTTTTTATAAGGAGGAACAGTGTGGTTTTGCACTTTTTATATTTCCACGACACACATGTGACTTGTTCCCGGATATCCCGGCATTTTTATTTGCTTCATTAAATAACAAAATAAAATGTGTTAAAAGAATTTGTGTCTTTCTGTGTTATTTTTTCTCTTTAAGTGCATTCCACAGCAGCAGCAGCAGCTTGTGCTGTGAGTTGATCAAAACCACCTGGACTAGGGTGTCCTGGTGGATCAGTTTGCCACATACCACATAGTGATGATGTCTCAGGCTCAAGTCCTGACTACTTTTGGTACATTTGGGACCTTTGCTACATTTCAGTTCTGCCAAATCTTTATTGTCTCTCCCTTTGGGCAAAATTAATCAGACTTAGTGTTTTTTTAAAATCTGGTATGTGTGATTTGGCTGAGCTCTTCATTGTGATGACAACAAACCCAGATTAAGGGCAGACATTTCGCCTCAGTGGTGACTACAAACTGTGTTCTTGTTGTGCCAGCTGGAAATAATGAACTCATGTTGCTGTTCTCTGAAGATCTCCTGGGAGAACTATTGACCCATGATCTGCGTCCTGTAGAAGTAGCTCACACTGTTGTTTACGACCTTTAGTCTAATAATGTCGGACAGTGTCACTGTGGAACTGCAGTATAATGCTACGTTTCTCTCTTGGTATACATACAGTATATTTCAATAAAACTACCTTTCACAAACATTTCCACCTAGACCAAAGGAGATGTCTGACATGCTGTAATTATAAAAAGTCACCACCAGAAGGTAACTTGGTACCAATTATTGGGAACATAGACAGTTCTGGGAGTGACTGTCCTCTGACTGCGTGTTGTGTTTAAATATTGATTTCAAGACCCAAATAAATGTTTATACATAATTACAATTTTAACTTATTCCTCCATATTTGTTGCATTGTGTGTCTGAATGTAGAAAATCTCACATTTTCAGCTGACCAGCCTTGCACTTAAAGATTCAACTACTTAACTCTTCAGCTACTCCATCACACTGCATCATCATTTCCACTGCAGCTGAAATTTTACTGCTTGAAGTACACATGAACTGACATTTCAACTGCTTTCATCTCACACTTTTCAGCTCCTTTTATAACTATTCTTTAACATTTTAACTGCTTTTATATCTACTTTTTAACACTTCTACCACGTTTTCTCTTTCGCTCTATCAAAATCATCTGCTTTCATATCTTAACCTAGAAGAAATGTCGCCTTTTCTAGCTGAAACTGACACAGCCGGAATATAAATGAGACTAAACTATGAGTTATTTTGTAATTACTGAATCCACCGTGGGGTCTACTGCCGCCTCCCTCCTAACCCCTCCCCCGAAGAAACGCATTCATTAACCGGGGAGTGCTGCTGGTTGGCCGACCGTCTCTTCCTCTCCCCGGCTCAGCAGCCTCATTGGTCAACAGCTCTCTTGAATGAAGCGCCGCAGAAACGTGCAGGCAGGAGGAAGCTGTGAGGGCCGCCGCAGGGAGCGACCGACGCACAGCAACACGACTGCCGGGGCAGGCTGCGGTGGTGGTCGGACACCGGTTATCTGTCGACCAGAGGCGGCTGGCTCTCTCCCGGAGCTCGGTGTCGGAGAGTGAATGAGGTTGATGCTGCTCTGCTGCACCTGGAAGGACGAACGCATGGGAGAGGAGGAAGGTAAGGAGCCTGCTGGGTGTGAGGAAGCCGCTGGCTGCATGCGGCTGGGCGGGAGATGCAGAGGCAGCAGATGCTCCAAACACAAGAGGATGCTCCACCGAAAGCGGCTGTAAACAGCATGCTCTGCGCTTGGGTTTCCTACTTTGGGTGTGCATTTTATTGTCAGGCATGCAGCAGACAACAGTGTGGCATCGGTGTATCTGCAGGGAGCGTCAGGCTGGATGTCCATATTGTGCTGCAACTGAAGCCATATTTTCTCTCCGAGTTGATGCACCCGTTATGTTTGGATGCAGTGTTCACCCCCGAGGCCATGCACAGGGCTCATTTGCAAGCAATCTTCTAAGATAGCCAAATATATTATGCTTATAGACAGGTTGTTACATTAATAAGATAAAATGAAGACTCTGCAGGGTGATTCGTGCAAAATAACACCAATAATAAGGTGCAACATAATCTAAAGGTCCTACAAAGTTGAACATTATTAGGGGGCATTTTCTTGATCTGCAGCTGCACTTCTAATAATTTAAATCCTCCCAACTTTCCTCCTCTATATGATTGTGTATGGCTGGTATAGATTTAATAATAGCAATCAGTAGATAACAGCTTTTTACTTTATTCTAGTTTGTTGAAAGGAACATTAAATGAAGAAATCAACCTCCCTTACAGCACAGTGAGAGATAAATGAGGGAGGGAATCAATAAAATAATCACAGTCATGCCACGCAATCTAATGCTTGTTTTTGTTTTTGTAGATTAATCTCTAATCTTCCTTGTAAATTACTTTATTATTTTACTTTTCCGGGACTTTAAAACAAGGAAATATGTAGATGTTGTTTATAAAGGTTGAGAACAGTAGCTGTAGGACAAGCTTTGGTTGAAAACATTGTTTATCATTGTGTAATACTTCTGAGCTGTGATGTTACTGTGTGTACATGTAGAGATACTGTACGCTCCGTGTGATTATCCTGCTGCTGATCAGTACAACAACTGTAGTCGAACTTAACAACAGACCTTTTAAGTGATGACTCACTTTGCATTGCAGTGGATTTGGCTCATCTGTAGGAGGAACTGCTGCAATCTTCTGTGAGGAATGAGTTGGGAGTGGTGAGGCGGTCGGTCCTGTACCTGCTCAGGTTATGAACTGTGTGTTTGTGGGCCTTTTATTGAGGTATTAGTGTCCCCTCTGAGACCTCTGCAGACAGCAGAGTTCAAGAGGACACTCCAGTGTCGGGGGAGAGAAATGCTCCATAATAAAAAAAATGAGTTGAAGTGAGAGGAGAGGAAAGGTATCAGCACAAATCAGACCTGACTAGGACCCAATATGATCAATAAAACTACTACAGCAGGGCGGCTCGTTCAGGCTTTACAGTAATGAGCCGACCGCACTAAACCTCTGCCAACACAGCTTTCAAATCCGAATTTGAAAGCTGAAACGAATAATGAGAGCCGCAACGGTACCTTCTCTTGTGATACAACCTCAACAGACTGGTTATACACCGTTGCCGATATCCAGATGTTGTGCTGCAGGAGGCAGAGGTGACTTTGTTGGAACTGATTTAACTTGACTTGTTTTGTATTTGAGTTGATGACAAGCAGGTGAATGTTACTGTAAATGTAATAAGTTCAATATGTGATCGATTGGTATGTTTTACTTCTCAGTTACAGATTTATCGCCAATAATAACGACCCCATTGTTATTGTGGTTAATGCGTTGTCATAGTAACCTGACTGATGTTTACCAGAGCTGTTCAGATGTTGAAAGTTTCATTCTGTTGAAATAAAATCTGGTTTTATGTTTAAAAAGGTGACAACGTGCAGTTACTGTTACTCTAATGTGACAAAGGGGCTTTTATTTTTAAAGAGCACAGCAGGTTCAGGATCTCAGGCAGTTTGAGAACTTGTAGACGTTTCCAGGTTTCATGAATTCGAGAACAAGAAACTCAGCAGTCCTGCTGACATCAAACAAACGCACATTTGCGAACAGAAAAAAGGATCACCAACTGGCCGCCGGGTTTATATTTGTCTTTACATCTCGATGCCTCATCCCCTCCTGTTCAGGATGTGAAGGGCTTGTGATGTATTCTCAGGCAAATGAGCTACAGCATCAAATATATCTGTGGTATCTAGCCGTCACTTCGTCCTTTCCAATGAACAGATTTACATAAGCAGAAAACACACACACACACATACACACACACACACACACACACTGCTGCTCTCACTTTAATGCATTACAGAATTAGTTGTTCCAACTCTACGAAATAGCTTTTTACTGTAATTACCATTTTCCTCATTAGAGAATGAGAGGATCATCTTCTGCAAACAGTTCTTATCAAACTCTGTTCAAGTTGAAGGAGAAACTTATCTATTTAAAACAAATGTTTCTGTGTTTCTTCAAAAGAAGTGGAAGTGTGTTGTTGGCACTTTTGAGCATAACTGTTAAATATGAAAGTTTAAAGAAAACTTTTCTGGCTCCATTGACACCAAAATCTCTTTAAAACCTTCCTGTAATATTACTGCACTCTGTGGTACCTAAAAACTGTTTTATTATATATTACTTATTAATTTTTATTGAAAAAAACTATTAAAAACATGATGACTTATTGGGGTCTGTACCAAACAAACATGTTTTCTTACATCTGGAGAACAAGATTTGTACTTCAGGGCATCTCTACAGCACTACAGTACTGTAATATAATGCATTTCTTATATATTATATACATATTTTATCTTTTCAATAATATTTCGATTAATTGTGCAGCCCTGGTAGCAGATAAAAAAATAACTATTACATCTTACTTTGACTAGAATTTAGACTTGAACTATTTAGTTCAGTGGTCGTTAGCCAAAACGTCACTAGATTCATTAATAAAAGTGAAATAGTGTAAATGTTTACACTAATTCACTAAATATCACGATGTGATACGAAATACTGAAGGGTTTCCATCGAGCGTTGTGATGTAACAAATCAGTTGTTACACCCTGCTGAGTAATACTCTCATTAAAACTGCCAGTCGGCTGTCTGTGGTGGTGATGATGAAGAGCCTCTGTGATGTGTGTTTGATATCTGGAGCTTCAGTGAGTGTTATTAACCAGCGGTGGTGATTTGCATTGGAGGCGATACGATGACGGAGATAACAGTCTCATGCAAACACACATCAGTAAATTATTACATCTCATCAAAGAACTTTTATTGGTTTTATGCATAATGAGCTATAAAGTGGTGGGTGTCAGTGCAGCCTTTGACCTTGTGTGTTACTGTTGTTGCAGCTGGAGGAAGTTTGCCCGTCTGTGCGGGATGCAAACAGCGGATCTACGATGACCAGTACCTCCAGGCCCTCAACACTGACTGGCACACTGTCTGCTTCAGGTATGTTCAACACAAACTCACCACGCCCAACACGTTAACAAAAACTTCACGAGTTCACGTCTGTAAAGGGTGGCGCTGGAGTGGATGAATGAATGCATGAGTGTATTTCATCCCCCATCTCTCTCTCCCCTCTTTTCCTGTCATGTTTCTACTGTCAGCGGTCCAATAAAGGTATCAAATTACATTTGATTGGACTCTGTTTTGGTAATCGATAAATAATCCCATTCATTTTTCCAATCAATCAACAATTGCTGACTTTAGCTTCTCAAATGTGAGGATTTTATGCATTCCTTGTCCTAGATGATAGTCAATGGAATAACTACTGCTTTTAGACTGTTGGACAAGCAAGATTTTTTTTATTATTTTCAGACTGTAAAATAATCTGCACATTAAATATTAAATATCTCCTCCAGGCCTATATTAAGACGTATATACATATAAATATATAAATCATCTGCTTGGAACAATAATGTGTGTCTGCAATGTTCCAATTTTACACAAAAAAAGTATAATTTTTCTTATTAAAAGTCCTTCTACCTCATTAGAAGTTACATAATCTATGAATATGCAAATCTTGTTGTCCCTGTTGGACACAAGATGTCTCCTACGTCACTGTAGTCTATTCTCAGTGTTTGAGCACTGGTGGCTTCTAGTTTCTACATCACACTTATAAACTGCATACTACACCAGGATTGACTAGTTGTGATGTCACAAATCATGCTCGTAGGCCCCATCCCTTAAACAGAGAAACTTTCCACTTCCAGCAGATGAATTTGAAAACATCCTTCTAGTG
>NW_023340257.1:14162316-14171611 GCF_004916995.1 Morone saxatilis | reverse complement strand
ATCATTCTGCACAGTGAAGCTCACGCATCCGAATGTAGGAACAAGAAGAAACACACAAGACTTCTGAGTGGAGGGGGACTTTAAACATGTTTTCTCAGAGGACCTGGACATTTTTGACACCCCAGCGTACCACTGCTGTACCCAAAACAATTTTTGTTCTGCGTGAAATCAAGAACGTTTTGTACCTGCTAACTCGTCTAATAATGGAAGTGTTAACATACTGCACATATTCACACCTTCTTCCTCGTTTAAACCTCCTTCTCTCAGTTGACCTTTTATTCCACTGGTAACATGCCCCGTCACCTTCTTTTATTTTTTTTCACCTTTAATTGGTTCTTTTTTTCTTCCTCATGCGTCTTTGCTTTTTGTGGTTTGGATCATTTTTAGGTAATATGGTAGATTTTGTGACTTTGAACTCAGTTGAACTCAGTTTATTGGAGAACCCACAGAATGTTTTATACATTACTTCAGTTCAGATGTGAACTGATGATTTCTGGCCTACGTGCTTCTCGAACATGTGCAGGTCCAACCAGTGACATCACTCATGTAAACATGATGTATCATGACCTAACCCCTGTTGACTCATCTTTATCACTTGTAAACATTACAACACCAGCCAGCCTTCAGGCACATGTACAGGAAGCGCAGACACTGAACAAGAAGAAGCAGAAGCATCAGAGTGGTTTTTAACCAGTCTGGACTGGTTCACGTTAAACTTGATTTTGAAACTGATTTTTTCTTTCAGCTATAAAGAATACAATAATCTGTTAATTATTGCCTTATTATGGCTGATACTGACAAGATAATTGTTAAGATAATTTCACATTCTTGTTCATAACCTGTAGTTTACACACACACACCTGTGGGATAAAATGTGATGATTTAATAATCTATAACTCTGATCAAACCAAATCTAACTGAGATCACTATTGTAAACGCAACGAGGACAAAGTTTAAACAACAAAGTTCAAATGTTAATCATTTCTGGCTTTCATATAACATAAAGTCTGTAAAACATTTTATAATAAATAATAATATAAATCTCCCATTATCTGTCAATAATTACATCCCTAAACTTTACTCCTCTTTCAGCTTTCTACCATTTTGTTCACTATGGCAGCCACAGAAACAGAAGCTCATTAAGACTTCATGAATGAACGTCTTTACAGACTCTGCTCTGTTTCATTAAATCTGTCTTTTTCTGGGCCAATAATCATCCAGTGTCATCTGCAGCGTTAAACCTGCAGCCGCCACCATGAGGAACATTTCCACAGCAGTCGGTGGGTTCGGTTTTACTTTCCAAAGGTTTTGTTTACGGGAGAAAAATGGACAGGTTTGTGTTTCAGTCTCAGGCAATGTTTCTCCAATGTTAGGGAAGTCTGGGTGCAGAACATATCAGACACGATGAAACTGAAGCATGAAACTGCAGCATGTTGCGTGTGTGGGCAGTGAGATTTCACGTGTCTCTGTGTGAAAGAAATCTATTCACATTTTTTTTTTACATTTTAACCAGAATCTTGAGGTTGATATTGATCTGATCGTAGTAGAGAAAAACTGTTTGGTTTTTAGGATCCTCCAAAACCATAAATTAGATTTATTATCATACATTGCTATTCTACGACCCTTCAAGGATTAATTTAAGGTTCACTAAAGGTTTTAGACCTTTCAACTGTATCACAAAATCTTTCACAACTGCCAAATTTGCCCGTTTCGTCACAGATTTGTAGACAATCAAATATATTTTTTTTAAAACACTTTAAGGACTTCTCATTGCTGAAGTGGTGATGGCAGATAGGAGGTGGAGAGAACAATTCAGTCCGTCTAACCTGTCAAAATGATGGATCCAACCACAAAGATTAGAATCTAGTTTCCCCAGTTCCGACGTTGATGCTACATGTTGCCCTGTCGGACTTTTAAAAGAAAGTTAGGCATCACTAAATCTTCAGATCAATACCGCCACCTGAGGTCATATATCACGATGCATCTGAACAATGAAAAAAAGAGAGACTCACAGACGGAGAGACGTACTAATGGTCATCGATTCTTTCAGCACACAAATTGCAATCTGAACTTCCTCCAACAGCTTCTGTCAGGCGCTCCGGCTCTTTATGGATTTAGATTCCTATAAATATTTCAGGAATTAAACAAACTGAGGAATTGTGGTGGAATTTCCCTTTATTAAATAAAAACAAATAGCCTCCCTTAAAATAACAATAAATAATCCTGTTCGTTTGTTTGGTTTTTTTTGATGCAATTTCTCTCCCACAGTGGCCGCTCCTGTTTAGCATCATGCTAGTGCCTGTTGTTTGTAGGTGCTGCTTTAAAATCATTAGCAAGCTCTATGACGTTGTTTACCATTACTCCCCAATAAGAGAAAGCTATAATTTAAAGGTGCATGTCAATAACATTTGCACAAATAGACTGTGATATATCAACAGGACATGTAATTGTTGCTGCATTTTCTCACTGTTAACCTCAATGGCTGCTGAGACTTCAAGCTATCTTACCACAGTGCTCTGTTGCAGCATTGTAGCAGATTGGCTCTCGCTGTGTGGAAAACTCAACGCTCAGTGTGTCATTAATGATTTCCCCTGGCCGGATGTCTGAATGGGAAATCTGAGGAGGGTATCTGGGCACAGGGCAGAGTCCACAATGGTTTTGTGGTGTGTGTGTGTGTGTGTGTGTTTGTGTGTGTGTGTGATGGGAGAGTACATATAGGGAGTTCTGGCTGCATCAGCATGAATGAAGGTCTCAGTGGGTTTCTTTATTTCTGTTCTGTTAGGGACAGATGGACTCAACTCATGGATTGATTGATTTGATACAGTTCATGGTATGAATTATTTAAATTATTTATTTTTTGCAAATTGAGATTGAAATATACAAAATATATTTTCCCTTATGTTTTCTTTATCAAATTAAAGAATCGTTTTATATTTCTGAGGTCTGCAAAAAAATGCATATTTCCTATTGGACTGGAAATATAAACATCCTCATATCTCTTGTCACGTCTTGTCAGTTACCGTCTTGTTTTTTTCTGACTTAATTAAGCCACACCTCTGATTTTAAATAGGCTCCACCTGCAGCCGCCATGTTTTTGCACCTTGATACAGCTGCTGACACAACTGACGAACAAACAAAGTTAAATGTAGAAAGCTTTCTATGCTGTTTAAAGAGTATCATGATTCATTTTTCATCTCACCGATTTGAATCTTCACCTTTTTGTATCGTGATATATTGTTGCATTTCTAAATTCTGTCCTTTCAGTGTGTTTGTTTGTGTGAAATAATTTCACACTTTGTTCATTTGGATATTCATGAACTTTGTACAAAATAAAAGCACTACTTTGCATTTCTTCGTAACTGTGCCGCCATTAGGTGTGATATCTGTGCAACCGACAGCTCCCTCACACTCCTTTTGAGGTGTCAGATATCAGCCTGCAGCTTCACCGTGTAGTGACACAACACAGACCAGAACTGTTGAATTAATACCAGCGATCTCATGTGAGTAATTAAAGCTGTAAAAAGAGAGTTGTAGTCTCCTAAAAAGGGTTAAATACTCCTAGAAATCACCCTGATGTTTGCCCACGTACGTCTAGAAATTGGACGGAATCATCTTTCTGACTCAGATCCAGATCCTCAGGGAGAGCAGGATCGTCATAGAAAAGGAGGATTTAGGATGGCTTCGCTAGTCAGACAAGACCTTTGTGGAAAATTGACTAGCGGGAATGGAGCTTAAATTCAAAAGAAGTCCAACTGCAGGGCCTGTTAGCATTATTCCAGTAAAAAGGAAGTAGAGATGATAAGAGAAGAGGGGAATGTAAAATTAAAGTGCCCTGAGTGTTATTTGAAGACTGCAGGAAGTCCCTTGGGTGCAGAAAAAAACTCATCTCCTCAGAAAATAGTAGCTGCTTGCTGTACATACTGTAGCCTTCATGGGAAAATGAGGCCTGTTTGTCCCAAAGCTCAACTGATCACACTGTGAAGTTTCTTTATCAGGAACGCAGCCGTTTATTATTCACTGTGAGTATTGATCACTTTATGATTAGACAGTTACTCACCCATCATTACACAAAATGTATTGATTTTTGTATTTGTACAGTTTCGTGGTGCTGTCTCAGAGAGCTGTGTGGATTATAGTCTTCTCTTTGTTTTGTTTTGTTTCAAAGTAGTAATCTATAAACTAAAAGTCCACCCCTATTACAACTCAATGTAGCTGTTATTTTAGGGTAGAAAATATACATAATGTTGCTTTAAGCAAAATAAAACCTGTTTTTTCATTTAAAACCTGTTTGGATTATCTGGAAAACACACTGTCACTCAGCTGAAAACAAGGCTGTTTTTCTGAGTTCGTAAAAAGTTGAGTATTTAGAGATACATGGTTCTCTCAGGAATACTACAAACATATGACGTGTACTTTATAGATTATGATACACCGCTGTAGATTAAACTACCCAACAGTATATAAAGTAGTTAAAAATAGCACAACCTTAAACGTCATTACTTATTCATTCAGTGCTCCTCAGTCAGCATTTACTGCCTTCATTGTGGATTTGAGGGGATTAAGTTAAAGTAGCTCTTGACATTTGAGAACAGCCACGACACCAGATGTAGTAAGAAGGTGTGTAGCATCATTATGACAGGACTCTGGAGTCACTCCCAACCTCTCGTTGCCTGGGAATGAGGAATAAGAGGATTTCTAGTCTTACACTTATACTTGTCCTCGATCCTTTTGGTTTCATGTTTTTTTTTTTCACCGTGTGGAATCAGCATTTTATATTCTACTTCTGTTATTTTAGCAATTATAAATTATACAGTGTAATCTGAATCACCAGATTATTGCTAATTCTTTTCTTCTATTCTGTAGCTACATTAATAATAAAACAGTTTCAGAAAATGATCTTATCAGTATGTATTTGTGTGTCACTCCTCGACCTGTGCTGCAGTCTCTCTGCAGTAAAGCGCAGCACCGTCCTGCTCCCAATAAAACTATTTCTGCTTGACACTCGCTGACCCGACAGTCGGAGGCTTGTGCTTTTGTTAGCACTTTAGCTAAAAAACCTCTGTGTGCATCCACTGATGACATGTACAAGGAAGAATATGCTTTTCTGTTCATACGCACTGTTTTCTAAATGTTGGTGATGGATTCACATTCTGTAGTCGTTATCAACAAACACGTAGCTGTTATGAAACATTAAGTTACAACTGTTTAGGCCAGGCAGGGCCGCCCTTTCTCAAGGACGAGCTAACACAAAGCCTGCAGCTCCTCCACTGCCTCCCTGTGCTGCAGGACACATTTCTGTCTCCATCTGTCCCTCCACACCCTGTCTGCAGGACAGACATTACTACCACGTGTCTCGAGGAAAATTGCTTCTGCTAATGTGTTGTTTAAAGAGTTAAAAATAGATGTAGGAAGGGGATCATTTATTAGCCTTCCAGCTGCGTGATACAGTGAAGTTTGACTCAGAAACATGAAGGGCTGCAGTGACTCAGCTGTTTCTCCCTGTAGATGAACTCTGCCTGGTGACAGGAGCTGCAGCACACGATGGATGATTCACGGTGTGTCGGATTGTTTAATGAGTCAGAAAATAAATCTTAGTGTATAACGTCGATGCTGAACTCTTACAGTGTTGATGGAAAAGTAATGTTAATGAGGTGAGACTGAAAACAGTTATTATGGATGCTAATTAGGTCATATAAATAATCACAACAAAGGAGCTTTGATAAACAAACAAAGCTGGATTGTTCGAGTAATGTTTAGTAGAGCTGCAACGACTTAGTGAATTAGTTAATGACAGAAAAATACCAACTATCTTGATAATTGATTCATCATTAATTATTTTACTCCTTTTTTCAAGCAATAATACCAAAGATTTGCTTCTCAAATGTGAGGATTTGATGCTTTTATATAATATAAAACTGAGATATCTTTAAGGTTTGGACTGTCAAATACAAACAAGCAATCTGAATACATCACTATTTTATGACATTTTATAGAGAAAGCTAATTGGAAAAAAATTACCGGCTGAGTAATTGAGTGATTCAAATTATGTAAGAAGTAGTTTGAGCTAAAATGAGCATTTTAAAACTTCTATGTTGCTCTTGCTGCGAGCAAATTGTTTACATATGCAACATTAATAATATATCTGAAATGTTAAAAAATATTGAATGTTTGTTTCATTTTAACTATGACCTTGTTGGGTCCTGAGAGTGAACTCAGCTGTGTAGTCAGCTGACTGTGTTTGTGCTTGTATGTATATAATGATCCATATTATTCTATAGAGATTGTTGCTATGGTGATGTGTGGCTGAGACGTCGATTTGGGAATCCACCTGTCTCATTTCCAGACTCGTCCCCCAGCTGCACTCTGTACAATTACTCAGACTAATTCAGCCTAAAATCTAAATCCTATTATCAGCTGAATGTACTAAAAGTAAAAGTATTCCTTATATTATTATATATTTTATGTGTGTGTAATTGAATGTGTAATTTTGCTGTTGTAGCTGGTCGAGGTGGAGCTTGTTATATCTTTATAGCTTTATGTACAGTCAGGTCATTTTCTCCAGTGGTTTTCATCTTGTAGTCGGTTTAACTAATGAAAACTAAACAGCAGCCTTACTCCCTATTAACAGGCAACATGTAGGTCAATGATGGTTTATAAACTACCTCAAACATATTTGATTAGATTAGATTAGATTCAACTTAATTGTCATTGCACAAAGTACAAGTACTAGACAACGAAATGCAGTTGCATCTAACCAGAAGTGCAAAAAGCAGTAAAGTGCAGAGAAATGTACATATGTACAGGGATATATTGTTTAAAATAACATTATAGATATATATATGAATATATATGAATATACTAGCAGGATATATACAGTATGAACAACATTAACAGAATGAACGGGGTGAAGTGAATACACTACAGCTAATAACAATATTTGACATTACAGCACCGTAAATTCTTTATTTATTTGCTGACACGTGTCGATATTTATATATACTGTATATATTAGCGATGAGCTAATGTTGACTAATAATATCCGGTTTATCAGCAAGGCTCCACTGTCTGTCTGAGTCAAACTGTCTGAGGGTTTTTGGATCAATTGGAGCAGGTTGTTGATTCTGATATGTTGAGTATAGATGATCTGGCTCAGCTGGTTTGTCTTGTTTCTTGAGACTTCTTTGGGTATCTGTGGGTGAGGTTACACTCTCATCCTCAGAGAACAAAGCCCCTCAGCACTTATATAAGTGGGTTAGTAAATCAAATGAGCTGAGAGGAGTTGGAAGAGCTTCAACAAATGATGGATAAGAGGAACATTTGATTTGTGCTACCAGGATCTTTAAACATATTGAACAGTGCAGGAAATGGGCAGTTCACATTACCAGGGCGGAGTCTGAGCAGAGTCTCCATGAGGTCAAAAAGAAGAATTAGGCAGCCGTGAGGAAGGTGGGGCAGAGGACAGGAAATAGTTGATGAAGAAGCGTGACCCCTGTGCAGCTGCAGTGAGAGAGGAAGTAGAGGAAGGGAGAGACAGTACAGAGACAGAGAGAGAGAGAGAGAGAGGAGGCATTAATGGTTGTGACAGCGAGGCTGGTGGAGCTGTACGAGTTAAACATCAGAGCTGCTGACATGAGTTTGTCTTCTGACTGTCAAAACAAGGCCGTCGCTCCCACGGGTGAAATGTCAGCAAAGAACCAACGCAGCAAGAAGCAGCGCATCAAGTAAGTGGAGCAGTGAAAGGATGGCTGGATGTCGAGTTTACAGGGAACTTTAAGTTCAAACCGTCTTAACTTAAGGTCGGCTTACTCACTTGTTCCCGGGCTTTTGACTGTATTGCATGGTCTTCCTCGGGAAATTGAGTTTGTTTAGTTGTTCAAACTTTTGTGGAATTATCCACTGTTGATTCTTGATTAATTGAGTAATTGTTTGGTCTATAAAACATAACAACACAGTGAAAAATGCCCCTTTCAGAACCCAGTGTTAATATTCAGTTTACTGTGATGTACCCACTGTAACATCAAGTATCAAAGTCTCACATTTGAGAACTGGGAACCATCAGATGTTTGACATTGTCGCTCAAAAACATTTTTTTTTTCAATCGATTAATCGACTAATAGTTCTACTTTTGAATTTAATAGGGAATGCAAATTAAACTGAGGTTATGGCCACAATTATGTTGAATAGCCTAAACAAAGTAAAGCTGACAAAGTTATTTTGATATCAGCAAATGTGAACTGAACTGAAATTTTAGGTATTTTCTATTTGCAGCTAACCATTAATTTTGTTATTTATTAATCTACCAGTTATTTTGTAGATACATTAGGAATCATTTGGTCTATAGCTGGGCGATTAATCGATTAATTCAAATGTATGTTTTGAAATTATGCAAAAAATGGCTGAATTGTGAAATCAATATTTAAACTACGGATGTTTAAGTCACTCATAAAGATATGTTGTCTTGTTTCGTATATCGTGTGTGATGTGAACAAATTTGAGATTTTATTTTTAGACCTTAGGCATTATTTGGTTTATAGAATCAGGGCTGGTATATAACAGAATAATTTATTACATTAGATAAAGAAAGCATCAGATCTTCCCATTTATACAAACTAAAATGATGTTATGTTTGTTTCAGCCCCTAACCAGAGTCTTAAATATTGACACTGATGATTTGTTTCTGTGTGATCAGCCAACTGTCTGTCTCATTTCCCCTTTTCACACCTAAACTGAAATAAATGTAAAGCACAACAACAACTTCATCATCAAGTGTTTGAAATGCAGAAATTACACTTATTCAAATGTACAGTTGTGTGGTACTATCCAGACTCAGAAATGTGTCACACTTGTGGGTTCAAATGATTCAGTTGTGTTTCTTGAAGTTGTCACTCACTTCCCCAATGACAGAGCACACATCAGTCCTGTGTTTCAGTCACACTTCTGTCTTTCTGGATCCACAAACTCATGTCTGTTAGTTACTTCCCTCTTTTTTCAAAGTAAAACAATGAATTGAACCCTGCTGTCCTATGTGTGACAGACGTTATTATTATTGAATGTTTCTGTTCTGTTAGTCAACACACACTTGCATCATCAGCAGTCCAGTGTGTAACATTTAGGAGGAACTATTGGCAGAAATGTGATATAATAAGAACGGACAAACCAAACACTGGCTCTAGATGGGGCTATTCCCGGCCACCATAGTTTCTTCTTAGCACTTGGAAGGGGAGGGTGAAGCGAGGGAGTTGCGATCTGCAACTACACCACTAGATGCCACTAAATCCAAAACACTGGTCCTTTA
>NW_023340257.1:14146059-14162216 GCF_004916995.1 Morone saxatilis | reverse complement strand
ATCCTTTAAACAGCTGCATTTGGAAATGTTCTTTGATCTGTGTGTGTGTGTGTGTGTGTGTGTATGTCTGTGTGTGTGTCTGTGTGTATGTGTGTGTGGCGCAAAGCTGATAAGTGTGTTATCAAGCACAACCAGGCTGTCAAAAGGGAAACCTCTTTTGTTTATCTCATTGGTTGTCTACTTTTCTTTCTTTTACTCCAAATAACCCAGAAAGGTCATTGTGCCTATACAGACTTATATTACTTACATATGTAAGTTTGTACATAAATAAAAATTGGCCACACATATTTATTTTTATTTATGCATACTGTATTCATTGATATTGCATTTGTTATTTTGACTCTTTTTACAGTGTGATCACCCAATCATTGAATCATGTAAAACAAATATGAAAAATTAAAATTCAATATAAAATGTGTTCAACAGTCTTTGTACAGAACACACTATTTTGGATTGATGAATACAGACAGATATTGTACTTATTACAAGTATCTGTGCTTGTAATTATAGCAACCTTTATTTTTTAAATAAGGGTTTGTTCTGTAAATATTTCTCGTACTCCTGTGATGAAACATTGGTCTGAAGCTAAATTCTGAGGCTGTTCTGTAGTTATATAATAAATATAGAAACTTCTGATTAACTCATATCAATTTCAGCCTTAACTGAACAACTTCCAGTTAGTGACGCCCACTTTTTGGTTAAGCCCCGTCCATTGAGAGTACGGATACAAATACAGAGAAATACAGATCTAAATAAGAAATACACAAATACAATCAGTAAAGATTGAAGTTATTAAGACAAAGAGGTCTGTTGTTGTTGTGTCACCTCCAAGTCCGTCACATAAACTTTGATATGGGTTCAATATTTGATCTCTTCAGCAGTGTCGAAGCACCTCCTGTCATTATTGCATTAAAATGTTCTTTTTTAAACTGTAGCTTGATTGAAGCTTGCAACACGAACTCCTCTTCCTCCTCGCTGTAACGTCCCAGGGTTCAAACCTGCTGATAACATTTGCAGAGAGGAAAAAGGAGTCGTCCTGTGTGTTGGTGCATTTTGATTAATCACCTGTTCCCGAGCTCCAACCTTTGGCTCTCACTACAATACTTTAATCACTTTGAAAATTCGATTTGGTCGCGCTCCAGACTTAAACCCTCCGTGTGATTACAGAAAGGAAGATTAACGCCCTCGTTTTCTCTCTATTTTGTGAGTGCTGTCACTTTTATATTTGACCTTGGTGATTTCATAGAAAGTATGAAGCCTTTGTCAGCGTTCAGAACCTTTAAAACACTGTCTCATACAAAAAACTGCCTGCACTCCATTATTTTATTGAATTATTGTTATTATGGAACATGAACGCTATATTTCTACTGTTTACCTCCAGATCATCATGATGAATGATGAAGATAGTTGCTACCATGATAACTTTGCAGGCCGGTGTTTTGATGTCTGATAGGCCTTACATATTTCAATAGACTCGTTCCAGATGAGTTAGAATTACACAGAATCAGTTACTGGTGATTGGTACACAATGAATGCCTGTAACAAAACAACAAAAACAATCCAACATACTGTAGCTTGAACATTTTAACTACTTGAGACTGAAGCACAACAACTCCAAACTTTGTTTTCAGAAATAAAAAGCCCAGTTTCTTATTGAATTCCAGTTTTTTTAGTTTTTATTTGATTCTTGAATCCCAATCCTAATCACCGGTGCAACATTTTCACCCACCACTGCGTTAACTTCCTGTATTAGTATCCTCTGTTTGTGTTTAAGCTGTTGGAGAAACAGACTCACTCCAAACTATTAAAGAAAAGAGATCTGATAATAAATAGAAGCTCTGCTGTCTCTCCTGAATCCTGTTGAACAACACCCATCATGGTTCCCAGAGCTCGCTGGAACCTTTTATCACTTCCCCGCAGTGGAACAAGTGAGACGGCCCCAGTCTGACTGTCAGTCAGGGCGGCTTAACAGTCACAAAGGAAACTGCTGCCGTGCACATCATTTACTCACAGTCTGCCAGGGCTCCTGTTTACCGGCTCAATAGACCACCGGGCCACAAATAAAGAGATTGTCTTCCACAGTCTGAAGCATTTTGTTCAGCAGTCGGTGCAGAGCCAAATCTATAGAGGGCGCAATTACAGCCGCTGTTTAAAATGCTTCACTTGCTTTTCCTCCACTGTGCTTCAGGTCTTTTTAAGTGTAGCAAAAAAAACAAATACTGGGGTTAAAGCCGGCGTAAATGCTGCTGAGCCTGTGTTTGTCAAGGTGACGGGAACCCCCAATAGAGAGCGACTGGGGGGGTTAGCATGAGGAGATGAGGTAATGCCTCTGTTTTTATGCGAGAGGTGACATCATTGCTATGGCATTCTTTGTTGCCATGGAGAAAGAGGAGGGAGGGGAAGAGAGGTGATAAAATAGGGGAGACAAAAAGGGGGCGCGTGGGAATGGGATGAATGTGTCCTTGAACGTGTGTGTTAATGTGTGAGCGTTCATTGTAACAAAATTTAGACAAATCAATCTTATCAATTAGGGGGATTTGTTTGGTAGGGTGCAGCAACGTCACACAGGTACGCTCATGACTCCGTGTGGGAAATCCTTCAGGTTTTGGGGAAAATATTAACAGTGGAAATCTTGGCACTGGACCAGGAATCTCTTGTCTATTTATGTCTCCTGTGAGGGGGAAAGAGAGGGGTCTCCCCCAGACATGTCTGCCATTTCCTCAGCTCGACTTTCACTGTGTGTGTGTGTGTGTGTGTGTGTGTGTGGTGTGTGTGTGTGTGTGTGTGTGTGTTGTGTGTGTGTGTGTGTGCACCCCTCTTACCCACAACCCCCTCGTCTCTTTCCCAGAGGTTGTATTCTCTCTTTGTCTGTGAGGATTTCAGCTTAGCCTGCAAGTGCAGTTACGACAGCTGAGCACTTTTTTCATGCCGTAGACACATTTGTTTAAAACTCAATACGTTTGACGTTAATTGTCTAAACCTCCTGATTTTACTTTAAGGCTGGGCAGACCAGTGTATTGGCTTATTGATCAGAAGTACTTATAAGCGTTTCTGCTGTCTTTGCAGATAGAAAGGAGATGGATGTCTGTTTGAGCTTGACGCAGATGATTGAAGATTTAATAATTAATGGAGATGCACACGTTTGCATCTGTGTGCGTATGTGTGTGCGTGTTTGAGAGGTGTGGCTCCTCGTAAATCTTTCAGCTTTGCATCTGTCAAATGAACCTGCCCACACCTCCACCAGAACACACACACGGTTTCCTTTTGACTGCCTCTTCTTCCTGTAGCAGTGTCAGCCCACACGTCATTTAATGACCTGTGGGTATGTGTACACACACACTCACACTCACAAACACACACACAGACCCAGGCTCTCTCTCTCTCACACACACACACACACACTCAACTTAATAATGGTGACCAGAGCTGGATGGTCAGCAAGGAGGTTTGGTTTTATTTCACTGCGAGGCGTTCAAGGGCTCATCTTAAAAGGAGTCACACTGAAATCAGAGAATAAATAAAATACATAAGCTGCAATGATTATAGTTTATCAATCAATTGTTTATTCAACAAAAATAATCTGTAACTATTCATGATAAACATTTCAGTCGTTTCTTCAAGAAAAAATAGTAAAAAAAAAAAAGCCAAATATCCTTTGGTTTCTGTCAAATATCATGTAAATTAAGTATATTTGCATTTAACAGCATTTACACTGACATTTAAGTGTCTCTGGGCAGTTGTGATGGGCCTTTTTCTGTATTTTATATTTTTATTAACAATCGATTAATCGTAAAAATTACTGCAAGATTATTGGATACTAAAAAAATAATAATTGTGAGCTGCAGCCGTAGCTCAGAAGTGTACTATAGTGTGAATACATGGAGCAGAAAATAGCTGCTACAGTTAACTATGATTGAAAATGTGAATCAATTATCAAAACAGATTAATTTTCTGTTGATTGACTCCTTGTTTGAGCTTTATTTTAAACCAACAAACCAAGTGTGATATCGTTTTATGTGTCTCTTGTATATAGTGCAAGGTTACACACGGTATGTTAATACAGATGGGACTTTTTTCTCATTTGTTAAGCCACCTGTGAGTCATCATTTCTCGTTCGGTATATTTACATACTTCAGCACTTCGGTCT
This sequence comes from Morone saxatilis, assembly GCF_004916995.1. NCBI lineage: Eukaryota > Metazoa > Chordata > Actinopteri > Moronidae > Morone > Morone saxatilis. The sequence goes on along the minus strand of NW_023340257.1, from coordinate 14,158,069 downwards.
CACAGGGAATTTAATTCCATTCATTCGTTCAGACCGGATGGTTTTCTCATTCAACTTTAGCTTTTCAACTGGGGACAAATTAATCATGTCAGGTATTGACCCGGGTCGGACTGCCAGCATGATAAACAGGTTGCACAGTCATTCAAAAACATATTACATCATGAAACTGTCCAGTGAGATAATCTCTCTGGGAATAATAAATATGAATAATAGCGGACTACCAAAGAGCAGCACATGGATAATTCATCTGGCATACCATCATTTAATCCTACACACACACACTTATACATATGTAAATTAGTTTATATGTAATCCTAACACTGATTTTAATGTATGGGTTTTTGTTGTTTATTTATTTGTTTTTCTACTTCCGACGTCTCATTGTCACACTATGTTGTAAAAGTAATTCTCATTTTTCATTTTAAGATTTTTTTTGAAAAGGCTAATTATTGACAAGAAAAAAGCTATGATTAGAAAAAATGTTAGAGAAATACGTGTTTGAATTTAAGCTGCTGTGGCTCTAGGGGCTTTTATCCTGTCTGAAATATTGAATATGAAACTATTTTATTTTTTTGAATTGCTAAAAAGTCTTTTAGAGGCATTCATGGTCCACAGAGGATGAATTGTATTCCTTTTCATCACAGAAGTTTAATTTGTCCAGTTCTTTGGTTTAGATTAGCATTTGCTAACTTTCGCTAAGTGCTAATCATTGACAGTATATAATTAGTGGACTTCCAGATCTGTGAAGTGAAGCCAATGTCTGCAGCGTCTTAAAAGCCTTTCTAATGGCTAGTAGGGGGGCAGCTCCAAGGGCTTCAAAAAAGATAGAACTAAACCTTGTGGAGAAACAATCCTACTTCTCACCTGATTTATTATATCGGCAAACAGTTTCCAGAAGCTGTCAGTTTATTAATGGTTAGTATGCTAACCATTAATAAAAAAATACCCAGTAACGAATTATGCATTCATGGCGTCCATGGGGATGTAGATGCTCGGTGGGTTTGCTAAGCACTGAAATAATTGTCCCCCATCCTGATGAAAACACCCATGGTTCCTGCATAAGTGTGTAGATGTGCATGTCCATGAACATGCGATAGGCTGCAGGGTCCCTGTTTGGAGGTTTGCAAATATGGTCACCTTTCTCTACTATGACTGTGTTTTTACAATATCTCGTGAACCCTTGGAGGGGTCCCGACCCTCAGGCTGACCTTGAAGATAAAATATTTTTAGAGAGAGTATGAAAACTAGTCTTTGCAGGTGGCAGACAGACACTTAAGTAAGTAGTGGAGACAGTAGTGGAGTCAAATGTTGGTGAACACAGACAGAGGAAGGTGAGAGGCCAGGGAGAGGCTGCCTCCTTTTGACCTCGAAAAGGAATTTATTACTCTCCCAGACACTTTTAGATAATGCCATCAGGGATTAGAGCAGAAGGGGGGGCCGTTGCAGATTTACTGTCAGTGGTTGTTTTCTGACCCTGGGGGAATCCAGCTGGGTTTCATGGTGTCTAAAATCTGCTCTGTCCCCTTTCACTTGTTCATGGGAGTTATTTATCACTTTCCTATGTCCTCTGCCTGTTTTAAATCAATCAAACGTCATTTAGTCTTTATTGTCTTTTTGTCTGATATTAGTCTTTTCAAATACTCTATCACAGATTTTCTAAATCTCATTTCTTTCTCTGACCTTGAACGTCATTATTGATTGCTTTCCTAAAGGGCATGCAATATTTATTCACAGTGTTTTATGTCACAGTGTGCTTTATTGTTTCCGCAGTAAGGTGAAAGAGACTGCTAAGCTTTTCATTTTCTGGTTTTTCGGAGCATCATAGCAGAGTGGGCAAAGACTCTCTCTGAGTCTTTCACACTGATAATCCTCTTATTCTTCCGTGCCGATGCACACAGAAACACTGTCACACATAAATGCACTAATGTGAGCCCACTTTAACACACTAACTCGAAAAAGCATTATATTTTTTACTATTATGGTGGGTTTTTAATTCCTGGAAGTCTTTAGTTGTAACCGAGCGTCGCTGCCTGCCTCCTCCACCTCTGAAATAAGATTCTTGTCCTCAAGGCAGAAATTTGCCATCTCCATCTGGGAGTCACTAATGTATTCACTCATATCTTTAATACTCTGCTGCCACTCCCAGCTCTGCTCCGGTTTAACTATGCAGGAACTCAACCTTAAAACTTAAAATCCTGTCTGTGCCCTCCCCAGGTATGACTTTGCCCCAGCAGGGGTTTGCAGGATGTATGTGTGTGTGTGTGTATGCATTGAAAGGCAGTTATTGAGCGGCAGAGAGCCAAGACAGCTGAGTAGCTCCTGGCTCGGTGCTGCAGACGTCTTCTGAAAGCCTTGACCCACTTCCAAGTCTCCTCCTCCCCCCTGCTCACCCAAACATGCTGCATACTGAAGCAGCTCTGCTACAATCTGCTGAGCTACAGTGGAGCGCTGCATGCAGATGCCGGGAAGAGTGGGTGTGTCTGTCTAATAAATAAATTGTATGTGTGTCTGTATGTGCTGCAAGGTTATATGTGTGTGCATGTGCGTAGTTGTGTGTGTGCAGTAGGTGCAAGACCTAGGGGCAAAGTCATGGAGAGTTGCTGTTTCTGCTGAATATATTAATGCGTCCTTCACTAGTTGTTACTGTACCAACCAGCCACAAATAGGACAGGAAGGGGAGACATAGCTGCACAGATTTGGGTCAGATTTAAGTCTTTGCAGAACAATTCTGCTACACATTGATTAATCTGATGATCATTTTCTCGAGGTGACGTCTTCCAGTGTCCTGTTTTGTCTAACCCCCAGTCCCAAACGATAGAAAACAAATTATATTTAATGTACTGTCAAATAAGACAAAGAAAAGCGGCAAATCCTCACAAATGAGCTGCAGTCAAGACCACCTTTGAGTCCAATACAGAGACAAGAACTAGTCGAGAAAGAGTCTAAACAGGTTCGAATCCAAACCAAGACAGAAAAAAAAGAATCTTTTTCTATTGCCAATTAAGATGAGTTTTGGCATCCGGACCTACGATTGCAAGTGACATTGATTGGCCGCCTGGTACCCATAGTTAGGCAACAAGGTAACCATGGTTACCAGGCGGCCAATGTCAGTGCCCATTCTAGATGGATTTGGAATTAAACCAAAACCCGTTTTCTGAACGAGAGTGTTTGATCAATGGTTTTGTTCTGAAGGAGAAAGTTACTTGATGGACTCCATTGAGACCAACTAGAATATTTGGCGAGACCAATGGCCGATTTAGAGAGAAGTCCGAGAGTAAATAAATTAATATTGATGAAGATCGTAAAAAAACTGATTCCTCTTTGGTTTCTTCAACAAGCCAAACCTTTACGACAGCACAGAAGAAATTTGAATCATACAAAATGTAAATAGCAGGAAATTGGGATGAGGACAAAGTAAATTATTCTGCTCCAGCCTGTTAAGCCGTGCACATTTTCAGAGCAAACCGGCCTGGATTTAAGCTTCCCTGAGCAGGGACGAGGCCAGACGGCTGGCTGATGGGAGGAAAGCTCCACTGGGAAGGAGTGGAGACACTCACTTAGTCATGGCCTTTAGACACAGAGATTTGTACAGATTACAAACAAGCACATACACGCCTGCAAGCACGCACACATACAGAAAATGCTTTAACCGAAGGGATTAGCACAGATTTTGATTTATGGCCACATGCAGACCTAAATCTACCTACTTAACCACATAAACAAATACATGAAGACATAATGTTTACAAACTAAAGTTATAATGAAAATTCACAGATAGAGACTAATCAGTAGGAAAAGTGAGTACCTGCTTTACTCTGCTGTGTTTCTCTACCTGACATGTCTGAGTTACATCATAACATCCTCTTTCTTCAGATGTCATTCACATCATCTATCATCACTTTCCAGGAAATAACCTTTACTCATCTGTTTTTTTATCATTAAGTATGTGCAGCAGTCTGTGTCATTTGCATTGTACTAAAAGTGATCTCCACACACGCATTTTGTTGCCATATTATCTTCCTCCGTCTGTCTCCGACTCTTCGTTATCCTTCCTCCACTCTGTCAGCATCTGATGTCTATCAGGCTGACGTCACTCTGGACTTTTTAGAGCAGCTTGCTATTGAACTCTGGTGACAGATGGACCGACCAGACAGATGAACACGTCTGCTGGTGCGCAGTATCAGACTGTCTGCACAAACAGTAGATTGAATCAGGGACTTTAAAGCTGCTATTGATAAATACAACCTGGGAAAATATAATCTCAACCACACAGGTTCATTTTCAGAACAGCAAAAAACATCATGCTGCTGCTTGATCCTGGAGGACTGCAGACGTTTGGTTTTAAATTTAGGCTTAACTGAGATTTCAAAAAGTTTGCTTTCTGTAAGCAAATATAAACTATACTGTTTTTCTAACCTCAACATTTGCTACGACTCAACATGATGTTAAGTTAGTATTCAACCCTGAAAGTGAAGCTAGCAAGCTAGGCTAACTAGCCTTCACTCAGAAAGTGGAAGTTAGCCTAGCTTGCTATCGTTAGCACTGATACCCATTAGTTAGCGTTAGACATTAGCTACTTTTTGTCAATGATATATGTACACCTGCTGAGTCATTGATAGCTTCTGCAGATTCAGTGTTTGTCCCGCATTATTTAAAGGAGGGTGGATAGTTACCTTTGGTTAGCTCTTTCAAGTCAATGCGGAATGAGTGTAAGGATGGATTAGTTAGCTGTTTGGATGCGGTTGTTGTGCATGACAAGTTGCTTTGTAGTGATGTCCGTGTGGGTTGTTGGTGTGTGGGCTCGATGATTTTGGCTGCTGCATTGTTGTGTCTTTGTTTGCCATTACTGTGTTTTTTTTAAGGCCCAGTCATACTTGTGTTTTGATGTGATCTCATTTGGTTCCACCTCAGTTGGGGTGGCGAGTGATAAATCCACAAAGGGACTTATTATCACCATGAAAACTATAATTTGGGGCCCCGCAGGGTGTCATTAGGACGGTTAAAGAATGGTTTAAAGAGTGCAGTAAAACATAATGTTCTGTCAACACAAAAACAACTTCATCTGGTGTGCACTTTTTAGTGCAGAATGAGGGTGTTGTGTCACTGTTTTCTGTTTTTTCTTCCCACCTAAATGTTTTAATATGTTATTATTAGTGTTGAAAATAATAACAAAATAAACTGTTTATTAAAAGACAATTAATTAGTTAATTAAGGTTTTTATAAAGCAAATTGTTTCTGGCTCCAGCTTTTCAACAGTGAGGATGTGATGATTTTGTTAATTATTGTATTATTGGGACATATTTTGATATTTATAATAGGTTTAACAATAAAGAGAATCAATAATTAATGGACTAATAAGTATACAATAATTAGTTGCAGTATGACGTGAAGATCCTGTTGTCTCATACATCACTTGCATATTTCTGACTTCCTCTTTTGTTTCTGTTGTCTGGATTTGAATGTGTCAAATGTTCAGTGTCGATCTAAAAGCGCAATGACATGATCCTCTAATGCTCATTAAAAAAGTGTTAATTCATTTTAAAATCGCTCACTTATCTCTCTCCGTCTCTTAAGGTGTTGTGAGTGCAGCGCATCGCTGTCCCACTGGTATTATGAAAAAGATGGACGGCTCTTCTGCAAGAAAGACTACTGGGCCAAATTTGGGGAGTTGTGCCACGGCTGCAACGACCCAATCACCACCGGCCTCATCATGGTAAGAGGATCCATCCACTGACAATCACCTCTCATCACTTCCCTGGTTCTTTGTTTGCTGATAAACCTCAAGTTACAGCACACACATACTGTACATGCAAACACACACCTGAGTCCACACATTTACAGCCTCACCGGTTTGTGTGTGCCAACATACGAACATGCACGTAGGATCTGTGCCAGACCTGTAACTGACCCCGATGCCTTTCGCTGCTTAGTCAGATTGTCTTACAGACCACCAGTGAAAGTTGGAGCTGTTGTTGTGACACAAGAGAGGAGAGAGGTTCATGTGCAGAATAGATGTGGTCACGGCACCGGAAAGCAGATAAACAATAGACTGAGCCTCTGCTGATAAGTGCTGCTGCATTATAGAAAAGACAAGATAACAGCATCAAAGGAGAGTTGTGTCTATTTGTTGATTAGTGATGGAATCACACACATCCAAAGCTAGAAGAAACTAATTAATACTGTATGTTGGTGTAATAAAATATCTTGTCTTTATATGTCTTGGGGCCCTTTTTTTCCTGCCGGCACAAAGCTCAGCACCGGCACAAATGCAAGTGCAAATTTCATCGGCCAGGAGTCTATTTTTTGTGCCTGTTTGGTAATCTCCTGGCTCCAAATGGCTCCAACCTTTGCTGAGGTGGTTTGAAGAGGTGCAGCTGAGGCTGTGTTAATGGTGGTTAGGAGGGGCAGAGCAATTTGTACACTCTTTTTGACACAAAACAGGCTTGCTTTTCTGCCTGCTTAGTACAAAGGCAAGGCCATTTTAGGTGTAGTTTGCAGAGGCACACACACCTCTCCAAATCAATAAACTGAATACTGAATGTTTTGCAATTAACGTCAACTTAGGCTTTATTAATTTGTGATGGGCATTTTTCTGTTCTGCCATTTTAAAGATAAAACAATGAATCAGTTAATTCAGAGAATGATCAGCAGATTCATTCATAATGAAAATAACCCGTAGTTGTAGACCTTCCGCGTTTTTTATTGTGTGTTTTTCCGAGTTTTCCAGAGCAACTAGACCATGCTGCAGGTTTTACATACTCACTACCTGCAAAAGGAAGCTTTTTGCATAAGCTGGTGGGTGTATAATAAAGTACATATTCCTCCCTGCTCATCCATCACTGGTAAACTTCACAGAGTTGGTTTTGATAATCCTTGTCGTATTCACACAGTGAGTAAAATAAGAATTATCAGCCGCGGCAGCAGATGATATACAGACTGTGTCAACTGTGTGTGGAAATATGTGAGGCTCATATTCTAGAAAACTAATGCCTGTATACTTTGCACAAAGCTTATATGAGGATAAGTAATCCTTTGCATTTCATAAGTGTCATTAGTGGCTGACAGTAAAATGTTTGCAAAAAAGTGCTTTTTGAAGTAAGTGGGATTTAACTTAAATTAACTCAATTTGTGTTTAAATTGTGCATACTTATGAGCATTTAACTTCCATTTTTAGGTCTCATTTGATACAAAATGTACTCCTACATTTAAATTTCCTTTTAGATGATTTTAATGAAGAAACATATGGTAGCTACAATATGTTTGGTGCCCAGCTGAGGCGATAAAAAGCCACCCAAAACCTGCACTATTAACTAAATCAATAATTCACTGACTGTTGCCGGTCCTTTGATAGCAGAATCCGGTTAGAATAAAAAGCTGAGTTCATTCGTTGCACATAAAGTATCCTCTTTGACACATTTGCCCCCTGGTCAGGTACAGCAGCCAGCAGCTTCTGGCAGGTCATGTGTCATGGCCATGATGAACGGAAATCATTCATGGCTCGGCCTTTCTCTGCAACTCTGAGCGTGTGTGTGTATTTTATCATTTACACTGCCTCCAGACAGTTTGCCCTTTGCTGTGCAATCTCAGTAATGAAACACGTAGGAGACTCTAAAGTGAATTAGGTGGAGAGATGGCTGCACTACTCTTCTTTCTCCTCCTCTGGTTTATTGCTCCTCTTACAGTGCAAATACACTGATTGAATGTCTCTGCTGTTACACTTAAAGTAAATTTGAGATTGGTCAGCCAGTAGGGCTTGAATTGCTCCGTACGTTTGTGCCACACCCAGGAAGAAGAAGAAGTGTACTCCAGTCCTGCAGAGTCACTCTGTGCAGATTAGCAGAAACATAATCCTATTTTAAAAAATCACTGATGCCACTGCACCTGAAAAAGCTTCTGTCGCAGGCAGTGAAAACATTTTGAGCTCCATGATGCAGCGATGACTCAGGGTCTGCAGACAGAAAGATTGAACTGATGGTCAGCCAGACAGAAACAGTAACTACCACCATACTGCTGCACCTTGCTTTAACCCTTACGTTTTGGAATAGTTTGTGTAAGTAATTATTATTTTATTATTGTGTTTATCCACCCAGAGGTTATATTTTCATTAATCATTGTTTGTCTTTTTGCTTGTTAGTTCACAGGATTGAGATTGAGAAAGTAGGCAGGATGTGAACTTTGTCTGAAGCGCTCTCTGCTCATCAAATTACTGAACTGTTGATGTTCGTGATTTCCATAATTCTGAGCACTTTTGCAGCTTCTCGTCCTTGTTGGTGAGGAAGTGGACCTCAAGGGTGGATTGTGTTGTCGACTGCTGTTTCCAACTATCACGCAATATACTAGAGTAACAGAGAATTTTCATACAGTTTTTTTACACTTCATTTTATCGGCCATCGGATACAGATCATTGGAAAAATGCTGAATATCAGCCAGGCCCATAATTGGTCCATCCCTATTTCTTACTGACGGTTATAACCTTATAACACAACAATTAATTACCCACAACTAAGTCTAACAGGGAAAAACACCATGATACACAACAACAATTGTGACAATTTATTTCTTATTTGTGCAATAGAACATTTGAGAAATATCTCTTTTAATGCTTAAATACTTTGAGATGCATGTTTGAGTGTTCGTGTAGTACGAGCCTGCTGGTGTGTGTATGTTTATGTGCAAACAGGTGTGTGTCTGCAGCTTCAGCTCCTGTCAGCACCATCCGCCTTGAGTGAACTAGTAATTCAGGCAGAGGATGTTACTCAGTTATTTACTACCCTTACAGAGACTGATTTATGTGCTGAATACTGAGTTAACTGATGTAATTGGATTTCCTCCCGTACCAGCCCTCCTTCACTCTATCCCTCCATCACACCGCCTACTGACAGATGAATGTGTGGTAATATCAGCCTTCTCCACATTCAGTTCAGAGTCAGTCAGCCTTTCTGCAAACAACTCAGGGCCAAGAGCCAGCTGACCGGAGCAGGGCCAGACATCGACCTAGGCCTGTTGGGTGACCAGAGCTTGGGAGACGTTTCTGGTTTCGTGGTTTCTCACCCTCATTGCGTTATCTCTGCCACAATGCTCTGTGAACATGAGTTCAGGGTTGACCAGCAAGACATTACCATGGCCTTGGGTCAATCTTGCTTTGATTCAACGATTGAGTGATTGAGTGTGATATCTAAGGCTGAGCCAGTCAAGGTCCTAGGCTAATCTGTGACTGTCACAGCTTTCTAAAACACAAACATTAAGTCGGAAATCAATTTTACCGTTATAGATGCAACTACATCAGTACACGGACCCCTACACGGATTGATCTGACCGTACCATGAATGAGTCAATGGTCCAGTTCTAAAGTTATGAATTGGTTGACTGAAGCTTTGCTGCTAACAGCGTCTCATGAAAGATAAAAGGTCAACGCAAGGGTCTCGTAACAAGAGTAATGGTAGTACAGTGTGGATTGCAAGGTTCGATAACGCCAACAAGATTTACCGTGCACTATCAAATATAAAATCTAAAGTTTGGAAGACATTTGAATTCTGTAAGAAGGAATGAAAGTTGAGAATTCTGAATTATTTATTGGAAAAGCAATAAACACAACAACATGTCATTTTGAAATCATACATTTGTCTTAAATTTTTGGGATCTTCTTGGGATTCCCTGGTTTTGTATAAAATATATCTGAAGTATCTGAGAGGAAGCAATGTCACTTTTATAGAACTGGCTTATTGTAATTTAGAATAAAAAATAAAAGAGCTGTATCAGATTGCATTGAATTGTTCCTTATGAAAATACATCAAAGCACATGCATGTAGATACCTATCGGATCATCTTAGAAGGGGGTATACACACCCCTAACTTTCTTCTCCTATTTCCATGGAAATGATGAATCAGTGATTTTGTTGTGAGGCTGTTTAAACATTCACTTTTTCTTTCAGTGCCCAAAACCTATGCAACACAAAATATCTGTTTTCTGTCCCATCAGTTGTTTTGACATTACCAATCATGAATTTTCTGATTTGTTTATTTCCATCATGTTACATAAAAGCTCCTTGTCAGGTGGTTGTGATTTAGCCTTACTGGCATTGTGGCGTCTTGGGTACTTTCTTTGTTTCTTTTTCTCTTTCTTCGTTTCTGAGATTGCAAAACACTTGAAGGTGAAATCCAAGAAGTTTCTGTGAAATCACAAGTGCTTTGTATTGTTTGGGATTTTTCTGGCATTCTGTGAACCCTTATAACCCTGTGTACTATTGTTTTCTGTTTCAGTTGGATCTATATATATACATATGTATTTTTAAATTCATGGTTGAAGAGAAAAGACATTTTCTTACAAATAATAAATGAAAAACATAAAGCAAAGTAAAACATGGACATTAGGGGTGGCATACCAGACCTAGTGAAGTGATACATCATGTTAGGTATTCACTAAGTAATCCCTTATTACTCACCAGTAAAAGCTCTGAAGCTCTGTGCCGGTTAGCAGCTGGTTCAGAGTAAATCATGAACGACTCATGAAGAAAGTGGTCAGTATATTGATTACACATTTTACATTTTTAGGTAACCATTACCTAATGATTCATGTGTCTCCCTGTCAGTTCTCATCACCTACTATATATCCCTGTGTGTACTGTTTGCAGCATTCAACGTTAATGTTTTTTTTCACATGCCTGTTCAGGAAAGTGGCAATTTACTTGGCAATCCTTCTTGTTGAGCTCAGCTGTATTGTAGTGTTACCAGTGAGACTAAGTTTGATGTTAAATTAAAATGTGTTAAATTACAGTGTTACTCATTTTACCAGTCTTTCCAGTAGATGCACACTTTATGTGTAGTATATAATGTAGTGGTTCTGTTCATTAACTTAAGATACTTTCACAAGTTAAGAGATGAAACCAGAGCAGTCCAACAGTGAGACAGATTTTGGTTAAACTCTTTATTTTTGCAATTGTCTCTTGACCTTTTGATTACATATGTCCCACATATGTGGTTATTGAGAAATTTAGATATTTTGGGCCACCAAACCAGTGGAAAGTCCCAGATCTACAGTGTACTTTATCAACTCCCACTGGTATGAGGTAGCTCTGTGGTTGAGTGGGAATCTGCTAGTTGTTTCTGTAAACGCCTGATGAATATTTTGCCTCTAAGTGAATACAGACACATGTGTAATAAGTGTTGGGAAATGGTATTTGTTAAGATGTTGTTGCTGTTCAGGTTGTGACATTGTTTTTGTAGCAACTGGATCGGCTGTTGATGATCTCATCAGTGGCGCTGAACACAGCGTTCAGTCTGGTCTGAACAGAGCGCTCTGTCACAGTGTAGAAACTTATTTTGGATGACATTTAGGATAAGGGCGAGTTTTCTTGTCAATAAAATGTGTCAGGGAGGTCAGAGGTCAGGCTCACATGCAGAGGGGTTTACTAATACAGCTGCTGGAGCTTCAGCTGGATGGCTTCAGGCTTTATGTTGATCTTCTGCTCACAGTGAGATGTTTAAGGACCTGTGTGTAGGATTCAGTGGTATCTAGTGGAGTAATACAGCTCAGCCTTCAAAGGCGTGTAGGAGAAACTACAGTGGCCGTGAAACCTCGTGAAACACAGAAGGCCCTATCTGCAGCCAGTGTTTAGTTTGTCTGGCCTGGGCTACTGTACTGTAGAAACATGGCGGGCTCCGTGGAAGAGGACCCGCTCCCTCTGTAGATAAAAACAGTTCATTTTAAGGTAACAAAAACACAAAGACTCTTATTTTCAAGTGATTATACACTAATGAAATCATACCTACGAATATTATATATTTAATTTCTGCCAACAGAGCCTCCTAAATGTTACACAGAAAGGTATCAACATTGATATTTAGAGAGGTCACAACCTGACCAGTGATCTTTACTAAAGTGTTTTTTGAAATTTGTGTAGCATTTCCTCTTTCCAGAGTGGAAACACTGACGAAAGCAACAACCTCTGAAATCCCCCCTGTTGGCACGGCTGTGGACTGCTGGGTTTCACTTCTGAGCTGAGTGCCGGCA
>NW_023340257.1:14139560-14146017 GCF_004916995.1 Morone saxatilis | reverse complement strand
CATGTGTTACTTTTGCTGGCCAAAAGGTACAATTACAGGATCATGTTAAAGCGACTTTGATAGACTTTTAAAGATAATTTTTTGTTAGTGACAGCTGAAGAGGGACAGGAAAGTGTGGGGAGAGAGAGGGGGATGACAGCAGCAAAAGACCACAGGGTGGAATCAAACCCGGTTCACTGTGGTAAGGACATGTGGCCAGAAACGCGAGTCCTTATGAATGCAAATGTTGCTCCGTATCTGCTGAATGTGTCTAATGAAAGTGTTGTTGTGTACAACAGCTTGTTTCTGCTGCTGACAACTAACCAAAAAATCAGTTATTGCAGTTTAAAATGAGTTTATACTGTTACTATAGCAACAGTAGAGAAGAGTCATTAAGTCAACATAATGACTCAGCTTATTTTACAGAAATATCCACCTAAAGTTGGCGAAGATCAGCCTCCATAAGATACTGGTCATGTCGGACCAAGTATGGCTGTGGCAGTAAAACCTCCCGGAAGGATTGAATGATTTTAACAAGAATTAGTGGTGATGGGAGATAAATTATCAGCTGCCTGGAGACAGACTCACACAGAAAAGTATTTTCAGACTTGCTATTTTTTCACCATTGCCATCAATTACACAGGCAAGGCAAAAAGGCCGAATTGAAGCTTATTCTCATTTTTGTGATACAAGACAAAACTCCACTCTTTAACCTTTACATGAACTGGGAAGTGCAGGAAATTACTTAACATCAAGCAGATGATGTCTAGAAGTGGTGTAATTAGCATTAAAGTTACCATAGAGTACACTTTGTACACAATCTGATCATTCAAACTGAACTTAAACTCTGTTGTTGTATGTCCTGTTTGTTGACCTTTATCCTGAATGTTGCCGACAGTGTGGCTTTCTCTGCAGTCTGTCTCTCCTGCTTTAACACAAGAACCGACAGGCAGTGACGAGAGGGCGTCTGGCTGTCTATTAATATCTGCCCACTCAGATGGGCCTCCAGCTCTGGCTTGTAGCGAGGGGATGGATTGACAGTTGGCATGCAGGACCTGATAGAGACATGAACAATGTGAGCTAGAGAGAAGAAACAGGGGGTTGTAGGAAAGAGTGATGCAACAGTAAAGATAAACCAAGATAGACATGTGACTGAGGACTGTGCCTCTGTTGAAAGGGGACATGTTTTGGTATTTTCTTAGATTTCTCTTTCATCTGGTGAAATCTTGCAGGTCGTCGTCTGATAACTGTGGGACAAGATGTTGAACTTATTTGTCGGTTAATCTATTGACTGTTTATTTAAATATTACAAGGTGTTTTTGATTGGTTATGAAACATGATATAATACTGATGCCTCTATATGACTTATATAAACAAACAAGACCATCAGTGAGAAGACTGGCTATGTCTATATAGTTATTCTAGTCTATTCTATATGTCTGCCGGGTCAGATTCGGTTGGATTCCCTTATCAATGATACAAGGCGGTAGAAACACTACCGCTTCTGTCCTGTTTGGCTGCCTGAATCAACAAAAAATTAATGTTTCTTGTTTGGGCTTTAATTAAGCGTTCTACAACATATCAAACTTTAGTTGGTCAGCTTAGCAGTTTTAAGAAAATATAAGTGACATATGCACCCTGTGTTCCTAAGTGTTTTATAAGAAGTTAAAATGAGAAAGAACTTTAGTTTATGATCATAACAGTTTGTATCTAGCTCAAATAATTTCACAAATTATCTCATCATTATTAATCAAGTGTCATACATTTCTTGGTTTCGTCCTCTCAGACTCAAAGATTTGCTGTTTTTCACGGGTTCCTTATCATTATAAGGTGAATATTTGATTATTATGTGGTCAAAATGAGCAGATGACATCACTATGGACTCTGGGGAGACACCTAAGAATTAATCAGTAAATGGCAAAGATAATCAACATACTAATAGATAATGAAGATAATCCTTTTGAAGAACGTTATAGTGATTATGTGAATGAAGGCATATACACTATTTTGTACGTTTTTTACAGTGTACAGAACTATTTTATTTCACCATCTATACAACATAAACCGTCACTCTGCTAGATTTTCACTAGTTTCGAAGTGAAACGTGTTTGCAGGAATGGGGGTAGCATGAGAGAGGAGGAGGAGGAGCGAGGAATTCACAGAAGACAGCAGGGGGTCGGGGTGGAGGGGTGTGTGTGCGGTTGAAGCAGCCGGTTGGCGCATGTGCAAGAGGGGGGCGGGGGCCAAACAGGAAACGATGAGGTCATAGCAAAAGTGAGAGAGAAGAGGAAGGCCGGGTGGGAGGGGGCAGAGCCGGGAGGAGTGACATTGATTCAGAGATGAGCTCAGCTGCAAAGGCGTGGGCTGCTCCCTCTCTCTCCTCCCTCCCCTTGCTGCTCTGTCTCTCTGGCCGGTTTTGGCCGCTGCCAGTGTTTTGTTGTGACAGTGGGGGAATCGCCTGCCTCAGTAGAATGAACTAGAACAGCGAGGAGAGACGCCAGCTTTTGCTGACATGGTGGGAGACTTGTTTTTCTGGAGCTTTTGCTGTCTCAGGCTGTGGAAAAGAGATAAGAAGGTGAGGCTGTTCGCTGCTGCTACTCTGGGTTACTGGGTGTCTAATGGGTGATGTACATGTAGCCGGCGAGTAGGCAGGGAAGCAGACTGTCTCAAGTGGCTGGTTGAGATGGTTTGCCGGTTGTAGAGACTCTTTTCTGTCTTTTTAATTTTACAACTGAAGCTAAAGCATGACACTGTACGCAGCTGTGTTTTGTGCATCCTTTTAAATTGGGTCAGTGTATTGCCTAGTAATTACAGATCTGTTCTCATTTTTTTCTGTACAGCGCTCTAGTTTTTTCTTCTTTTTTTTGTCATGAAAAACTGATGAGCCAAAGCATGCATGCTATTTTTAGAGAGCATTCTTCCTCTGATAAAAGTATGATTCAAAGTGTGCGAGTGCATGTGAGCGCACATTCAGAGATGGACAAATGTTGTCAGGTTTAATAACTGTGTCACTGCGCCGTGTTATTTTTATTTACCACCTACATGCAGGCCACACTGTAAACCACTGTGGATGTGAGACTTACAGTGAAGAGGGAAGAGGCTGAATACATTAACAGCGTGTCCAAAGCAGAGGCCTGTGTATACTGTGGTACTGTACTGTTTGTAGCTGAAGGGGGGTTTCCATTCAGAGGGCATCAATGTGGCCCACTGTCTGCTATCTCAGGCTTTCAGTCTAATTGTATTTGCCTAAATGATGTCTACTGTACAAAGCTCGAAAAGGGAATCAGGATCATGTCTTCCTTTAACTTTATTTCTACTCCCATAGCCTTGATTGCAGCCGTGTTAAACATCTTGATCACATATTGTGTTTTTATCAGTCATTCGCAATTTAGGAATTCCCTTTGACACATTTTTGTGGTCTGGCGCAGCTCTAGCTCTCTCTGTGGGGACTATCAGGTATTTAAGGCACGTGTTGTTTTTACTATTTCTTTACAACATAGGCATGAGGTAATTTTTTAAACAATTCTGAAGGTATTTGTTGATACTGGGAGCTCAGTCACATATGGACTGTGTTTTTTAGTGTTTAGCCAATGGAGGAGGCTTTGGAGTAAAGTTCATTACATCAAACGTGAGCTGAAGCAGAGCCAGATCTCCCATAATTTATGTGTGAGGCCATTCAGAAGCAGCACTGTTGTTATGAGATCATCTTTCTACATTAAGCCAGAGCAGAGTGAAGTCAGAGCATCCAACTGGTATTTATATGCGACTTGGGATGGTTAAGGGACCAGAAGGCATGTAGAAGTTCCTGATAAGGTCCTCTTGCATATAAATGCATGCACAAACACACATGTACTCAAAATGACGGATGTCCAGCAAGAGTCCGTTTAGTAGTTTAATGGTTTGTAAAAATATTAAAAAGCTTAGTGTATTTCTCCTATGCAATATTTCCCACTTTCATTACAGTTTCCATGTTACTTCCCGTTAAATATAATCAACAGGGTTGAAATGGTGTGAGGAAATTGGTAAATGTTAATATGCTGGCCTGATGGGAACTAAATGATTGATTTTGAAACATGACAAATAAAAAGAGCAACTAAAGAAATGATTTACCTTTACTTTTGAGTCATCTGGCAGTTTATGAGTGGCATAGTTTCTTAACTTTAATCTAAGTAATCATTAGGTGCACAATAGTTATAATGTCCAGAGCGGTGATTACCCTGACCTCAGCTCAGGAAAAGCATGGGTGACTGACGCCCTGAAGGAGTTGTCAGGAATCCTTGACTTACTACCAACATGTTTCTGAGCTGTTTAGTGTCACTGAGAGCATTAGACCGTCATAAATTCCTCCAAATTGCTTAAAAGGGTGTGTTTACATTCCACAGCCAACTTAAGGTCACACATATAAATCATTAAAAACAAAATAAAGCTTAAGGGCCCTGACACGGTAAGCCGACAGTGTGGCTGACCGTCGCCTGTTGTTTTTTTCTCTGTGTCCAGCAACGGTGGCTCAGGTCGCTCCTTGACAGCTTGAGTATGTTTGCATCGAGCAATGTAGTTAGTCAGCGCCACTTAAAGGTTATATATTCATACGAAATTCACTTGCCTTCTTTAGCCTTTCCACAATGTTGCCAACAATCACATGATTGAAATAAAGCTTTAATTCACTGTGATAGATGTGAAAATATTTATGAAAAGGGCTGCAATGGCCGCAACTTAAGATAACATTAATCCTTGTGGACAAATGTGTCCGTCAAAGTACGTCCACACTTTTTACCACTGACAGGCTCAGACTGTGAAGTGTCTGAAAACCTTAAGGAAAGGATCCCGATAGAGATAGACCTTTTGTTTATCTAACAACAGATGTAATGTCGCTATTTCTCGCCGGACTCCATAAACACAAACAATAATTTTATCTCGCGTATCATTGTAACATCATAACTTCATTCAAAGTCGACAGAAACAAAAAAACAAAACTTAGTCTTTCCACTGTTTCAACAGTCACCAACTCTTCTTTGGTCTGAATAAATACACAGGTGAGCAGAACAGCAGTTACTCAGCTGCACACTGAGCAGACGGACTGTGTACAACCAGAGAGAGGCTGCGATAGCAACACAGCCGGAGCAAGTGGGACGCCATAATCTGCTATATTAATGTTCTAAATCTCATATATATAACCTTTAAATCAGTCCAAAGTCTATGGATAAATCATACTCCAGTGCTTGAGGAGTGACCGCCGTCAGTGTTCTCACTCTCCAAATAAAAGACGAAGACAGGGCTTCCTAACCTGGTTGTCGGGAACCTCTGAGGTGTTACAAGAAGAATCGAATCTAATGAACCATCTAACTCTAAAATACACATGTATGCATAAATTAACCAAAGTAATACCTGCAGTTGAGTATTTTTGATTGAATAGTGCTACAGAAGTTTCCTAGCAAACATTGTAAAAGTCTTTATTCAGTTTTAATGGTTCAACCAAGTTTAGTAAATCAATAATAAGAAATTGTCGAGTTACTAAGGACTTTGGAAGGAAACAAACTTAGAAATGGAATTACGAATAGCTGATGCAACCCATCAATATGGTCCTGGAGGGTAAATTTACCTGATTGAACTAAATAGTCAGACATATTGGAATAGTAGACTTTGTATTGCCAAGATTTCGGTTTTTGTTAACTTAATGTAAAAAAACTTAATAACGCAAGCTACAAAAACAAAATGTCTCTTTTTTTTACTACATTAGTACACTACATGTACTGCATCTACATTTCTGTCAGTTATCCCATAATATACTGTTTCTGAAGTCAAGGTAACTATGTGATTACACATGGCGACTGAACCCTGTCAACCCTGCTCACCCATCCCCCAGGGAGGCATGCACACGGTTCGGTGTGTTATCACTAGAAGAGGCCGCGAGGCTACATGACCAGCTAACAGGCAGTCACACACACCATGAGCTAACACGCAGTTCATGAAATGCATTCTCCGAAGCTGACACACAGCTTCTGTGTTGAGTGAAGATATAAAAAGTGGAACCGGTGGTGTGTTAATGCATGTGATGTTTCTTGAATCTGTCTTTTGGAAACCGTTGGTCAAGCAGTCACATGGCCTGATATCACAAAGAGTGATGATTTATTTTGTAATTTATTTCCACACTTTAGAGAGGAAGTATATCCTAAATGTGAGGGCAGCAGTTGTTGCCTCTCAAATGTGGTTCTAGGGAGGGGGTGTGTGCCTGTGTGTGTGTTTGTTGGTGTGTATGTGTGTGTGTCATGCCTGCATGACAAGCAAATGGCAGCCACAGTGTCAGGTTGTGCAGAGCCCCACACCCTTTTCATCTCCGTCCAGCTGTCCTCTCTTCCTGTCTTCCCCATTTGTAGGGCTGCGCCTAGGTGACACACAAACACACACACAAACACAAACACACAAAGAGAGACAATTCACAGCTATCCACAAACACATCTGATGCTACAAATCATGATTT
>NW_023340257.1:14139319-14139480 GCF_004916995.1 Morone saxatilis | reverse complement strand
TGGTGATGTCAGACCAAAATTGTTTATAGCTGTTTTTTATGAGGCTGCTTGGAGGACAAATAAAGAAATTAAATTAGTAAGCCCTACGGCTCCCTTGTCCATTACAAAGTCAAAGCCGTTACATCTCTGTTTTCTCTTCCCGATCTCCCCGTCTCTCTGCT
>NW_023340257.1:14124622-14139290 GCF_004916995.1 Morone saxatilis | reverse complement strand
TCCTCAGAAAATACAGTAAAGTCAGAGTTATCTTACTCTGTGTATCAAAAGCCAAGTGGTGGCATGTTCTCCTGATATTTAGCTGGAAGGATATGCTCAGATTAATTACTTGAAAAGGAGATAATTAATATTCTTGTACATTGTCTGCCTCCCTGCAGCCCGAGGGCCATTAGCATGTGTTTATCTGTTTGTGTGTGCTCGTGGTTTAACTGCTGCTCTCTAGGTGGGTGGGGCAGCAGACATATGGCAATAGGCAATGATTATATTGATTCTTTGATCTTCGCATTTTTCTTCCTTCTTGTCTCTGCACCCCCTGTTTTGTTTCAGATTTATGGACCATTTAGAAGTATTTCTCTCTTTGGGGCAATGAATGAGTTTTTCTTTAATTTTCCAGCTACTTTTAAGGCTGCATCTCAGAACGGTGTCTGCATCCAGGAGCGCATATCTTTCTCTAATGCGATGTTGGTTTGTTTTAATATTATTAAAACTTTTGTGATCCAGAGATCTCTGAATTATGTAATATAACATATCGTAACTGTGCCTTTTTAAAGAACTATTATGCAAATGACTCTACACAAAATCTATGTTTTCCCTTTACATTTAATTGATTGTTCTTTGTTCAGCACTCCACCATACAATGCCCCTCCTCACTCCTGGTATACTGAATTAGCATTGCAGATCGTTGCAGTGCTGTCAGGGGGCCCACTCCCTCCAAAAAACATTTCTGCCACTCAAAGCATAAAATGAAACCACAAGCACGGCCTCAGGGGAACGAACAGCTCTGGTGGACTCGACCTTCCGTACTTACTTGCTCATGTTTAATCATAGAAGTCAGTAGGTATTTGAGTGGGTGGGTCATTTGCATCGATAGGCGCAAAATTACCTGAAGGAGTTAAAAAAGGGGGTCGATATTGATATATGTGGAGGTGTGGGCCACTTCATCGATTTCTCTGTCGATCAGTCACAACAAGCAAGGACAGATTTAATGAGCAGCGGTGAGGACGGTGATGAGAAGCGATACACAGCTGCTTTTTTATTTTTGTACGATTTATCTGATCATTTTAACAGTGTTTGGTTTTCTCCCGTTGGTTTGAAGAACACCCAGAGCTGAGGAACCTCCAGAGGCAGCATCATCCTCAGATCTGCCAGTGTGATTAATCTGCTCATTGCCGGCTCTGTTTTTTTGGCCATAACTCAATTCCCTCTCTTGTTTGCAAAACTGCCCTAAGCTCCGGAGGGGGGATCTGGCAGCAGCAAATTCAATCTCCCAGCTCTCAGTATTACCCTCAGTGACCAGACCTCGCCCTAGTTCTCCGACCAGTTATTAAAGCCTCATGTTGTCTGTTTCTCCGGTCACGATCAAAAACGCTGTTGTGGATTTCTGCCCTGGAGTGTTTCAGTGAGAGATCAGAGAACAATCCCTTTGACATCCTATTGTATCAAATAGTCAGAATGTCTTTTTAACTGTGTCTTTTCCTCTAACAGGTTGCAGGGGAACAGAAATATCATCCAGAATGCTTCACCTGTCTGAACTGCAGGGCGTTCATCGGTGATGGAGACACATATGCTCTGGTGGAGAGATCCAAACTCTACTGGTGAGCCTCACGTCTGTCAAAATCTAATCAGACTGTAAACCTTGTTTCTTCAGTCTTTAATTGGCCTAATGTTTTACCACGGGCAAATCAAAGCTTGCATAGATTGTGGTTCGCTTTTATTCTTTTTACATTCTTTATTTGGAGTTTTTTTATAGTTAATTCCTTCTTCTACAGCAAGCTAATCCACTTGAAGTCCCTTTGAAGTGTAACCAAAACCACAAAAAACGCACAAGAAGCCAAAGCTACAGTTGACTGACATATTCTTAAATTCATGGGCTTTATTCTGGGTTTCAAAGGACTTGTTGTCAACATTATGACTAACTGTGACAACTGACTAAATGCACAATGAAAATTCACAGCAACTATAATTTCAACACAAATGTTTGAGCTTTATATTTAAAATTTCTTCAGCCAAATAGGCACACATAGAAACTCAATTTATTTTAACATTTGGTGACAGAGAGATGTACAGTGGTAAATCGTTTAAGACACAATGGATTCAGAGGAGACCGTTTTTGTCCAAGACATGTTTAAGGTTCACGTAGTTCTTTACTTGTGTAACTACAGGTTTGTGTGAATGTGTCATCAGCCCGAGGCTTCAAAAACAGAGGGGTTCAATGTGAAGCTGCATTATGCAGAGATGCATACAGACAGAGCAACCTTTGTCCTCTTCTCTGAGTGGATGTGGATGATGACAGTGTGATTGTCTCAGATCATCACCTTTATTGAGAGGTTTACCAGATTGGGTCAACTCAGGGGACGGCAGGCAAGAACAGCATTGCTTGTCTGATAGAGGTGAAGCAACAATGAGAGAGTAAATTGTGTTGTGTAAAAGGTAATTTTACTTCATCTTCAGCGTGTTAGTTTTGAATCATTTCATAGCTATTTCATGAGTCCTCCTTACATTCCCAGCATTCTTCTTTTGGAGAAAAATAGTCTTTTTTGTTAACCAAACTAACACGTGACACGTGAGAGGTCACGCTGACCCTCAAATCTGAACAATGACAGCACAGTGTTTTCACAAACTAAAGCAACATCTTGTCAACAACATGTGATGCTTTAAAAACTTGTAACTTGAGAACTTGACATTTTCTTACGATTGCATGGATGGCTGTAGAGCCAGAAACCCCACTAAGGTTCCCATTTTCTGTACTCCCCTCCTCCTTTCCACCCATCCTTCCTTCCCTACTAATATCATCCTTTTCTCCTCTTGCTCTCTGGCTCCAGTGGTCACTGTTACTACCAGACCATCGTCACCCCAGTGTCGCTGCCGGACTCGCCATGCTCACGAATCCCTCACACCGTCACACTCGTGTCCATCCCAGCCACTGCCGAGGGCAACAACGGACGCAGAGGGCGCGGTTTCTCTGTGGCCATCGACCAGCCACTCAGCCCAACCAACGGCTACAGTCCTGAACACGGACACACTGTCAGAGTCGCCCAGTGAGTCTGTCTGTCTGTGTTTCTGTGCGTGTGTTTGCATACTTTGTGTTCATTGTGTGAAGAAGAGAGACTACACGAACACTAGGAGAAGTCAGTACGGTGGAGGACAAAGCATGAAGAAGGGTAGAATAAAAATGGAGGACAGTGTGATAGATGAGATTCATTTAAAATGTAATAATAGAGTGGAAGGAAAAGGAAATGAGAAGTAGTCACTGTTATTCAAAGGAGCTGAGACTTTATCAGATCAGGTCTGTGTTTAAAGGAAACGTTTCAGTGTGTGCAGAAAAGGTGTTTGAAGAGTTCTTTATCATTTTTTCTGCTTATTGTTCTTCTTTATTCAGGGTGGACGCAGAATGCATCAGTCCAGATGTGAAAAACTCCATTCATGTTGGAGATAGGATCCTTGAGATCAACGGGACTCCCATTCACAATGTCCCTCTGGATGAGGTATTCACCACACTGTCCCTGACACATTAAGTTACTGATGTATTTTACTTTAGTGTAAATGTATTGAATTGAGCTCTGGTGAAGGAGGGAAAGGTGCCAACATGTACCTTTACATTTATTTAGTTAGTTGGTGGTTTACAGTATACAGTAACTGACTTACTGTCAAAAAGTTACTTGTTTTTTGTTAAAGGAAAGTCAAATATTCATCCCTCCTAGTAACTTTTCAGTCTTATAGTTCATGCAATGTTACTCATTGCACTGTAAAGCACTTCAACAGACTTCCAGTATTCTTTCAGCTATAAGAGCAATCTCTGCTGTTTTAGTTGAGGACTGACCATTTGAACTTCTCTAGATTGACCTGCTGATCCAGGAGACGAGCCGGCTGCTGCAGCTCACCATCGAGCACGACCCCCACAGTCAGGGGCAGGAGGTAGGCTCCTCTGAGGCTGAAGAGCAAGTGGACGGACCCCTGTCCACCCCTCTGTCAGAGGGCCCCAGCCCCATCCTGCCCATCACACAGCCCCCCAACCCCGACATCAGCTGCCTGAGATCCCGCATCATCACGTAAGAAACTCACAGATTTAGTTAACAATGGCCCTATAGCATAAATAGATAACTGCTCATAGACTAGCTAATAATAAAAGCCCAGTAAAGATAAGCTTAGATAAAAATTTCCCAGTGTTGTCATTGCAGCAGTAAATGATAATCAAGTACTCTGCTCTCCTCCACTGTATCCTCTTCATCTCTCTTTTCCCCTCTCTTCTTTCTCTTCCTCTCACCCTCCAGGCGGAGCTACAGCATCGATAAGTCTCCAGGCTCCAGCAATGCAGCGTCCCCCATCTCCCAGAGGAAGGACATCAATCGATCAGAGTCGCTCCGTGTTGTGTCCAATCGGACGCACCGCATCTTCCGCCCATCTGACCTCATCCATGGAGAGGTGCTGGGGAAGGGCTGCTTTGGACAGGCCATCAAGGTCAGACATTGTTTGCACATTTTCATACCAGCCTGTACATGTGCAGCATGCATCAACACTTTAGAGAACAAATGTAGTCGTATTTGCATTGTCCAGAAGATGGCAGCATTGAGACAAGTAAGACTGAGATAAGTAAGAGACGTGGACAGACAGGAGGTTAAATGTTTGTGGTTATAAGACAAGTTTTTCTGTTTCTCATAGTGGAGTGAAAATGTCTTGCACTTGGTTAACCTCAGACCCAGATTGTTGCTCAACTTGATTTGTCTGTGTTGTAATAGGTGACACACAAGGAGACAGGGGAGGTGATGGTGATGAAGGAGCTGATTCGCTTTGATGACGAGACACAGAGAACCTTCCTGAAAGAGGTGAGTGGAGAGGGGCGATCTCGGATGTTACATTGTTAAAGAGTGTCAGATTTACTCAAAGAATCTGAAGAAATCTGAAAATGAAGTGTTGATGTCAATCAGAGTTTTCATAAATCACTTCCTTGAATACAAACATTATTTTAGTCAGATTTTGTCAGATATTAGTGATGATTTGATGCTTGTCCAAGTGTTAAAATGAGATTATCCAGTACCCTAAAAAGCTTTTTTTGTACACGACCAGACGCCGAATATTGTAGTTAAAATTAGAATCTCCGCCATGTGAATGTAGGGCATGACTGAATAAAACAAAAGAGTTCTCTCACCTGAATAAATTACAGTAGAAGACATACAATTACCTCTGAATAGGACGAAAGGGAGTGTTAACACTGTCCTTTCTCCCAAAAACTATGGATAAGCAAAATTTATTTTACTTCATCTGGCTTCTGTCCTTCCATTAATTTGAATAAAAGATAACAGAGAATGACACAGGAGTTTAGACTTCTGTAAGACTTTTTGAGTTATTGTTGAACTTTGAATTTATTTTTTCTTGATGTTCCTGTTTGATGTTAAGTATCGCAGACTCACTCATCCAGTTTACAACCTTCTAATTGGGATGTTTAAAGCTCAAAATTGTTCCCGTATGGTGGAGTGTATGTATGCGTGGGGTGTTAGATTTATTTTGAGGTTACAATAACACTGAGTCTTTGCTTTGTAATTGGTGTAGACGACAGAGTAGAAAGAGGGTCTATAAAACAAACCCCAACCACAATGAAGTATGATTATTACTCCCAGTGGCTGTTAGTTTGTAGGTGGCCAAAGTCTCACTTCACTGAGTCTCTTGTGAGCTTTTTTTTGTTGCTTGCACAGACTCGCGGGTGAAGTTTAGCAAAGAATGTGGCAAACATTTCAGACAAAGACATCATGAGACTTGAAGGGTAATATTTCAGGTTTATGTGTTTGTAATAGTGACCCAGCTCCTCCTCCTCAGCCATCAGGGAGGGAATGCTTTATGAGGTGTCATACGGTAGTAGTGCTGTGAACACTACTTGTAACCTCTTACACCGAACTTTGTACTGTGTAGCTTTGCTCCCCCAGCCCATTGGGACGTACACTTAAGCTGCCAGTATGCTTCATCAAACTGCTTCAAGTTTATGATTGAATTTGTTAGAAGTTAGAAGAATAGTTTGACATTTTATAAAATAAACGTATTGGCTTTCTTAGCAAGGTTAAGAGATCGATACCACTCTTCGTACAGTAAATATGAAGCTATAACCTGTAACCAGTTTACTTAGCTTAGCACGGAGACTGCTCCCAGACAAGAAATAGTCCCCACCTGTAAAACACAACTTATTGTTTTCCCATGTTGGTTTATGTACAGATACAACAAAGATATAAAATGTTAATTTGCTCTGGTTTTGTTGCCTTCGGACAGAGCCAGGCTAGCTGTTCCCCGTTTCCAGTCTTTATGCTAAGCTAAGTTAACTGGCTGCTGGTGATAGCTTTATATTTATTGAGAGTGCTATTGACCTTCTCATCTAACAGCGAGAAAACAAATGAACGTTTAGTTTACCCAAAGCTAATGAATTTTATGGTATCAGTGTATCCAAAGTACATAGCTAACTCAGTCATTTTTTTTAACAATTAAGAGAATGGTTACACTTAGAGTTAGCAGTGGTACGGGGATGGTTAGTGAGAAACATAGCTGCAAACAGTGGAGAGGTTGATACTAAGTAAAGCTTTAACAGTAACTCAGCTGATAGTGAGATGGTACTAACTTGAGCATTAACATTTAACTGTAAAGTGTTAACCTCCCTAAAAAGTGAACAAAGCAGCCATGATCCCAAAGCAGCGTTCATGTGTGTGTAAAAATGTCTGACGTTTGTTTCATCAGGTGAAGGTCATGCGTTGCCTGGATCACCCCAACGTGCTCAAGTTCATTGGAGTCCTCTACAAAGACAAGAGACTCAACTTCATCGCAGAGTACATAAAGGGAGGCACCTTGAGGGAAATCATCAAGAAAATGGTGAGTGTGTGACCGCAGAGATACAATGTGGGTGTGCCAACTTCCTGTTCAGTATTTAAAATGCATTATTGGGAATAGTCTGATCTTGCATTGCCTCAGGTGGAGTTTCTTTCAGTTTGATAATGTGAAGTTTTGGTTAGAAGTAATAAGCAGCAACTGAAGATTTAATTGTGATTTTTGCTCACAGGACATCAACTATCCCTGGAACATGCGAGTCAGTTTTGCCAACGACATAGCTGCTGGGATGGTGAGTTCAAAGACTGAAAAGTGCATTTAATTGTAATAGTTCCTTTATCAGACAGTATAATTCCTTGATATGCAGCAGTAAAGGAAGGTGCATTGCTTCCTGTTATCTCCCTCTAGTGGTTGTGTTAGTGGACTACAGCACTCCTGTTCATAATGTGCAGAATCTTTTCCATCCCCCTCTATGGAAATTACAGCATGAATTCCTGCAGGATTAGACCATTGGTTCTTAATGTTTTCCCTTGATATGAGTACAATGATGAATGTAATGCATGACTGGATTATTGTATTTACAACAGCAGCTACTTCAGATTAAACAAGGCAGGATTGTTCCTCTTGGCATGGGTTTTATATAACCACTAAAGCTTCTGTTTTTTTTTTATTCCTCCTGCCTTTCTGTCCTCTCCTATATGTCTATCTATCTGTCATCCAGACGTATCTGCATTCCATGAACATAATCCACCGGGATCTGAACTCACACAACTGTCTTGTTCGAGAAGTAAGAACTTGTGATTTCCTGTACACTTTGAGTGTGTGTGTGTGTGGGCATACCTGTGTATAATGCAGTATGTTTTCTTTCAGGATTTAACACAGTGCACCTGTCATGTGCTGAGGCACTTCAGATATAAAAACAAAAGAGAGCTTTGTTAGTAGTAGCTAAAACAGACTAAGCCTTCTTAAAACACACTGTTACACAAGTAACTTGCAGCGGAAACTTCCAGCTTATCCTGCTCAAACAGAGAGAGCTATTGTACGTGTGTCACATGACAACAAAAGCATTGTATAGTAGAGCTCACATCTGAAGGGTCCCACTAAGAGAAATAAGTTGAATTTGAAGCTTTTCTAAATTAGCTTAAAACTAGTTGAAAACAAAATTTACTCTCTCTTGTAATATTAGGCAGAATGTATGCTGCGACATTTTATGACACGTTTCATTGTCTTCGTGCAGGACAACACAGTGGTGGTGGCAGACTTCGGGCTGTCTCGGCTCATGGTGGACGACAAGCACGAGGAGAAGTTGTCCCAGGGTAAACTGCCCGGCCTGAAGAAGCCAGACCGCAGAAAGCGGTACACCGTGGTGGGAAACCCCTACTGGATGGCTCCTGAGATGATCCATGGTATGATCTACAGTTGAATTTGTGTGTTTGCTCCTTTTATCAGTAATATTAAGATACTGATTTATTCATTTAAACTCAGTCACGCCTTCCTCAGATACCTCAAGAGAAAAGTCACTGCAGGGCTACAGTTGTTGACTATATGTGGCATCCCTTCTGAATATTCATTACATGTATTACATGGGCAAACAATAACAACGGCCTAATTTTGTTCTTTTCTCTTCCCAGGAAAGAGCTATGATGAGAGAGTTGACATCTTTTCCTTCGGTATCATGCTCTGCGAGGTGAGTGACCTTCCACTCTCACTACTAACAAAACCTCAGACAAACAAATACTGTTAGTGTTTGATTGACAGAATTAAAATTGCTTCAAAATCCTCTGGACTGGATTTAACAGTTTTAATATTCATTGAATTTGGCCAAAGTTCACAACCTGAAAACTGTTTTTACAGTCTTTTCCCAGCACAGGTTCAGCTTCAGGATTATGATTCTCATTTGTGTGAAGCTGCTGTGGACTAAACTAAACATTTTGACAGGCTTTCTGGAAATTCTCTGATCTGTCAAAATTTCAACTCCTCCTACTAGCTGTAAAACATCCATTTCATTTAATGAGGGAAAAGTCTTGCATTTGTTTTCTGAATTAAAAACCCTGCCCGAAATGTGGTAAGCTTTGGGCCCAGCCACACACCATCCACATAATTCAGGCTCAACAGTTCAGCTCAGTCGCTCAGCATATTTGAGTTCCCCAGATGGACACCATTAGCCAGAGAATAACACCGTGATTAGAGAGGGCAGAAAAGCAGAGTTGTCTTCATGTGGCTACTCACAGGCAGACAAACGGTAGATGTGGTCTGTTGGGAACGATCAGCTTCAGTTTGGAGGGTTTACTGGTTTTCATCAGATCGGCACAGGAGGATTCCCTTTGCTCTGACAGCTCTATCTTTAACTCTTTTTTTCTCTTTTTGTTTTTCTTGCCCTCTCCAGATAATTGGCAGGGTGAATGCAGACCCAGACTACCTCCCCAGGGCGATGGACTTTGGACTAAACGTATCTGGCTTCCTGGAGCACTACTGTCCCCCAAATTGCCCCCCCGCCTTCTTCCCTGTGGCTGCTGTGTGCTGTGAGCTTGATGCAGACAAACGGTCAGATATCTACCATAAATTCACATTGAAATGTTACCTAAAGGGACACTGTTCACCTGACATAAAAACATATTTGTATTTATAATTCTGGCTAATAAGTCTATGTTGTATTTAATTGAGATCTCTGTTTTTCTTTATATTTAGGCCTCCTTTCTCCAAACTAGAAGAGTGGCTGGAGAACCTGAAGATGCACTTGGACATTGGTCTACCCCTGGTGTCTGAACTGGACCAGTTGCACAAGGCCTTCTGGGTGAACCACAGCATCACACGCCCTGAAAATGGCCTGCACACCCACCCCGAACAGCCTGAGTAGGGCTAAACACGACTGGATGAGTGGGAAATGAGAGTTAACTCCTTAAGGGCAGCGATGGCCTGCCTCCGGCAGTGCGGTGGCTGGAGGGGCCGTGTAGATACTCCTCCATGTATGAAGCTGCGGGCGTAGCCTGGCTCAGGCTTAATGAGTAGACTCAGGGGGAAAATGTGGATCTGAAAAGCCACCTGTGCGAGATGCACACACACACACACACATTTAAAGTCAAATCAAGAGACATTAACGATAGCTTGATTCTGCTGCACCCGAAGCTAAAGTGGAACATGTCATATGCAATCAGACCCAACTTTCAAATCATGACTCAACTCTTGATTCATGTAGATTTAACCTTAGCGCTCATTCCATTCAAGAATACTTACTGTACTTACTGTAGTGTGTATATTCATAAAGTAGTCCAAAAAACAAGGCATAATGCAAACCTTCAGCCTCCTCACTTCGGGCCTCTACAGAGTACATTGTGCAGTATGTGTTAGCAGGTGTTTCTATGTGAGTTTGGTTTGATTTTGCTTTTGGTTTGGATTTTCAAAACTGAACTTGCGACCTGCAAAGGAGAGGGGCTCCGTCTGTCGCTTAAGACACAAAGGTTGAGATCAACTTGCTGTCCACTTGTACAAGTCAAACAAAACCTTTTAAAGCTTTAAATAGCTCGCTGAAGAGTGCATGACTGTAAATAATGCTGTCAGGTCATATCCTGGTTCGCCGTGTCCCTCTGACCTCATTCGGTCATAAACCACTAGACCTACATGTGTCTGTGGCGTCGCCCCTCTCCCTCATTTATTGTGTAGCACTGACTTTACATTGAGGTACACATCTTTTGCATACATTTTGGTACATTGTCTCCCGATTTTAAGAGCTGTTAGCGTATCTCATTCATATTGATGTGGCATCTTATACATTAAAATCACATACCAGTGTACATAGCTGGTGACACTGTAAATGTTTTAAATATTGTAAATGTACAGACATATTTTATATACGTACGCTACATTGCCATATTTTTATTGGCCGACCAGTTGAAATTAAGGAGAGCTTAAGATTGACTGCAGTTAAAAGGGCACAGCAGAAAGCTTTATTGTTTTGTTTATTTTCTGCATTGTCACCACTGTGGCAAGTTTCAGGCTTTTAGCATTTAAGATAAGAGGAATCTTATCACCAAAAAATATCTCCTACCCTCAGTCCAAGCCCAGTAAATGTTACAGTTGTCATTCCCCTTCATCCAAAAAGTATTTCTCAAGCATTTGATTGGTCATCTTGGAGTGTTCATGTACCCACAGAGGTGTGCTGGAGTAGATGTTGTTATAATTCTGGATCATGTAATCACATCCAAGTTGCTGAACTAGATCTGCATATTATGATCAACTCTAATTATGTGTGAATTTTGAGGGCAATCAATCTGTTGTTAATTATTCACTCTTGTCTCATGTACTGTACAGTAGTTCAGGTGTGGGAATAACATCACCAGGTACTGCCTCATCATGTCAGCTGTCTGTCCACATACGCGTCTCTCCTCTGGTGGATGACCCACTGTTTGTTTACATGTAAATGCTAGCTGTAAATACTACTGTATGTATGCGTCTGTCCTTACTTCTGTCTGCGTGCATTGCATAGATATGCGCACTCCTCAGAAAATAATCTCTTCCACTGTCAAATTTCTCTCTTTGCACCTTCTACACACATTTTCTGTCTAGACTGAAAATCTTCTTTTTTTTAATTTCCTGCTGTTGTTTTCACGAGCTGCATGATGTACTAGCTAGGTCTGTTCAGCTTCTACACTGAGCTGTTTTTGTCTCTAAACTATGTAATTTTAAATAAGAAAACAAAGAATGACAGACAGAAATAGTCAACAGAGAAAGAAGGTTAAAAATGAAATGAGAAAAAAAAACACAGCATCTGTTTTTTTATATATATAACCACTGAAATCTTTTTGTATAGATTTGAGTACTTTAATTTGCACTATATTACCAAATGGCTGGTTGAAGCCATGTTTGTTAATTTCCTCTCTTGGGCTAACTTGTGATAAGGAAATAAATTATGTTGGTTCAGGTTGATATATGAATGCAAGACACTGATAGAGCCTTTCAACTGTAAAAAAAAACAAATGGGATCTGGGCAATTCATCCTCTTGATAGCAAACTGGACCATGTGAGGAATAATTTCTGATTATTTGATGCATTTTGATGCAACTTTTAAATACAGTTGTGGCAGGAGCCTTAATGATCTTATTGTAGGTAAAGTCAATAAAAATAATGATTATATTTGTATTTTCAAACCAAAATTTAAATACCGCCATGTCCACTTGGAGAGTTTTCTGGTCTTTGCTACCAAAGAGGATGTGATGTCCCAGTTCTGCCTGCTGCCTACAGACTGGTCATTTGTGAATGATGTCCTGTGTTGTTTCTGCTTGGATTCATATGTGATGCCCACAGAGGCTGCAACCATTGCTGGTCTCTCCAATAATAGAGCACTTAAAAACTGGCCTGTCTCACCTTTCACCTCCTCGTCATACTCTTTTGGCTCAGGGCCGTACTTTTCTGGAGCTTACTTTCACAATTCAGTTAATTCAGCAGCTTAATAGGAGAAAGCAGCACTCAACAGTAACAGTGAGACACAAAGAGCATGTAACCAGTGTCAATGTATAGGCTGATAAAACAAAATATGCTTCTGTAAAACAAGCCCCTCCTGGTTGATGTGTTCGTCCGTGGGCATGCACTGTACATGAGTGGCTTCTGCCATGTTTCTGTCTCCATTCCTGTCTGAGCCATGTCGAGCATGTTAGGTGTGTCTGTGAGGGCGTGTTGATGATCAATGAGAATGTTGCCGCAGCACTTCTTTGCAAAGGATCGTTACCTCTGAACAATGCTGTGCCTTTGTTGTAAGCTAGCCTTGCCAACGACTCGAAAAACGTGAACTGATTTCCTTTTTTTAATGTATCATAAGTGCAAGCCTGATTCAAGTGGATTGAATATCATTGCTGATACTAAGTTGTATGAGATTTCATCTTGTTCTGTATATTTATATTTTCCAGATCTCCATTGTCAGTTTTGATATTTTAATATTATATTTCTTTTTTTTTTTTTTTTTGTCCTATTTAATTTTGTACACAAGCTGTGAAAACAATTCTGCACTTTAATCCTGAACGTGAACATTTAGACTCTGAGGAGGCGACTGTTTTTTTTTTCCTTTAGTCACAGCTAAAAATAAAACTGTTGCTTCTAAAACAAACTGAACGTGTTATTTTGTTCATTAATGATGTCTCTCACAGTCACTGTTAGTCTGTTGCATCTCAGCGGCAAAAAGAGCCACAGAAAGACCACTGTTTTGTCACTGACCTTCTTTATATGTACTACTGAAGCACACAGTGTTATGCAAGCTTCAATAATATGTGCAAAATCTGCTTCAGTCACTGAGTTCATAGAAGAGCACTGCATGATCAGAGGAGAAAAACGTGGGCTACATTGAAGTGGTACAAATAGTGAATAGTGAAAAGGTGAATTCATTAGAAATGTGTAACAAACTGACCACCAGATGTCGCTATATATCTCTGCTGTTCTTTTCTGTGGCGAAATAAAAAGGGTAAGAATATCATAAAAGTATTCAATTGAATTTAATTATTTAAACTAAATACAGCAGCTCATATCCCAACCTTGTGGATAGCATGTAT
Source organism: Morone saxatilis (assembly GCF_004916995.1). Taxonomy (NCBI): domain Eukaryota; kingdom Metazoa; phylum Chordata; class Actinopteri; family Moronidae; genus Morone; species Morone saxatilis. Next base: position 14,125,953 of record NW_023340257.1, on the reverse strand, counting down.
GTACAATACACTAGTGTCACTCTTTCTGCTGGTACAAATACTGCTTAATACCAATAGTGGAAAAAACATTTAAAAAACGTGCTATAGGCCTACCACAGAGAAAAAGTAATCAATTACAAATAAAAGTATTGCACTAAAAATATTACATTAAAAATTCAGAGGTATTATCAGCCAAATTAACTCAAAATAAAAGTCACTATTATATTATTATATGTTATTGGCTTACTGAAGCATTACTGTGTATGCAGATATTTCAGCATATATTTTAATAAAATGAATCGCAATTTAATAAACTGATTATAAGTTTGTATGTACAATCTCAAGTACAGCTGTCAAGGAAATGCAGTGGAGTGAAAAGTACATATTTTCCTTCTAAAATGTAGTAAACTCCAAGTATCAAGTAGATAAATGTAATAAAATGAGTGTACTGAAGTGAAGTACAAGTACCTCAAGACTGTTATATTGTACTTTGTTATATTGCACCACTGACTTTAAACTACTAGTCTGCTTCCACTAATGTAGAATATTAGCTAACCTAGCAGGTTTTTATAGCTGTAGCCTTGTGATAAATTAATAATAATATTTCAACAATAACCCTGCAAACAGCGGATTTCAGCTGAGCTTAAAGCGTTTAGGTGACTAACATTCAAATAAACGTTGATTGACAATCCATCGCTATCGGTCACCTGACCGCCGCCGTTAATTGTCGCGAGCAACTGCGCATTTTTTATTTTATTGTTTATTTATTTATTTTATTGCTTTATTCTATTTATTATTTTCTATTTATTTATTTGGCGGGTTATTTTTTTCCTTGCAGGTGCAACGTGACCTTCGCCCCGTCTCATCCACGTGCGATTGCTTTTTCATTCCGGGACGCGTGCAACGCGTTGCTGTCTCCGTGAACGGTCACCGGCCTTGGCTGCTTCGGGTCAACGGCCTGCGGTGTGTCGTGTGCGTGCGTGTGGCGTGTGTGCGTGTGCCGTGTGTTGCTATCAAACCACAGCTCCACTCTCTCTCTCACACACACACCACACACACACACACACAGGGGGGGACGCGTTTGTCCACGTCAAACACACACAGAGACAGAGCAGACTTGTCATTACACCGCCAGTTGTGTCTTTCAGATTGCCAGAGGGGAATTACGGAAATACCGAAGAAAGAAGTTTACGAGTTTGAAAAGGAGGGAGAAAGCAAGAGGAGGAAGGGACCGGTCGCAGCCGTTGGGCCGTCAACTGAAACTTTGAGAGGATGGAAAATTCGTCCAGCCCACACAACGCGCCCGTTCCGCTCCGGCAATGGGTTCAACCACCGGTGAGTATCCCCTCACA
>NW_023340257.1:14121413-14124522 GCF_004916995.1 Morone saxatilis | reverse complement strand
TGCGATGACAAAAGTGAAAACCAGCGAAGAAATGGCTAGAGTTGCCAAGTTCCCCTTTAAAGTGTTTGTTAGCCACGGTTAGCAACCAACCAGTCTAGCGTGTAGTTGTTGTTGTTGTTGTTATAAAAACCCGATACCGATAATTCCCGATATTACATATTTTAGTGAATAAACCCTAATAGATATATTACTAAAGTACATAAATAGATCTACATAAAACAGTCTATATTACTGCGTTGGTTTAACCAGAAACCACAAAAGTAAAGCTTTAATAGACAATGTAGTATTTTACTAGTTTCATGTTTTCTTCCAGAAATAAAATGCTAAGCCCCAAGATTCACCTTTACGTCTCTGTCAGCTCATCGTTTGTGGAGACACTTCATATTTACGTCTTGCTGATAAGTTCAAATGTCTGACATTCGTGTGTTACAAATGACTATTTCAGCTCACTGGAGAATTGTTCTTTAGTTTTTCTTTACTTCTTTCTGTAGTGTTGTTTCTTTGCAGAACTGTATTTATTTTTTGGGGGTGTTTTTATTGGATAGGACAGATGAAGATAGACAGGAAAGGGAGAGAGAGAGGGGACGACACGCAGCAATGCAAGGACTCTTGGACTATCAGGGCCCCCCCATTTGTAAAACTGTTACCAAATATCACGTCAGGGAATTGAAACCCTTGAAAGCAAGACATTGTGAAATGTAACATTTAATTTCTCACTTACACTACATTTTTAGCTGAACTTAGCTGGAAGTACAATCTAGCCCATAACCCAGTTAACAAATAAAGCAGCGTGGCTCTTTTGTAACAACAGCAACTCCAGACATCAGCCCAGACTCACGTAAAAACAAAGACTCCCAGTAGGAAAGTGAGTGGTGTGGATGGGTGGCACAGTCAGCAGTGGCTAACATTCCTCAGGGAAAGCCCTGCGGAGAGAAGCTACCGTTCTCGCTGCTGCCTGTGGCTGCGCTGACAGCATCGCTGGTGGAAGACCTCAGCATGTAGGTCAAAGGATGAGCCACGAGAAAAATGAACAAGTCGAGCGAGTGGCCATTATAGTGCAACACAGGACTTCTTCAGCTCTAAGTCTGCAGACGCAGAGTCTTATTTCTATGTCATTCTTTACTAATGTCCGTCAGAGGTTTAGTTTTAAAGAGCAGCAGCAATGTGCAGCTCATACATTATATATTCTCCACATGCAGGGATTACTGAAGCACTGCCTGTGAGCGGCTACACTTCTGCTCTTCCTGAACTGGTTGTAAATGGTGTCAGAGGCTGTGATGATACTTCAGTCCGCTGACCTGCGTCTCAGCACGGTCTGCTCTGTGAGCTTACAGGCAGCGTTTACAGTTTAAAGTAGTCAATCAATACTTGTAACACTGCCAGCAGGTTTCTCAGGACAGACAGCGTGGAGTAAAAGAAAATAGCTTTGCCTCTTAAGAACTGAAAGAATCCGTAAATGCCAAACATCATGAATAATTTGGACCGGCGTCTACAGCAGGGTGTGGAAATGGTACTTTTCCAAATATATCACCCAGTAATAATTAAGGTCCTGTTGCAATCCATTCTCCTTGTTTTCAGTCAAACCAAATTCCTGGAGAAGTGACTGATGCTGTGATCGCCCGCTGTAAATCTAAAACCTACCAGAAACCACTGCACCAATTTATTAGGGGAGCACAAGCACGCCCTTCGTCTGAAGACTACGCTCAACGCTCTCTTTGGAGCATGCAAAGTTGGATACTTTTGCAGCACCGTCACTCAAGCTTCATCACAGACACGTGCGCACACTGCCAGCGCTGTCGTTGCACAGTAGACACTTTCTATTCAAAAACAATCAGCTCCTCAAATGAGTGTGAATAATAATTTACACGTTTAGTTGAAACTTCTTTGTGTGGACAGTTTTGCAAAAATGACATCAGTAATTTAAAGAAAGAGTCTCCAGGAGGTTTTCTGACTAGTCGACAACTTTAAATACGTCTGCACCACCGGTTAGTTGTCAGCATCAAGCAGTTTCCAGCGTTTTGTTCACACGATATCTTGTTTTGGTTTTCTGTTGTTCTTTCTTGATGTTGACAATAATGTGTTTCTATTCCTCTGCTATGTGTCTGACCTCCGTTGGATGTGGATTTTGAAATGATTCCTCCTGCCGATCAACCATCCTCCTCTGACCAGACGATGAGGTAAGAAACCAGAGTTTTCCCTCCATCCTGCTGCTGAAGATGAATTAGGTCATCGGTTAAGAGATTTGGCCTCAATTATCTGACTAAAAGGACGCTCTGGTTGGTTGATGTCAGCCCATTTTAGCCCGGCTGGCCACTGCTGTNNGTTCATGCATTAGATTTAAAGCACTGGACCTTGACTTTTTCACATTTTAAACTCTACTACTGAAGGAGAAATATTTAGATTTGGTGTTCAGACTGGGCACGTGGTTTTTGCACTGAATACTACTGGAGTGACTACTTGTGTAATTTATCTGTGCTTATTTGCTTCGGGGTTTTACCTGACACCAAAGAAGAGTAGCAGCGTGAGAATAGGTGTGTTCTCCAGGCCCAGATTTTCTTGTTCTTAATCTGTGACAACCGAGAATCTGCTGTGTGTGTCAGCTTTGTTTGTGTACCTGCTGCTTTTGTCTGAGGTTCACTTTACATTTTAGTGGTTTTAGCTCGGGTTCCTCTTAGCCGACAGCTCGATCATCCTTCAGCAGTCAGCAGCTCTCCTGAAGCGTATCATAGTTTCAGAGTGATGGCGCTCATCTGTTATCGCCTTTACAGTAGCACCTTGGTGTCAAAACTGCCCCCTCCCTCCTCTTTACTCCTCTTTACTCCTCTTTACTCCTCTTCTCCATGTCACTGTCCACAGCCCCACAGCTGTGTTTGGCCCGGCTGAGTGGGGATGAAAGGGGGGCGTGTTTGTTTTCAAGACCAAACTGTTCACAGACGGGTGGAGAGGAGTGGATCTATATGGGTGTGACAAACCCTGGTTCCTTCCTCAGCCACATTCCAAGCCTATGTGACAAAGCTGCAGTGTATGCGGACAGAGGGAACACCTTGTGAGGAAAACTGTCCACATCTGTCCAAGACCCAGAGGCCGCTGCCGCTGCTGCCGCTGCTGC
>NW_023340257.1:14114054-14121313 GCF_004916995.1 Morone saxatilis | reverse complement strand
ACTGTTTCGAAAAACCACTTGCTGGCACTTTTAATTTAATGATTCCATACGCTTTATTTATCTAACTCGAGGGAAATTAACTAGTGCAACAGTTGCAAGTACAAAGGTGTGAGACTAAAACGTAATAGGTAATACAGGGTTTAGAGTAATACTAAGCAACATAAATATACCCAAACATAAATAAAAATAAAATAAGGCTACATAAAAATAAATCAAACAATTAACTAATGACAACAAAATGCAAGCACTACAGGTTTAAAACATCAATACAAAAAAACTCTCCGTTGTTCATGCTGTAATACTGGCACTTTATTTAAACTTTATCAAGGCTTGATTAAGCCTACCAGTTTGCTGTTTCAATAAATTAAATCTGATATAACAAACTCCACATCCCGAATTTCTCACCAACATCTTTGATTCATTTTGTCCAGCATTGCAGTGCGTAAGACTCTCTGTCCAGTCTCAGCAGCCATAAGTAAAATTGTGGTCATTTCAGTTTTTCAGTTCAGTTAATTCATCCAAGTCAATGGAACATCACATAGATGATCACCACAAAATCCACTGTCACTTTAAAATCTTTCAGGAAAATGATGTAAGTGTATCGAATCGTATCGTGAGATTAGTGTATCGCTACAGCCCTACTTATGACATATTTTCAGTAGAACACTTCCCCATTCGTGACTGTCAACACCTTTTGAAAAGCTACTAAGTGTGAGAAAAAGTTGATTTGTGAAAGTTGTGATTGGCGGTGTCACTACAACATGAGAAGGAAGTGAAGAGACAGGTGTAAATGATAACATGAATGAAGGCTGCCACGCTGTCAGGCCTCTCTGGGACACTTGAATGGAGCAGAGTCATCATTAATGTTATTAGTAACACCTGTGCTTTCCCCAACTGTCTCTCTCCACCAACTATATCCTCAATGTATCGTACAGTTGATAGGTATTACACCACCACCACTCAGTTGTCAGTGAAAGGGTTTAATTAGTGTCTCTTTAAATATCCCTCCCCTCCCCTCGGATGCATTCCTCTACAAACCTCCGCCTGAACACTGCTGTTGAACGTGAACGTAATAGTCCTTGCCTCATTTTCGTAAAAGCTTTAAAACCGGGCTTGCCGAATTGCCCTATTTGGTCCTCCGCTGACATCCTAACTTCCTCTGCTCACCGCTTCCTTCCTGTCCCTGCTGGGTCTGCTCACCAGACCCTCAAGCTAATTGGCTCGTGTCTTCATCTCTGCAGATGTCCCACGTCAGCCCGAGCTCGCCTTCCAACCTCCAGCCTCAGCACTCTGCAGAAGTTTTGGTCAGAGGGCGACCTTTTACATTCCTCTAAAGCCTCACAGAAGTGGCCCCTGCCAAGCCCCCCACCCGCTATAAATAATCTCAGCCCAGTTCCCATGGCCCCCACCGAGGTCCCAGCTCTCGGCTAGCAATGCACGAAATGCTGTGCCGACACCAGAAAGAGCTCCACCCCGTTCTACCAGCCCAGGGATGATTAGTTCTCTGGTAGGAAGGGGGGCAGGTGTTGAGGTCGAGTTATCAAAGCAGTCTGAGCACCATGGATTCTCTCTGCATACTGTATATAATATAATATCTGTGTTGTTCTCCAGCTGTTTGCTGTTTGAGAGACTTGAATTATCCTTCCAAGAGTCTCCTAGTGCTGACAATCAGTAAATGTGTTGTGGAGCGGATTGCACGGTTTGTTATCACGCTTAAATTTACATCTCTAGTGCGGCTGCTGTCATTTTTTTGGCGCACTCGGGTTCTGTGTTCACACTGCAGAATAACAGTATGTGCAGCATCCATCCTTAACCTCTAACCCCCACGGGACAACTCTTAAACTCCTCCAGTTTTTCAATCTGTGGTTTACAGTGCAGTCATATCCAATTCTTCTGGGATCCGCCTGTTGAAAATGTGCTTATAGTTTGGCATATGTGTGTGTCTTTGGATATGTTTCATGGTTTAGCGGTTTATTAGTCTTATTCACGCCTATTTGTGGTGAGATGTCGAAGAGGTGACACATTATTTCCATTGCAGCAGCTGTGGAGCTTAATAAAGGAAAAAGCTTCATAAAATGTCAGCCGTAAATGCCAGAGGTTTTTTTTTCTGTGTACCAGTCCAAGAAAATGAATCCTGAAGACATGCTGCGTGCTGTCAGTGACTTTCTCCAAATTCTCTGAAGAGCAATATGCAGTGCCTTGTGGAGTTTTCTCCCCATATATTGTGTGTCCCGGTGAATCTCAATACAGCACAGACTGATGTTCGTTAGGATGGACAGTAGCCTGGGCCGAGAGCCAAGATGCCTCGATCTAATCTTTGTGCTTCTGGGAACAGTCATAGAGTTTACTCTGGCTGCAGGCACAGCTACACATCAGGCAGAGAACAAATGAAGACCTCGTTGATATCACAACAGCTACATCTACAGAAATTACCAGCGGATTGTAGGATTTACCTTTACTCGGGCCTCACATAGTGTTTTGCACGTTACATTTTCACCAATATAATTATTCAACATCATATCCAACATCCATCAGCAGTAGCAGATCACTGACATCGCCTTCAGCCTTTTAGTTATTTCTGGTACTTAACATTTAAATTTTACATGAGTTTGACATCTGATGGGGTACATGGGTGCTGAAGTCTGTGTATGAACATGCTCGCACATGCCTGAGTCCGCGTATATGTGCTAATGCATACAGATGACAGTTCTGCTTGTCCTAAACCAGCGTGGTCCTCAGCTGCAGCACCCTCCACTCCCCTTAAAAAAACACTTCCAGATGCTCCCATCAGGCAGCAGGACAGCGGGAGGAAATGCCAGGCAAGCCAAAAGGAAGAGCAGGAGAGATGGTGGAGATCTTCTTCAGGACGAGGGATGTAGTAAAGGATGGTTAACGTCCCCGAGGAGCATAAAACCTCTATCTTCATCCAGCCTGCCAGTGGAAATGAGCTCCTTATCTTTAGGATATGACCCAAAACAACTGCATGGGAATGTGAAAAGTGTGAGCAGTGATGAAAAGCATGAAAGTTGACTGACTGCTGTAAAAACTCGAATGACAACAGATGAGAGAGCTCACAGCGATGCAGTCAGGGAGAGCTCCTAACCAGATCTCATTTTGTTTAAGAAGCAGCCTCACTAACACCCAGCCTGCCCACATCTGAAAGACACAATGGAAAGTAAAGAAAAAGGAATGTAAACATGTATTGTGAGACAGTTAAATCACCATACAAATATGAAAAGATTCAAATGGAAAAGGAATTGTGATATCAATCTTGGTATCAAGGCATCAGCTTCACTTCACAAAAGGAAGTATGCATTGTTTTGCAGAGTTTATACTATTAGAAATACTAAAAGGATTCTATAAGCTGAAGAAACATAAGAGAAAATATATTTTGTAGATTTTTGTCTGAGAAAGAAAGGAATCTTTTTCAGCCGTAATTTGTCTTAAATCTCATTTTGTTGAAAAAAAACTATGAAAAAAAATCGTATCATGAACTGAATCGAATCGTGAGTTGAGTATGTTGTTACGTTTCTAAAAGAAGCCGGTTTGCTCATCCTGCTGTATTCTTCTGTCCACACCATCGTCAACACAACCGGCAGACGCACACAGACAAAACAGATACTTATACAGATGGCGGCATCAGATTTAAGCACTTGGGTGTAAGTAAAGCATGGAATGTGTTAGCGTGCTGTGACATGATGATAGATGGAGACGAGAGGAGGCTTCAAGACACAACCACAACATTCAGAGAATGTTACTGTAAGTAAGGAAGCGCTTCAGTGAGAGAGAAAGAGGAAGTCGGTGTGAGCGGATCAGTCAGTTATTTAATCAGTCATGGCAGTGGATCTGCTGTTCCCTTAACATCACAGACCTTAAGGCCAACATAAGCAGGAGACCCCGACTGCAGCAGATAGATAGGCACTACACAAGCAAACACACGCAGAGTCGCTGCTCAGTGTGTGAGTAAACAGTGTCACTAATGTAGGCAGAGACTGGGTGCTCTTTCATTGACCATCAGCAGCGTGTGTGAATGTTTCCCCTCCTCCATGTATCACACTGGAGTCTGAGCCTGTTAGGTGTGTGTGACTTACTACAAATCACTCCACAGCCACCTCAGACGCTGAAATATCCACACTGCACCATTCAGTAAATAATCCTGTACTACTGGAGTTCCATAAGGTAACATGGCTGATATTCTCTTCTCTGTTTCTTGATCTGGAAACAGAATCTAGTACGTTCGTGCTCCAGTAGCTGCAGATGACTCAGCATTGTAGGTGAAGCTTGTGAATTTGGAGTTCTGTACAAACGTAAGAAGCAGATAATCTCCAGATGACACTGACAATCAGCTGTGATCTGATCGGCTTCTTCCGCACAGTGATGCTTCGACACACGCTTAAACCTCTTTGATCTTTTTTGGCACATCATTCTGTTTTCTTTTGAAAGGTCTGTGTTGGGAATCTGACGGCTTTAAGCTTTTCTATTGACTCTTTTTCTGCTTTTGAAACTCTTGTTGGAGAGATGCACAAACTATTTTTGACATTGCTCTTTAAGTCAACTACTGCAGCTACAGTATCTATGATCATTTGGGCATTTGTCTGGGTATTGGTTGGGTTTTATGTTGCCCTGTGACATTACAACCCTTTGTATTGTGGCAAACGCTTTGAAATATGAAGTGTGTGAGGAATCTGCGAGTAGTGATTTGGGGCAGGAGTGTCTGAAGTGTGCCTCTGTGAGAGTTGGGATCGTATGAAACGGGTGAACCACCACAACATGTGCGACTCATTGAAGGATCAAAGGGAAGACATGTGGCTCCTGCTGCCTCCCTCGATCTCTAGAGCCCGCTCCCCCTTTTCCCCTTCACCTCTCTCCCCTTTTATGTGCTCCCTTCTTTGTAAACTTGTTTTTCCTCCTCTTTGTCTTCCGCCGTGCGAAGGAGCTCCCCCGTCTCTGTAAAGCAGTCTCGCGTACAGAATTCACTCCCTCCGGCTTTCAGGATTTCTCTCTCTAACCTTCACATAAACTCTCACATACCTGTGGCCTGTTGACCTCCCTGTTATCCAGGAGCTCAAACCACAAACAGCGTCCCCTCTTTTATCTATCCCCATGTGTCTCCACCCTCACTGCCAAGGAGCATGTGTCTGAACCTAAAACAACATTAAGAAATAGGTAGACGTTTCTGAATTGTATTTTCTGGGAAAGAGCCCGATTTAGGTCTTCACAACTCCTGCAGTGTGAATATATATTTCACAGTAACATCCTGTAGGCATTACAGAGAGTCCAAAGACTGTTATTAGTTTACCCATCTCATGATCACTGCTGTGTCTTTGTATTTGGATAATAATTTGTTTTATTGAACCTATCTCTTAAGGACCTATTAACATCTTTAATCACTGCGTATCAAAGGCGGATGCACTGCAAATGTCAACTAATTAAAGCTGTAAAAAAAACCTTAAATCTGCTATAAGACACTTTTTTTATTACAGCTTCCTAAAAAGATTTATCAAGGTGTGAACTGTTCCCAGTTGAGTCGTGATAATTTACAATAAAATAAAAAGTCAGATACTTCTTAGATCTCTTATACCTGTTTTTCTATTTATATTTCCTAATTAATGGGTACTCACAGTAAATTTACAATGATATTGTTTTAGATTTAACCAGAATTGCTAAAATATAGAGTGTTCAAAAACCTCTGACTGGCAGGAAACCACATAGTCATTTACTGCTGCTCTGTGTGAGGTGGTTTTAATTACAGGTGTCTATCCTGTCGTGTGTGCGCGCATGATCTTCAAAGGTTAACAGGGCACAGAGCATGGATGCCCATTACTGACTGCTTTATGGAGCTGGCCTTAGTCTTTAAGCAGCTAATGACTTCCTTATTTGTACTGTTGGAAAACCTCTTCCACTCTCTTTTTAGTCTCCTGGTCATTGAAAGGAAAAACATCCGGTAGTTTTAGCAGATTAACAGGTTGCCACGGGCAACTCTTTACGGGGTGATACACACTGGCAATTCTTATTCAAACCTTTCTCTGAGTATCTCTAGTATTTGTTTTTATTGGTTTTTTTAATGAAACATTTAAAAAAAGACACAGGAAACAAGGTTTCCACAGCAGGTGGATCCAAGTTCTCATAGGTTTCAATAAAAATGTCTGAGCAAAAGAATGAGGTCACGCTGAAACTGTGGAGACACTGAGAACAAAAAACATTTTATTTGTCTTAAAATAAGTTTTACGTAAGAATATCTGTGTTGCTGAGGGTCACCACATTATTTCCAGCTAAATTAATCACGTCAATTTCCCATAAAATGTAGAGCCCTCCAAGGTCAAAATAATGTTTACCCACTGAAGTGAAATGTATTCTCAAGCTCCCAAATAACTCTCATTATGTTAACTGCTGTGCATGTACACCTGCAGGACCTCACCCAGCTTTGACTTTGTCCACTTTTAAGCAAACCTAAATAATGTCTCAATGTCTAGCCTACAAGAAAAACCTCTCTGTCTCCTAACTTTGCTAGTAGATCTATTATGTGTTGCTAGTGAACTATACCACAGTTTTTCCTCAGCGATGATATTATCACATAGCACCTCACTGTGTATGAGCACAGATTTTGTTCCACCAGAAGATAAGCTGACCTGGAACTGTCTGTTTCTTTGAGATGCCAGGGGAAAGAGCAGAAACCAAACTCACTTCTTGCTATCAGAGAAGAAACTGGGATGGAGCCACTCTTTTGCTTCTGAATCGACATTTTAACCACTGGAGGTCCCGTCCCTGCTTTACTGATGCAGTGTGAGCTTCTTGGCTCACCTGCAAAGAGCTGGTAGACTAAGAATAATTTACTGACCAATTCTTTTTCCAGTGCAGTGCTACAATGTGTTTGACAGGCATTCTGCATTATTTTTGACCCACATTGAAGTTGTTCTCAATGGTTAATACAGAAGGCAACGCAGCAATAGCACATCATACAGTTTTGCACACAAGTAAACATAGAGGTCACTGAAGGCAACGTGTAAGGTTTCATTTATAAGTTAATGTGCTGTGGAAGCCAGAGCATTCCTGAGCAGATGATAACGAGGATGAGGAGAAAGAGGGCCAATTTATATTGGAGCAACTGCTGCTACTTCTGTCTGTAGGTGTGAGTGGATGCAGAGTCGGAGCCAACTTAGACCAGTTTTGATTCTACCGCAAGTTTTGCTTGAGAAGTGTCACCACAAATACTTACAAAATACTGTCCCTCCACTGACGAGAGCGACGTAAATGTCACA
>NW_023340257.1:14109014-14114047 GCF_004916995.1 Morone saxatilis | reverse complement strand
TCACACTGAGGTCCCATTGCCAAACAATAAGACCTGTATGTGATGTGGACCAAATATGAAAGAGGCCGAATCAGAATTTACAAAGATCTGATTCCTTATGATTTGTCCTGTCATAAAAAACTAAAACTGAAACACAAACACTGTTCCTGCAGTTTTGGTTTCCCTTCCATCCACAATTAAAGTCAATAAGTGAAGGCTCTTGATTTAAAAAAAGAGTGAAACGGACCACCACAGTGCAGACCACTGTACACAAACACCCTCCGTGTCCTTGCCCTTCCACTCCACCTGTTGAAACCACTGCCACAGCAGACTGCCAGCCGCCGGTTTGTGATATATTTATGTTTGTGAGGAATGTGACATATTTTTGGAGCGGCCTGAGGGAGAGGGAATGTGTTTAACCTTTGATGATGTATTGGGTCAAATTACAAAACACACACTGAGGATATGTAAAGATTGGTGTTTAATCTACGTGACCTTGTAACCAGTGAGGGGCACAGTGTAACTTCTCATTTAAGTAGGTCTCAGAGGCGTCGGATGACACTGAGGCTGTTTGTGGGTAATGTAGAGAGAGTGTGTATTTCAGGCAACGTTATACTGGAAGTAGTGTAGTTTTCTTGTCATTTTGGTTCTAAGACAACAGGGAGAAACTTCGTAGGCGGACAGTAAGATGTAGCTCTGAGACCATATTTATCTAAAACGACACTTGTGGCCTTTTCCACTCAGCCACTTTGGTTCTGACATTGTTTTCACTGGGAAAGCGACAGCGCGAGTGGCTCGGGAAAAAGATATCTTGGCAGTGCCTAACATCCCAAGACAATGTGTACCATTCCCCCGGTGCTTTAAAGAAAGCAAACCCCACACAAACTCATAAGGAGGAATTCCTGTGTGACACGAAGAAGCTTGAACGGTAACTTTCTGTCACCACAAAACACAGAGTCATATTTAATAGCATGACGGAGGTTTGGCGTGTCTAAAAGTCGTATCTCTGAAGCCTGTCAGATGCTGTTAATCTCTCGCTGGATTTAGGCAAGTTTTCGACTGATTTACAACCAGCTCTTGTTAGTGTTGGAGCTGCAGTGCACCGATATTCTCTGAATACCTTTCTGTTTTTCAGAGTTTGTGGGGACAAAAGTTTCCCCCTCTCTGAATGAGCAGTCTGGTTATGGCGTAGCAGCGTCTCTCTCGCATCGCTGCCCAGTTTCCCTGGGAGTCGTGCCAAAAGGGGAGCCCTCTTCTCTGCAGTATAAGCATTAGAGGGAAATATCGAAGGCTTGTGCATTGTCATGTTGCAAACACACCTTTCTGGTTAAAGACACAGGTTTAATCTCAGTGCAGCTGCGTGACGAGCGTCGACTGAAATTCAGAGATCTTTTTGCCGTGCGGTATATTTTTAGCTGCATTGTACTATTTCTTGCAAACGCTGAAAAATGACTAACTTGAATGAGTTGAGAAAGCGATTCGGGAGCCTTGTTTTTCTTTCTAATCAACAGCCCGGTCCATCCAGAGCCAGACTAAAGCGGGGCCTGGCGAGCAAGCTCTGGCTGCTGACTTGGGAGTCTTGCGCTCGCTGGTGTCTGGGCTATTAATAGAGCTAGCCTGAGAATCCAGACTAAGGTCAGCAATCAGATTCCTGCTCCCAACTAGTGGAAGGGACACAAGAAGGAAAAGTCCCTCCCAGAAATGATGCATTTCTCACATTTCTCTTCATGTACGTAAACTTCGAGTCACACAGGATGTCTGTACGGTGAGGTAGGGGTCCCCACTCTTGCTGCTGCAGGTTTCCCTCCAGAAACTGACCGCTGTGTGTCCTGCTGCCTGCATTTGATCACTGCTTTAAGCTCTTTATGATTCACACAGTGGAAAGTACTTTTACCCATTAGATGTGGAACTGGAGTGCTTCACTTCAGCTGGTATAGAGGTTTCTGAATTAATTCTCACCTCCTTAATGTCTTGTTCCTGTCTAATAAAGGTTTTTTTATCACAGCCTTTTAATTCCACTGGCCATTTGTGACACAAGGTTTAGGTTTAGGCTTTTCATTTATTTCTTCTTTAAAGTAGTTGTGGTCCTCTTTACATTACAAATGTGGCTGACTGGATTATTGTTATTAGCAGAGCACAGCTGCTGGCTAGACAATGCCAGCTTTGTCAGCAATCTGTCCACTCACACAGATAGATAAATAGACACACAAGCCTCAGTGAACATAAACACGCAGTCACACACATCTGGAGTTTACAGTTTAACTCAGAGCCACGCAGACCCGTCCGTCACACACTAATTTAAACAAATATCAACACGGGACTGCTTATTCCTCCGTCACAGATGGTCTGCATGAACCCAGTACAGCCCCGACCAGATTAATGTCGCTGACTGTCCGTCCAGTCTGTACATCATGACCCGCACAGATTACAATCCTACCCAGAGCTACACAGCTGAAGGGTTAACTACTGCCAGTGTCCGGTAACCTTTGACGTCAGTATCTGTGTTTGTTGCAGCAGTTTAGTTTAGTTTAGTGTGTGACTGTATATCTACTGTACAGTCACAGTAATCCGTTCTGTTCATTCTTGAATTTGTGCTTCGGTCACTTTGTGTAACATCAATCTGCTATTTTTGGTTAATGGAGATTATACTCTGAACATCTGGCAGAATGACTTTTTGAGTGCCACAGTGAGCAGCAGATGCAGTGTCTGGGGCATTTTGCTATGTACAGTTTGTACAGTTGTTATGGTTATTATAGGCCTATTTAACTTTTTTTAAAGTGAGCAGAGCTGAATGAAATGCAGGAATGTGAACTTTGTGACTTCACTTCACAGACAAGCTGATCATTTTTGTCCTTTTGGGGTCATTGCCTGTGAAGGGTAGAGTGAACAGAGCCAAAGGAAGAAAAAAACAGAACAACAACCCTTGTGGATAGTTATGAGATGTTATTTGATTCTGGGCCTCTGACCTGTGGGTCTGTGTGCATCAGTCTCTGCACTGCTCAAAGCCTTTTCTCTCCCCCTCTTTACTATCTTCCTGTCACTGTGGTTAATTCCTCCGAACTTGCCCTTCACCCACATCCTTCTCTCCACATCACTGTCACATTGTGCCATGGTGGCTCAGTCCCTGCTGTTCCCAGCAGCCATGAAGCCCCAAACATTGTTTCACAGTGGAGTTCATCTCTGCATTCAGCTTCACTCACAGAACAGTGTGTTTTACTGCAGCTCCCCTAAAAGAAGCTTCCTACAGTCCCAGATGAGTTGAAAATATCTCTCCTGGAGACGCTCTGTGCCATTTAGCATAGTCTCTGTGCCAACTGAGAAGTTATTTACGACCCAGGTTAAAATTCACTTCAAGCTGAGCGGCCTTGCCAGGTTTTTGTGTTTGGTCTTGACTGCTAAATAAAGCATCTAATGAGTGTAAGAAAATGTTCCAACAAGGAAATGAGGGAAAACTACACAAACCAGAAGTAGATAAAATGCACAAATATAATATTCTCCATGATTGTGAGGTAGTGATAGACTTTGATTTTGAGATAATCGGTATTATAATTAGTATTTCTGCAGATCCATGTGCAGGTAACGATGTCAGTGTGACTGCTGTGGAACGATGTTCGAGCACTCCTCCAGCCCTGTCCTATAACTCCTGCTGTAAACGTACTCCTGACCTTTCTTTGTGTTGATACTGGCATTTTATATCAACCTTCATACATACAGATCTCACTGTTAACAGTCTACACACTGTATGTGTTCACACTACATGCTAACCATTAATGAATGCATTTCATCCTGGATCTGCTCGACAGTACGCCGGACTCTGATGGTGCACTGACCCACTTTGAGAATGAGGACGACCTTGAGATTATTTACTGCTTTTGAGCGTTTTTTCCACAGAAACACGGCAATGACAGTTATTGTCTTAACACTGGCAGACGAGTACTGTAGCTCAGACTAGCTACTGTCTGACATCTATTGCTCAAGTGTTTTCACATCTGCAGAAATCCCAGTTTAAAACTCAGTCTTTCAGTACATTTACCTCTGGTCACATGGAAATGTTGATGTTGAAACACAATATTTCCAAATGAAAAGTTGGCAACTTTAATGGGTTTCCAGTTGAGCAACCGTTTGTTTTAGCACTGTAATCCACACACGAGTGCTGCAGCAGATAGCAGTGAAAAAAATATCTATAATAATATCATAATTGTCACAATTTATTATTCAGTTGCATTTGTTAGCCCTGGATTCAGCCTCACACTGTGTGACACCCTGCAGGATGCCAGGTGTGTCACTGAGTCTGTGCCGTTTCCTTTTTGAAGCTTTTTCAACACCTCATTCAGTCGAGGTGTGAGTGCTGCTGACGCACACCGTGTGCTGTACATAAGTCCACGCTCTTTGATTTGGATTCAAGAATCGTGCAGCACTCTGCAAAAAAACTGCAGCAGCACTCTTCTCACAACTCTGTGTGCAATTGTACTGCCTTTTCTTTGGTTCATAGATAATTGAATAGTAAAGCTCAGCGGAAATGGTGACAGTGAATATTTTATCACAACTGAGGTCAGGAAAAGGAACACAATCAGCAGAAGAGAAAGTGCTCTGGGTCACGCATCGCTGTGTTTTACCTACAAGTTAAGAGACAAGTAAATGGACAGAAGAGCTCCCTTTTGACACTGCACCATCAAAAGCTGTCAGACTCACCCGTAGCTACTGTTCTGTTCATGTGTAAGTGAGGGAGCAGGCTGCACACAGCTTAAATAAATATTATCATGCCCCACTGCATGTACCCAAACACTCTCTAGCCAGGCCAGGAGTTACCTAAACAAACCAGAGGTGACAGCCCTCTCCACAGCTTTTAAACCATAGTGGCTAAGTTGGTTGCAGTTAACTTGGGTTTCTTATTTGCTTTAAATAAACCATAGAAATGTGTACTGTGGTTCTGGGATGAAAAAGTATGTAAAGTACATGTGTGGAGCATATTGAAGAGAATCTATGAATATGCTAACTCTGTTCACTTCTAAAGTTTTCCTGCTGGACACAAGATGTCGTCTACTGTAAAGTAC
>NW_023340257.1:14103635-14108943 GCF_004916995.1 Morone saxatilis | reverse complement strand
CTGACCTCCAAACTATTTCCGATTCACAAATCATGCTCGTAGGCCGTAGACGAATGTGAAAACCTCCTTTTAGAGTCAAACTCTGCACATACGTCATTCTGCACAGTGAAGCTTAAACAAGAATAAAACATATTTGTGAGTGCAGGAGGACTTTAAGTGTGTTTTATGAGCAGCTCTAGAGGCCCTGGGGTCTGCAGGACCCTGAACAGAACATTATAGGGATAAGTGATTATCTGAATATTAACATTGTAGCTCTCTGAACGTTAAGCCACAGCTTTGTGTTTGATATCCCAGCTTTCACCTGTTTTCTTCCTGAGGTCTGTCAGTAAGCCTGATCTAAACAGAGCTGTCCCCCCCTCCCCCCTTTCTGTCTGACCCTCACACTCAAGCAGTTCTCTCCCCTTTCTCCTTTTCCTGTGTCGATGCTCCTTCTTGCTCTAGTACCAGCCAGCGGAGCCCGGGATGCGGCGTGTGTCTGTGTGCAGCGTTACGTTGTTAATGTCAGGCTGTAAGACTGTGGAGCCCTGCTGACGCTGGAGGCGCAAAAAGGTTTCTGTCTGTACAGACCTGGAGCAGCTCGAAGTCGGACGCTGTCCTCTACTGTGTGGTGTGTGTTGGTGTGTGTGTGTGTGTCTTGGCCATCTGCACAATGGTAAGTGTAGCGTGTCATCTGCATTGTGATGACAAGTGAGATAAGCTCGGCGAGACAGCACAAGCCGTCTGTCATGAACAACCTCTGCTGGTTTATAATGTGAAGAGACAGACACGCCGGGCATGTTTTCATCAATCTTCCCTTTTTGTTTTTGGAAATGATACTGACAGTCCGATGCTCTGGCCAGTTGTTTATCTTTTTTCCTCCCAGCTCGGTGTCCTCCGAACCAGTCAGCAGTCTTTAATAGGGAAACCGTGCTTTTAATAATGTGCTAATGACTGCCTGCACTGTCTACCTGTAATGTGCATGTCTTGTGATTGATATTTTCTCAGTGTCAGTATTACTGAGGTCAAAAGGATGTTGTATCGTGAGTGCTGGGGCTTTTTTTTTAATCTGTATGGGACTGCTCCTCCTGGCAGGCAGATGTTCCTTTACTTTCATTCCAGCTGTACAGTATATAGGGCAGCTGTAAACCAGAGAGAATCCCATGTGAAGGGGTCCATGCAAGGTATGTTTGAGCTACGTGTGCTAAAGTCACTGCCATCACAGATGAGTCAGTTGGCAGGACATCTTATTTCCCTGTGTGGGGGTACTTGTGTTGAGGTTTCCAAGCTTTTTTTGTGTGTGTTTTTGTGGCTCTTGGTGTGTTTGGGCATCAAGATTAGAGGAGCGGATTACACCCGGGAGGAGACGAACAGATGGAAAGAGAAAGAGGAAAAGGACAATTATGTGTAGTTCATGTTGGAGCCCAGGCCAGTCAGGCACCACCCTAGAAGTCACCAACGCCATCTGTTGAGGGGACAAGTCATGGATCTCTGAATCCTTCTTAAGAATCAGCAGAAATATTTCACTATGATTCTGGGTTTGTCTTGTAGAAGAGTTGTCTAAATGTACATTATTTCTCCGTCTGGCTGAAGCACAGACCCACTGTTTAAGTACACATGTGAGCTCAGACTGTTCAGGCCACATGGTGGGAAAGTGGCTCTAGTTGGCTCATTCACAGGTGAAGCCCAGATGTAACAGCCGTGTTCCTCGAGCACAGCTTCACAGTCCAACAACCCAAAGCCTGTGTAACAGCCTTTAGCCCAAGTGTGATTTTTGAACTGCTAACCTACTTATTAGTTTCCTAATCCTGAGCGCAGGGCTTCCTCATGTGGTGTCTGGAGTGTCAATCACAGGTTCTTGTAATTTGGGGGCTGCTGCTTGTCAATCACTGATGCTGTTTGGAGCTTAGTGATCTTTGACGTATGAGATAAACAGCTCAATCACCAGGGAGACGACCCCAGGCGGTCCAGGAGGGGTGGCAAGGAAACCAAGGCCGCTTTGCACTTGACAAATATTGGATCCAGATGAAACATCATAATCTTGTTTATTTTTGGGGGAAAATGTTAACCTATTGTATATTTATCTCCTTAGTCTACTTTATTTGTGGACGTCCACAGACCAAAGCTGGTCTATGTGATAGATATCTAAAATGGTGCTTGCTTTGGAAAGCAGCTGGTAGAGAAAATTATACCGTACAAATACTTTCTACTTTAGAAGAATTTAACACTTTCAAAAATCCCCCTAGTTCTCACTTGAAGTAACACTTTTGCTGTATAATGTTGGTGAGAACTATTGTGTAATGGCTGTAAGAGAGAGTTTACATGTACACTGACCGTCTGCTTTAAGGCCCATTGTGTGTAGTCGATTGTGCTCTGTGCTTAAATATATATACTGTAACATCTACTGTTTACCACACAGCAGCATTCGTGACATTGAAAGAGCAGTGTGAAGCCTGTTTGTGCAGCGATGTGTTACCTGTTCTTTGGTCAGAGAGCGTTCTGGTATCAGATTCACAATCTGCAGTTCTGTGCATCATAAATCCTTCCTATGTTTTGAAAATGTGTCCCAAGAGACCATCTGAGTTATCACAGACTGTTCCTGTGAAAGGACATTATGAAATGAAAATGTGTTCAGAATTGTTTAAACATATATTTGCTGACAACGTTTGCGTTTAACAAACTTTGGGAGGCCAAGCTCAGACCTGACAGAATAGAGCAGATACTTTTGATGTAGTATTTAAAGCTGCAGGTTGTTAAACCACAGATTAATCACAGGCGGTGTGTTCAGCCTGTTAGAGCAAAACTTCAAACTTTAGCAAACTTTTTTTATGCATATTGCACATGATGTAATGAACAGTCAACCTCCTACGCTGCCCGCCCTGGGGACCGCCCACTGCGATGTCTTAATCCGCCGTTGCAAAAGTAATGAATCTGAGAATAGTTGAGCTACTTTGTTTGTTTCCCCTCGATCGGCACCTTTGGCAGGACAGGAAACCCAGTCCAGACGCTGATGTAATTTCTCTTATTGAATCTGTTCAAGACACAATGCCAACACTGTTTCAGCAGATCTGTGGCTCCGACTGTAGACTTCACCCTCTTCGGTAGCGTTGTGATAAGGCCGGAGCTGGAGCCAACAATCACACAAGGTGGTTTTGTGTTCATGTAATGTGGGACTTAGATGGGCTGGAATTCAGCGTTGCAGAAGCGAGGCCACACAACAACCCACTGGCTTCCTTTCACCAGGGCAAACAGAGTTCACCACCCAGCAGATGTTGGCTGTGTTTTGTCTGCTGTCGCCTTTTGTCTCACAGGTGTTGGTTTTTAACACACCTTCCCTAAATAAATATTAGTAGCATCTTTCTATGTGTAATGTAATGTTTCTTCATGATTCAGCCACAGGTTGTTCAGCTGTCTGGAGTTCAGTGGAAACCAAGAGACATAATAATTCCCGGTTCTCATTTTGAATAATGGATAAACAGTACATCAAATTAAAACGCCAAAGGTGGTGGAATAAAATCTAATTACTGACTTCAGGGGAAACCAGACTCTTTGTTGTGGCTTCCGAAGTCTCATTTCAGCACCTTGTGTCAATTCTTTTCTAATTTAACTCAGTTACATTATGCCATCCATGGGTCTGCTAATGATGCAGTTCAGACTTCTCAAACTTTTGAAAAAGATTACAAACAGAACGGCGCAAACACCCCAAGATTGAGAATGTATTTCATATCGCCATAATTGCCTTATTTTCTGCTGTTTTCCCTCTGATTCTTTGTGCATTTACTTTGTAACGCTCTGCTCTCAGGAGTAATCAGTAAAACTGAACACAGTGTAGCTACAATGATCTTGAAACAGATTTTGGACCAGCTGGAAATCACACTCTGCTGGCAGAGCTGGTGTGAGTCCATGTGGGTCAGTGGACTTACAGGCTGGACGAGCCACAGGTGACTGTCCGACCACACACCACACAGTAATCTGGCATCCCACAAACATACTGCAGATACCAGATATGTATATCCTAAACTCGTGTAAACCTTTAGCTGAGTGTAATTTAGGGTGATGATTAAAATGAATTCAAATGAACAAAGGAATTCCTCGCTTTTAATCTGGAAAAGCCCCTCCTTTTCTTTAAGTCGTCCAACGGAAACCCCCCTTCTCTCTCCAGAGCCACATGAGCCTTTGTTGCACCATGCCACCTTTTTAAGGGGGGAAAAAACAAAGTCAGAAAACGCTTTAGCTGCGTTCCAACAGGAATCACTCTGTGTCAGATAAAGAGCCTTAATTGAATGGAGGAGGAAGTGTAGGAAGTGTAAGTTCAGCAGATCCAGCGTCTCCTCGTTCCTCGCTATTGTGGAACAATATTTATGTTCCTGCAGAGGTGGTGGATATCTGCCTCAGAGGGCGTCAGCGGCCACTGCGTGTTACTGTACAGCTGAGACGTTTCATCCAGTTTCTCAGACAAATTAGTAGAAAATGTATATCCAATTCATATTTTCTGCATATCTGCTGTCTGCACTCTGACTACACAGGTTTGTTTGTGCTTGGGGTGAAAGCTGTCCTCGTGTTCAGACCTTGTTTTTACAATATGCATCTGCCTGTACTACAAAAGCAATATTTGAATTAAAATACTTGCCGGTGATGCTCTCTCCTCTTACCAAATGTGCTGATTATGGGACACAAGTGCAGGTTTTTGTTTAAGGGCTGGACTTTAAGTGGAATGGTACTGTGACACTATGATCATATAAATGAGTGAATCAATTTAACAAAAAGAGTTTTTGCCTACACGATGTGTCTGCGGCGAAAAAGCCCTATATTATAGCCCTACATATTGTTCCACATCTTTATTAAAGTCAAGCTGTTTCCAGTCATGAGCAGCAGGTGGCACTGCCCTGCCTCCACTGTCTGTTCCCATGAGGCCCAGTGCCAGCGCCGCATCCTCTGCAATAAGTAAATTACATGTTGCACTCACACAGCTCCATACACAGCCGGACAGTCGCGCTTTGTGCAGATGCAATCAGCAGATCAGACTCCTCTTTAGTTGGTTGGCTGGGGTCGTGGACATTTTTGAATCCCAGTGTTTGTTGGCTGCTGATGTGGGTCCGTGCGCAGCGGCTTTTATCAAGGAACTCATTCCAGCTCCGTTGGACCCGAGCCAGACGACCTCACAATGTAAACAGGGACACAGAGACATTTTAATTACGACCAGCAATGCGATCCTAACAGCACCACAAACCGGCACTTTACTGTCATCTCCAGTGTGTCTGACCCTGTGTGTGTGTGTGTGTGTGTGTGTGTGTGTGGGAAAATCAATTCCACATTCATAAACAATGGTTAT
>NW_023340257.1:14097973-14103535 GCF_004916995.1 Morone saxatilis | reverse complement strand
TCTCTCTCTCCCTCCCTCCCTCCACACAGAGCCCTGCTATAACTATCCAAACAACCACAGCATTCACACAGAGCACACATGGCTCCCTCCACCACCTGCCTCTCCACGAGGGGAAACCTCGCTGGTATTCAGCCTGTGCATTCCACAACATTCACTGAAGAGGAATAAACACAGAGCGTTGTTTCCTTTGAATGGCCACATTTAGATCCATGCTTTATTCTCCAGTCTGACATTCAAGAGGAGCTTAAGATCACAGTGTAACTGCAACCGAACTGAACTTCCCCACACTTCACCGTCATACAGTGAGGGTGAAGTCTGAAGCCTGCCAAGTAAAAATGATTTAGCATTCAGTGAATAATAGCATAGTAATTATTTTAGCTCGATTATAAACGACTCTGTCGACAGCGTTTCCTCCTGAGCCGATATGTGCTTTCATCATGGAAGGTCAATAACAACGTGCTTTATAGTTTCTTTATGACTTCTGGCAGCTTCTGATTGCATTTCCCATGTCATACAGAAGAATTTGAAGTGGTCTTTCCCCCGAGAGCTGTGTTTCATGCAACAAATCATCATCTATCAGCACTGTGGCAGCCAAACCCACAACCACCATCCAACAGTAACAAAGCAGCGTAGTCAACCACAGAATTTGTTTACGTTAATTTGGGTTTCACGTCCTTCAATTGTTTCTCAGGGACTGCATCGGCCAGCCATAAAGGTTTCAGTCCCGTAATAACATAAAATATGTCTCTCTGACACAAGAGGTTACTTCTCTTACAATGGTCTCCTTGATAAGCTTTGACCTGAAGGGTTATCATTTGTTTTGTGTAGTTGTGCAGCAACCTGCCATTTGCCCCTCAGACTGCTTATTAAATGTCATTAAAGTGATTGGATCCCTGGCTGTGTTACTGGATTTTCAATAAACTTCTGGTCAGATTGTTGCTTTAGCCCCAGTTTACTACATTCACGTGACAAACAGGACGTTCCAGGCCAGCGTCTCCTCGAGTGGAGATCTTTGATTGTGTGAGCTGAAGTAAGTTCTGAGGCATCAACACATGCGTTGCAGGAAATGCCAAAGAAACAGCTGCTGACAAAGTAAGATATGTTTCCGTTACCAAAAGGATTAATGTTCCTGTCCGCATACCTTTGTTTAATTTCCTGTCTCATTTATTTGTGAATGAATGAGTCATTTTTTAAGTAATGTGAGGAAGTCTTTAAAGCTAAGTAGACTTGAGTTGTTGTATTGAATATGAAGGCTCATTTGTCACATAGTAGGAGTGAAGCCTTTGTGTTTTTAACTCGTCTGAGGCATTTCCAGTCACGTGTCTCGCTCCAGGGCCTCAGCTATTTTCTGCCACTTTGGACCTGAACCAGCCACACTGTGGTTTCACCTGGTCTGACGCGTCCATCACTGACAAACCCTGCGTGGTCTCACTAATGATAAAGGTTGCTTATTAGTCACGAAGAGCTAACCCTCAAGAGGAGCTGAAATGTCAGCTCGGCCAGTTATGGAAATTGTAATTGGTTCAGGTCTCAGCTGTGACTCGGTCCAGTGGGAGACTCTGTGTGGTAGCTAATGGAAATGTGTGAAATTGATGTCAGAGCCCATTAGGTTTTATTCTAGTTATAGAAGACTGTTTTCACATCCTGCAGTTAATATCATAGAATAAGGATGAAGGGGAATTTCTGTAAATCTCTTTCATTTAAATAGTTTTTTGAGGTCAGACATTGAATCCTTTGTTCTTTACAGACTTTTAATTGACTAACCTGGAGGTTTTTGTTCTTATTTTGAAAGGACAAACTTTAGGCTTTGTTACTGTTAGCATCCCTGTGTTGGTATGGCTCACAAGAGCTGTATTGATGTTTGTATCTCCAGTCAATCATATGTTTCACAAGTGTATTGATCTATCCGGTCCACACACACGATGGCCTGATACTGGTTTTCTGTTGGCTTTGGTCTGGAAGTGGCCGACTCACAGGAAATACCTTCCTGTGAGACTTTTTGATCTCTCACACAGTTATTGTCACATAGTACATGTTAGACTTGTGATGATAGTAGAACTTTATACATTAAAGGTCCGGTGTGTAACATTTAGGAGGTTCTGTTGGCAGAAATGGAATAAAATATTGTATGTTTCTATTTAGTTTTCAGTAAATATTCACCTGAATATAGGAACTGTTGTGTTTTTGTTGCCTTAGAATGACCTGTTTTTATCTACGGACGCCGCGTTGGCGTTTTTCACGCATTTCGCTGCGACTGTAGTTTCTCCTTTGCACTTGCAAGGGGAGGGTGAAGCGAGGGAGTTGCGATATGCACCGCTGGATGCCACTGAATCCTGCACGCTGGGCCTTCAACTATTATGTCATGTTTGGAAGAGTTGACAAGTTATACCTCAAGACGCTGCACAGTCCGACTTGATCTGTGGAAAACAGAGTTCAGTGAGTGACGCAGAGCGATTCAGTGGTATTAAATTCAAGCGAAGGATTGAGTGCTACTGCTTCTGTGTGACAGGAGAAACTCAAATGGCTGAATAATGTTAGTGGAAATGTTTGCAAGTGGAAAAAGTGCACACAGTAAAATCTGATCAAATCTCTCTTCTCCGTTGAACTTCTAAGATTACTTGAGTGTAATAATTCTCCCGTATCCCTTTTTCCTGAAGGAGGGAATGGCAATATAAACGTCAAACCCCCGAGCTTTTCCTTCTTCATGAAGCTGCTCTGATTGGACGGTGTGTCCTGATGGAAAGCCTGATGTCATTGATAAATGTCATTGTTCTTGTTCTTGTGTTAATCTCCGGATTTCTTGTGAGACCCTTCACATCGTCTTTCTCTTTTTTCTTCCAGCTGCTTGTTATAATGTCGAATATGGAGTTCAAGAGAAAGGAATAAGTGTGTTTTTGGCTACCTGACCCAGAGAGGCATCGTGCGTTAACAGAAAAATCCCATTTACAATGAAATTCCTTCCCTTCTTAAAAGCTTTTCAGCTGTAACTGTGTTTTTTTAATATCATGGTTCAGTGGGAGAGGAAAACGTTGCACCGTGTTCCAGTTTTGACTTTGCCAGTTTGCTCTATAAAGCTGCTTCAGAGTTCACAGAGGAACGTGAATGTACTACCTGCCTCATCGATTACACTTAAAGACAGCGTAACCTGATAGTGTTTGTGGCTTAGAGAAGAAAGCTCTAAAGGTAGGGTCAGGATTCAGGAATGTCACTGAAGGAAAGTGGTTAAACTTAATAAAGAGACACACTCTTTATAATGTGCACATGTTACATCTGCATTTATTAGTGGTTGTTATGAGTTTAGTCCCAGACATCAGTGTCTGCAGAGTCAATAATCAGATTACATTTGGAGCAACTTCCTGCATAGATTTGCATAAGAATGAGGAAATCTGCTTAATGCTTAATGTTGTATGTGCAGACAAGTACGTAGGCTTATAAATAGTTTATAATTAATTCATTTATTAGCTTAATTAGTGAACTCATTAGCATGGCAGCTTATGTTTAATATATCTGTGATTATAATGGGACGTTAGGCAGCTCAAGTGGCTCTACAGTGGATGTACAGGATGGAGTCTGTGTACGGGTGGTTTGTTATAACTCTGCCTTCAGGGCTTGTGATGGAGAGTTATAGGTGTGTATAGTCTACATGTGTTGTGTCAAGTGTTAAGATAACGAAGTGCGGCCTGCGAACGGTGACGTGCGGCTCGTCAATGCTGCTGATCAGTTCCCCCGGGGCGCCGAGTGGCTCGATGGGGCTGAAGGGCGCTGTGTCCTCTGGGATGGAGGCGTATAAATGCTGGAGCCTCTGGTCCTCTGCTTCCTGCTGCCTGTCAGAGCGGGCATGAAGAGCAGTGTACGCAGAGGCAAGAAGAAGAGGCTCTACGCGCTGATAAAGGGGACCACAGGTGAGGCACTGCAAGAGAGCAGGTGAGGCACTGTGAGACGGAGGATGGGTGGTTAGTGTCTTTTATGATCCGCTTCTCTAAAAGGAAGAAAGTGTTTTATTGTTGTTTATGTGTGTGCTGCAGTTGTGATTCTAAGAGATTACGTCTGATTTTGTTGAAGTCGGGTTTTCTCAGCTTCTTCACACCAAAATCAAGCAAAAAAAAAAGAACGAAATTGAGCGATAAAGTTGTTAGAATTTCTATTCCAGCGTTGTCAAAGCTTTGAAATCGATCATCTCTTCTATTCAGGTCAGAGGGTCCACCATGTCGGACATTGATCTCTGTGCTTTAGTTGTTGCACAGGAAAACAGGTCACTGATTTCCTAAACTGTGAAACTATCAATTTCTCTTAGCCCTAAAGCTCTAAATCCCAGCATAATTAAAACAGTAGGCCGCGGAGGGAAGACATAAACCACACAGGGTTTTCTAACTCTGGTTGAACAGTGATGAAGAGATGTCACACATATTATTGGATCAATCGATGAAGAACTACCAGACTAGAAGTACTTTCAGTGAGAATATTAACATGTAAGGGAATAAAACTAATCCACAGTGGCTCGAGACTTAAATTAAAGTTTGGGCAGAGGTGTGTCTACTTTTAACGACTCCGTCTTATCTGCTGGCACTGACATCAGCTGGACCTGGTGAAGTTTTGGTGGCGCCTGAAACACTAAATATGGCGATATCAGATAAACTAATAACCCGAGGCAGCGCTGTAACGTCAGGAGGCCATTTGGGGTCAACATTATATTGGAAGACTGGAAACAACTGCCCTCAAAACGCCGTGATACATCGCTCAGTCATCTCTCTGGTTACTCAACCAGACAGTCGTCTTATCTGCTCTGCAGTCGTACCATGATGATGTTTCATATGTCGTTACTTTGGCTTTATTTAATCATTTGATTTTTTTTTTTTTTGTCTTCATCTGTCTTGCTTGTCGTACCGCTCCCGGCTCTTGGACCACATGCACCTCATTTCCTCATGCCGGACTCTCTGCGGCCCTGCTCCTTCCTCTCCTCATGTGACCCCCTCCCATTCTTTTTATACCCTTATAAAACCTCTCCGTGTGTGTGTGTGTGTGTGTGCCGTCCTTCTGGTTGGAGATTGCAGAGTGCACTGTAGCCCCAGTTGCAATGGAGGACAGTGACCACGAGGTTCACTCTTCATCAGACGAGCAGGACTCCTGCCCTGCCTCCCCTAATCACAGCAGGGACCGTGATGCTGAACAGGTACCAGTGACACCCCCCAAAATATATACTGGACAGCTAGAAGCCAAAATCCTGATTCATCTTTTGGTCAAATGATCTCTAGTTTTCCAAAGGCCAATATGAATTTTTCCTTCACACCAAAAGTTGTATCGTGGTGCTTCACGTGTCCTGCCACAGCAACCCCCTCTACCCCTCAGCTAATGTACAGTACATAAACATAACATGAGTCACAGTACAGCTCCCGTACTAAATTTAAAAGGCCTCATTGCTTTCTGAGAGCCACTGCATTATTTATCTTTGTACTAGCAGGGAGACTATAGTCTGTGGGACTGGGTGGTAACTGGAGTCCAGAATACGCTCAGCAGCCTACACTTCAGCTGTGTATCCTCTTACAGGAAAAACTAGACTTTGTT
>NW_023340257.1:14089913-14097949 GCF_004916995.1 Morone saxatilis | reverse complement strand
ATTTTTTTACCTTCGCTTTGTGAGTATTACCTGGAAATGTAGGAATTTATTTATCTAATGCCTGAAACAGTCCCCGTCCTTCAATGACAAACATAAAGAAGGACTGTTCGGCTCACATTCAGGAGATTTATGATCCACAAAGTAGGAAACACTAGACTACTAGATGCCTGGTATCATTGTCCATGGTTCCTATTGTTGACCACATTATCTGCCCTCTGGATCTCTGTCCCTTCCCCTCTACATGGACCCTTCACCTCTCCTCTACCTATCTCTGCCTCCACCCTCTATCCATCCACCTTTAAACCATGGCGTCTCTCTAGCATTCGAGCCAATCAGAGGACTCAGAGGTGGAGAACATTATGCAAGACCCTCACCACCAAGGAGGGCACGAGCAGCACCACCACCACGTCCACGAGCCTCATGATGCAGACAGGGAAGCCGAGGGCGAAGACCGCCCCCACACCCCCTCATATTTGCGGCCCCCTGTGGCGGGCAGGGCGCAGTCGGATTCAGGTTCAGACCCCTTTTTACCGCAGAGCAGAAGTGTGGAGTTTGACTTGTCGACCCCCGTCAGTCCCACCAGGCCCAAGAGCCCCTGGGGTCGATTTGACCCGTACGACAATAATGAGGTAACACAAGGAGGCCGAGCCGCTAAAACCCAGAGAGGAGATAGATTTCAGTGGTTTTGTTCTTCTTTCAAAGTGATGTTGTTTGTGTGCTGTAACGTGTTGAACAGTTCATCCTCGTACTGACGAATGCAGTTCATGTGATGTGAAAAAGGTTTGTTTAAAAGAAACGAATATGTTGTTTTATGTGGTAAGAAAAAAAAGGTTAATTTGTGCTTATTTTCTTCTGGTGGAACCGGTTTTTGTGGCTCTGTGATGGCAGCGTTGCTTTCTGCTTGTGTTGTGTTGTTGAAACTTTTTGTGGGAAAATACTGAGAGTTTTTGGAGATAAGTGTTGAAAGATGATTTTTACATATACGTCATACATATATGTGATAATGTATGCTTCCCTTATGTATTATTCCATCTTTGTGTGCATTTTTTAGGACCAGGACAAGGAATATGTGGGTTTTGCGACACTGCCAAACCAGGTGCACCGCAAGTCAGTCAAGAAGGGATTTGACTTCACGCTCATGGTGGCAGGTAAATCCTCGTCTGCACATTAGCAGACATTTGATCTTAAGCCCACCTTTTACTCTGAAGAAACTGCTAATCACAAAGTCTTAAACCTCGCTCCTTTTTCTCTTTGTTGTTCTTTGTTTGAAGGGGAGTCTGGCCTGGGAAAGTCCACCCTGGTCAACAGTCTGTTTCTCACAGATCTTTACAAAGATAGGAAGCTGCTCAATGCTGAAGGTGAGGTTGCAACAGCTTTTGAAGTATTGTTTTAATTTCGTTTGATAAATATTTGCCCTCCGATGTCATGGCCGATATTAAAAACAGTGGTCTGTTTGTGTCCTCTCCCTAGAGCGAATCACACAAACAGTAGAAATCACCAAACACACGGTGGATATAGAAGAGAAAGGTGTCAAACTGAAGCTCACTATCGTGGACACCCCTGGGTTTGGGGATGCTGTAAACAACACTGAATGGTACGGTAGCTTTAATGAATAAAACAACCTGAAATGAAAAGAAATGACCAAAATGAACTAGGAATCTTTAGACCACAGCTAGATAATCTAATTTTAGCTCTGCTGTGTTTAAAAAGTCATGTGCAGTAGTTTTGCATCGCCTCAGAGACTGAACGTCCCCGTGTGTTTGTGCTCTAGCTGGAAGTCAGTGGCTGACTACATCGACCAGCAGTTTGAGCAGTACTTCAGGGACGAGAGTGGCCTCAACCGCAAGAACATCCAGGACAACCGCGTGCACTGCTGCCTCTATTTCATCTCACCCTTCGGTCATGGGTATGACAAATCTACAGTGCCCGCACGGGGATTAGTTAGCCTTCTGCCTCCCTTTTATCTCTCCTAATAATGTGGGAATATTAGCCCCTTTTCTACCGCAGTACGTAATGTCTGTGC
The DNA here is from genome assembly GCF_004916995.1 of Morone saxatilis. NCBI lineage: Eukaryota > Metazoa > Chordata > Actinopteri > Moronidae > Morone > Morone saxatilis. Next base: position 14,095,926 of record NW_023340257.1, on the reverse strand, counting down.
TGGCATTCACATCCGATCAGGATCTAGCTTTACTCACCCTAAATTACATAGTATATCCCAGCACCGTGGATGCTCATACACTGCTTTTTTTTTCACCACCTGAGTAATTGAGATTTATGGTAAAATAATGTATTTACTTGCAGTGCATTCACCCCATAAATTGTTAATGCAGTGGGGTTCCTGCTGAGAGTTAAAGCAGTTCTCTGCTGCCTTCAGGTGAATTTACATCTGCTGCAGTGCTTTCGCTTTAATCAGTTGTTTGAGTGCTGATGTGGTCCTTTTCACCGCATTTGTGCACATGCACTGTTCCACATGGGTGTGCTCATTAAAGAACAAATATACCATAAAGCTCAAGTAATGCTGCAGTGCATGTTTAAAGTCATGGTGGTGGAGAGACTGCTCCCTCTGTTGATGAGCGTCGGTCATTACTTCACATCAAGAGGTCACATAGAGAACAAACCTCTGATTGAATGTCTTAAAACTAATGTCAGATCAGTGTCTTCAGGCGTCAACACATCTTGATCATCATCAAGATACATTAGTTGTCCCATAGATAGACAGTGTATATTGGAGCTACACACTTCACCTGTAGTCACTCAAATAATCAAATAATCAAATGAAAGATGAATTATTAAAACCCTCTCTGTGTTTAATGTGTACGTGTGTTTCGTATTTCTCCCAGCCTGCGGCCTTTGGATGTGGAGTTCATGAAAGCTCTGCATGAGAAGGTTAACATCGTCCCCATCTTGGCCAAAGCAGACACACTCACCCCCAGTGAGGTCAAGAAAAAGAAAATCAAGGCAAGTTGTTCTCAGTTTGTGTTTTAATCTCATAAATGAAGCCGTAGTTACATTGCAGAGTAATTTCCCCCTGGGATTATTTAAGTGTTTCTGATTCTGAGAGATTGACAGAACTTATTAATCAGTTTCTGGGCGAACAAATGAACTCCACTTGTATCATCACTGATCAAATTATTGACACCTTCACTTCCTTCGCTTCCCTGTAGATCCGAGAGGAGATTGAGCAGTATGGTATCAAGATATACCAATTCCCCGACTGTGACTCTGATGAAGATGAGGACTTTAAGCAGCAGGACACTGAGCTGAAGGTGAGAGCCAGAGCTGCCACGTGTCTCTCTGCTCTTTCTTTGCAGTGTATTTCAGAATCAGAATCACTTTTATTGGCCAGGTATGTGCACACATACAAGGACTGTGACTCCGGTTTTACGTTGCTCTGAATTTATGACAACAACCAGAGCTTTTGCATCTAGACACACAGCAACTGGATGCTCACGTGGTTTATTAGATAACTAAGAATAGACATAACGTGAATATGAAGTACGTCACGATACATTTTTATGTTATATTTAGCAAGAAATGTTCTTTGTCCTGATCACGTCACAGAAGATTATCCAATTAATAGAGTGAAGTGCTGTTAAAATGAATATACAGGACAATATAAAAGAAGACCTTGGCAGTCTGTCCACACACAGTCTTGATGACTCAGCTGTTCTTTGCTCTTCTGGCACCATAAGCTGCCAGCGAGGACACAGTCAGAGGGCCAGGGCATCTCTCTTTGCCTCTGATCAGAGCTCCGTGTGCAACTGCAGCACAGGAATGACAAATGAGAATAAAAGATGGAGGAATTTAAATAATGAATGGGAAATGGGTTGTAACAAAATACGGTCTGTAGACTTTAATGAGAGTAACCGGGAATGAAAAAAGGAAGGAAAGATGGCAGTAAGGAGGCAAATGTGGAACAACAGCAAACATCTGCACTGCACCACTCACTGTTAACAACTCATCTACACCCTCCCCTGCCAACTTTAATTCAGTGATCCTTTCTGCTCCCCCAACCAGGAAAGCATTCCCTTTGCAGTCATTGGCAGCAACACAGTGGTGGAGGCCAAAGGGAAGAGGGTGCGAGGCCGTCTGTACCCCTGGGGCATCGTAGAGGGTAGGCCCAGTCCCCTGGTCCACTTCACCATTCCTAGCATCATAACATGTTGTATTGAGGTCCGCATTGTTGAAACTGATCCTCACACTGTGGTTTGCAGTGGAGAACTCGGCACATTGTGACTTTGTGAAGCTGAGGAACATGCTTGTTCGCACACATATGCAAGACCTGAAGGACGTGACCCGGGAGACTCACTACGAGAACTACAGAGCCCACTGCATCCAGAGCATGACCCGCATGGTGGTGAAGGAACGCAACCGCAAGTACGCTTACGCAAAGTATACATCTATTAAAGATATATATTAAATATCAAGAGATAATATAGAAAATGTAGACATTTAAAGATGAAATATTTCTGAAGAGAATTCAGTTAAAGAGACGTAATCCACTTCTTGCTTCCTTCACCTTTAAGACATTCAGATTCACATCCTTGGAATTTATTTTTCTGTGTATTTAATATGTTAGAAATGTTCCTATATTTATCTTGACAGACACATGCAAATGAGTTAATCTAGTTCAAGGATTTTCCTATTTGGTATTTTTGCTGTGAAGTGTTAATGAGTTCTGTCAACAGCATCAGGAGAGCAACTAATTACACGGTGCCAGAGGCAGATTTCCTTTACGTGTTGTGTTTGTGATGATGATTGTGTTAAGTAGAATTCTGTCTGGTAGTTTCCACTAAGACACTGACGTCTGGGCACTCTTATATTGACGTTACATTAAATACAAATTAAACGTTGAACTTCTCTGCAGTAAACTAACCAGGGAGAGCGGCACAGACTTCCCCATCCCCGTGGTGCCCGCAGTAGCGGACAGCGAGACAGAAAAGCTCATCAAGGAGAAAGACGAGGAGGTACGGCACGCCGACCACGAACCCGACTCGCACCAACAACATGATCACGAGCACAAGTCTGAACACAATTCTGACCACCACGAGCACTCAGACCCTCGGCCCAACCCAGAGACACCCTTTGACTATAAGGGAGACGAAGCCCTCTGAGTGTCTTTAGCACACCCAGGTCATGTTTTCTGGGGTTGACAATGAGTAGCCTCACAAAACATGAACTGGTGTAACTACACATTCAAACCCCCGCTCCCCTGTCCTCGCAAGTCCTTTGGACCTTTGAACTGTGGGTAGAAAGAGAGCTTGCCACATAAAAATCATGCACTTAAGGCATGATTACCTCTGTTTTGTACGTGCACTTACTCATAGAGCTAGAGTTACATCCAGGTAACAGCACTGATACTGGAATCACTGATTATGTTGAATATGTTGCTTTATACTCGTGGTGTCGTGATGGTAGCAGGAGCCGGCTGGTGTGTAAATCCTTGGAGGTCATCATGTGTAAAAATCCAGGGTTTTTTAGCTTTTGTCCAGTTTTTGACAACCTCAGATTAAACCTTGTATGAAATAATCTTTAATAATCCCACTCTGGAACAGGTCAGCACTGCTTTAAACTTTAGTGCAACTAGTAAAACTTGGCAGGTTCAACTCTGTCAGCAGGGTGCAAACACCAACAGCAAGGTACTATATATAGTTACAATACAGCAATCATGTTATTATATTCAAGGGCTAAATAAAATGCGTATGAAATATAATATAAACTGTTTATTTGACAGAATTATTCCTAGATTAAATATTATTATATATTATTCATATTTGTATTCTTCACATGCTGTATGAACCCAGTCACTGCGATTACTTCCCAGTTAATATAAGTACAGCTGATGATACATCTGTTCATGGTGAATTATAACAAGTTCCCTCCCTCCTCCCCACTAGATCGATTATATTTTACCAAATAAAGAGACCGTTTCTCCTCAGTTGTTTTTTTTGTGTGTGTGTGCAACCAACATTAAAACGTGGTTCAACATGACAACAGAGCTGCAACGATTAGTCAATTAATTGATAAGTCGATTGACAGAAAATGAAGCAACTATCTTGATCATCATTAATCTTTTCGGGGGATAAAAAGCAAAACATTTTACGGTTAAAGCTTCTCAAGTGTGAGAATTTTATGTTTTTTCTTGTCTTAAATTATATTAAATTAAATATTCTGGTTTTAGACTGATGTTCAGACAACCGTGAGCGATTGGTCTTTTCTTAGTTTCCTGGTGTTGTGTAGACTAAATAAAGTAATTGATTTATTATAATAATCGTCAGGTCCAAAGAATCTTAACCGTGACACTGTACTATCTCACTCACTATGTGTGTGTTTTGCCAGTGGGTGCATACTGTACTGCAAAAAGCCCATCACAGCACAACGTAACCAGTGTTATGATAAATGTGAAAGAACTAATATTTGAGTTTGACAAGAAGAAAATGCCGTTTGCCCTCCCTAAAACTAAAGAACCCATCATGCATAATACTGCGTTGGTGACATTAAACACTCTGTAGTGCAGCTGAAGAAGCAGGTGGAGGAGCCCGTGGTTCCCTGCGGTCGATCAGCACAGGTCACGTGATCCAACAAGAACAGACTGATCTCGCGAGTGTTATTGATTTGTTGTCTGTGCAGTCATGTGTAAATAATAAACTGCACCGTGGGACCAACTAACACTTGACGTCTCATCTCTCCTCACAGTTGCGGCGGATGCAGGAGATGCTGCAGAGGATCCAGGATCAAATGCACACTCAGAAAGACGCCTATTAACGTAAAAGACAGCAGTCACATTCTCTTTAACTGGGATTTAAAAAAGAAAAAACACCCAGGAAACCTTTATTCCTCTCTAGAACATTGACATCCCGACGTGTCCTCCCAACCACCACTCAACCTCATCAACAGCATGTTACACATGGATCAGGGACCTGCGAGGAGGTGGTAAGATGTTCTGACATTTGCAGCTCAACGACTCCCATCATCCTCTCCAGAGTCTCTGACATTAAGAAACCACCGCTGCGAAACACTCAAGCCTCCACTCTACTGTTTCCTGTTCTGTCAAAACTTTAACGTCATTAAGAAACAAGCAGGTTTGTCTAATTTGAGGATTTGTTTAGTCGTCCGTAATGCTTAGGAGTCAAATATCTTTATTTAGCCACAAGATCACAGGGTTGTATTTTATTTTTTACATAAGGTCTGATATGAGGTTTACATGTGATGACCTGCTCAGATTTTTTTAAGCACATTTTTTTCTGGTGCTTAAAGTGTTTATTTTTACTATTACTATAGGTCAACATGCATATATACTGTAATAATTTAATTCTCTATATTACACTCAAACATTTGTTCCACTGTTTTTCATCTTTTTAAGTGTTTTTTTTATTTAACTACACCCCTTCTACACTGCTTGACATTAAGTGTGGATGATTGTTTGATGCAATTTCCCCTCAGCCGAGGTTCCTGTTGGTCCATTTGGTTTAATCTTTATGCGAGTGATTGTTCAGTTTTATTTAAATTATGTTTTTATCAGTGTCATGTGCATGTTAATCATAGTTGCCACCTCTGCTGCCTGACAGCATGGATGTTAGTGTCTCTGCTCAGCGTTGGCCAGTCTTAACTCACTGCAATGCTTACTGATCGCCATATCAGCATTTAAGAATAACTTTTTATTTGACAAAGGAGTTTTGTCATATGTCCCCCCAGAAACAGAGTCGCTCTCAAAGTCAGTTCATCTCACGAGGGCCGACCATCAACAGTTCACATGCGAGAGCTGGTGACAACCGTTAGAGCGTTAGAGAAGATGAGGACTTTGATTAGACAAGACCCTTCATTTGCATGAGGTGAGTGTCCGAGGGGAGGGTCGCATCAAAGGGCCACGCGGTGTATTTATTTTTGCATGTGTTGTTGTAAAGGTAACTCCGATTGCAGATCAATTAACTGATCAAAAGGTTATTTATGGGCAATGAAAATATGTAGCTACTTAACTGTTGGGGGGAAAATACTGAGACGAGGTGGATTTTTTTGTTTTGGTTGGTTATAATTATATTTTCATTTGAAGGGAACTCATATGTTGGATGTGTGCTAACCTTAATGTTTATCTTATAACCAAAGCCATCGATGACAAACTTAATTGTCCTAAATTTTGGATTTTCTTTCCTTTTGTGTGAATTTGTTTTCTA
>NW_023340257.1:14086817-14089792 GCF_004916995.1 Morone saxatilis | reverse complement strand
AAAAAAAAAATACATTCCTCTCGCTTCTGTCCCAGAGTCAGGTATTACTTTTGTTTCTGAATTTGTTTTATATTAAATTTGTCTTTTGTTATTCTACTTTTTGGAGTATATTTATGTAATAAATTTATAAATGAAATGCGGATGGGGAGGACAATATGTACAAATTCTAATATTGTAATAAAAAAATGAATATAATTTCATGTCTGCATCAACATTGGGTTTTGTTTTGTGAAAATGTAAATGTGGGATTAAATGCGATGGCTTGACATTAATAAAAAGAGTTTAATTTTAATCAACTAATTTACCACCATTGCAAACCGTGTGTTAGAGGCTACATAGTTAAATTAAGTCAAATGAGACTTTAGTTGTGGTCTTCAGGTGTTGTTGAGTAGCAACTGTAGTTAACTGCTGGTTATTCAGCTTGTTTGTGTTTCGATAAACTTTTATATTTCTCTGAAAACAACCTATTGAGCCCTCGTTGGAGCTAACAGGAGAAGCTACATGAAAATCAGAGAAACTGTAAGTAAGTAGTTCTTACTTTTATTTTTAACTTTTGCTAGCCTGGTTGTTACACGTATTTCTAAATAAATAAAAAACCCTCTCTCTTCGAGTATTAAGGCGAAGAACGTTTTCTGAGGTGTTTTAGGTATCTTGCTAGCAAGTTTGGTGACACTTTGGTTCTTTGAAGAGATTTGAAGTGCTGTTCAGTTGTGTTTTAAATATTTACTCTACCATTACTGATATAAATGGGGTGGACAATAGATCTCCTGATTTAAAATGTTAAAAACAGTAGAGCTTCAGGAATTAATCAATATTCAGACAATTAACCAACAACTCTTTTGAGTAAGTTTAAGTCTTCCGTGGGCTCTGGGAAACTGGAAGAGACATTTTTCACAACTTTATTGCGTTTTATTAACCAAACAATCAGGAAAATAACTAGATTAATTGATAAAGAAATAATCGCTGTAAAGAACAATAAATCCCGCCTGTTTGTATTTTTGAAATGCAAAATAGAAAGTTACCATTTAGTTAAAAGCAACAAATAAACAAAGCAGCTCCAGACATTTGTAAACATAATACAATTTATTATCTTTTTATAAATTTTTTATTGTACATATTTTCCCCAGTTTTTTTTACATAATACGGTTAGATTTTAAATGCAGCCCACATTTACAGGCTATATACAACTTAAACTTTCTCCATAGGGAAAACACACAAGTATATTGTTGCTTCTTCAAGTATCTGAATCCCTGTTAAATTTTACACATTTTGTTTTGTTACAATATGATTTCACGATGCATTTGTTCAGGTTTGCTTTGATTTGATTTGCATAAAATCTAAAAGGTGAAAAAAGGGGTTCGTCACACTTTACTAGTTATTGAAAACAACCTTAAAGTCGCTGCTGTGATCATATTGCACCAGAACAAAACACAAAAAAATGAAGGGGTGAATACTTTCCAAAGTGGCCGAATGTGATATCAACGTGGGAAGAGGTCTGTGTAGTTGTCAGCCCCTGATATACAGCACTGTACATGGTCCCAGAAAGAAACAACAACTATATTATCAAATTTACACTGAACATAAGTTATTCTCCAGATGAAACAAGCAACAGTAAATCTTAAAATACAAAGTCAGTTTTAAATGTTACACTTTACATACATGTAATACTTTAATAAAGTAATTGCATTTTTCTTTTTTCTTTTTGTTTTTTTAAAAAGAGCTTCTGATGAGTGCGCTACTCCGTATCCTTTCACAGGTCAGTACATTCAGATTAAAGTAGGAGAGCAGAGCATGTTGCTGTTGTAGCAAGTGTTATATGCTAAACTGCAGGTTTGCTGCTCATTGAGACTAAAAGAAATGTTCACAGTGCTAGCTTTGGAAAAGGACAGTTTTGTAAAAACACATATTGATTGGAGTTATGGCAGCTGCTGAAATCACTTCATAGTGATCCCAACCCAAAGTTATGGATGACAGAGCTTTAATCTTCAAAAAATCTTACATCCCTACTGCAACTTGTCAAAGACGGACAGCACTGCTCTGGGTCCTTGCTTTCAAAAGATAAATCACTAAATGAACACAGTCATGAATGCATTCACAGCATGCAAACACACATCCTACCACAATTTGCCCGGCAGGACAGCACAGAAACACACTTTACTATATTTTACGACCTTACGCATTCACATTCAAAATCTCTCAACCCTCAACTCCCTCACGTTGTACGTCTGCCCGACAGTGAGGTTTTATCTCAGGCGTTTAGTATTTAAACACAACACTGCGTTTACATTTCGGGGGGGCTTGTAGATGTACAAAGTCATCGCATTTGGCAAAATATATTTTAAAATATATTAGCAGCTGCGACAAAAACATAACTTGATCCTAAAATGTTGTACTTGTGCTCAGTGCTGCCTGTATGTTTGATGGAGATAAGTAACAATTCGAGTGTCCTTTATTCCAATACTAACAACCAAACCCTGACAGAACTGCGTGTTCTTTCATTGTCACAGGGATAGTAATATTATATTGAACACAATCAACCAGCAGGGGGAGCTATTGCTGTATGCACCATCCCCGAGGGCCGCAGCTCCAGTTCAGGAGCGTCGGTTCAGTCCGTGGTTTTGTCCACCCTGCAGCATGTGTCTGCTGTAGAGGAGGAGCTCCTCTGAATCACATTCCCAATGTGCTGGTGATTATGGCGGGTCGGGCGCTCTGATCCTACTGTCACAGCTCTCAAAACCCAATGTAACCTCTTGAGTACATGATCTACTATTGGTTAATCCACGGCAGTCACAGTGATAGCGAGGAGTCTAGCTACCAGCCAGTACCTACATGAACACCGTAACAAGGTGCTGGCAGAACGACATTTCCTATATGACGCTGCAAAGCTCACGTGAAAATGACTACTGCTCCGTTATCTGCAACAATGGATGACATCTGCCCGCTGTATACTGCCACACACACACACACACACACGC
>NW_023340257.1:14066837-14086810 GCF_004916995.1 Morone saxatilis | reverse complement strand
CACACACACACACACACAACATGATGACCATCAACCACATGCAGCCTGCCTTATCCCAAATTCTGCTTTTTCAGATTTCAGGACGCTGTGGTAGACAAGTTTTGAAAGAGGTTTGCGTTCTGTCTTAGGAATGTTCCTGGCTTTGCGTCAGCTGCAGTGCTTCTGAATGATAGTGAACCTCTGGATCAGCGAGGCGTCCAGCTGCTCTCCTGGCCCCGCTGTGGGCTTGTCGGTGGCCTGGTCTGAGGCCTGTGGCTCTCCCCGATAGAGAGGCGTCTCCGTCTACCAGCCTGGCGGTCCCGTTGGCAGAGTTCAGGCCAGCTTTAGAGTGCTGATGGGAAAGGAGGGCATGGTCACCATTGTCACGGGGTTGAGCACCGTCTGACCCACCAGCTGCGGGTGGTGGGCCACCATTTGGGTGCTCACCGCCGTCTGCTTGCCAACGATGGCTGCAGTCGGTTGGCTAGGCACAGTGCCGTTCATCTGCGTGTGGGCGTGGTTTATGGTGTGGGTGATGTGACCGACGACAGCTGGTTGCGTGACGGCCACCGGTTGGGGGTAGAGGGCGGGTAGATGCTGGCTCAGGTGAGCCACCGGGTGCACGGTGATGTGGCCGATAGGTTGGTGGCCGGGGGCTAACTGGACAGAGCTGGTGGTGGAGGAGGGAGCCAGGTGGGCGATGTGTTTGGGACCGCCTCCCTGGATGACGTGGTTGACTGCTTGGATGACTGAGGGGTGGGACACCGACGCGTGGGCAATGACCGTGGGGTGTAGGCTGGGCACGGTCACCATCTGTGTCTGGGTGGGGATGAGGGGCTGACTGGGGGTGGTGGGAGTGCTGGATGTTGTGGCTGTGAGTGTAAGTGGGGCTGCGGGCTTGGACAGTGGCTGTGGAAGAGTCACTGGCAGCGGCTGGAGGTGAGGCTGGAGCTGAGGGGGGGCTTTGTGCTGGATGGAGATGTGCTGGGTGATAAAGGAGGTAGTGGTGGTGGCGGGTGTCAGGGTTGGGGTCAGAGTGGGTGTGGCAGCCTTGTGAAGCTCAGGTTTCATGGTTTGAGGCACGGTGGGTAAGGCAGTCTGTGCTCTCGACGCAGGCTCATCTTCTAGGTCATCGTCCATACCGTCTTCACCTTCTGCAACGCCAACAGAGGAGAGAATAAACGCAGCGCTATTAGAGCCAGTGTGAGAAATGTGTCAAACTCTATTCTCAGTACTGATACGGCTCTGTGGGCCTCCAGTAGTCCCACCCTGACTGTCAGCCTACCTGAGGCAGTGGAGGTCGAGGCCTGGTCCTCCTCCGGCTGCACCGTCTGACGAAGGACGCGGTCGATCTCGATCACATCCATCCACTGGCTCAGCTCGTTCTTCAGCTCTGCTAATCGCTGCTGCGTGGCTATCTTCTCTCTGGCCAGTCGCTCCATGTCGTGCTCGTACTCTTTCTCTTTGCGCTTCAGCGTCTGAAAGGAGAAAGCAGAAGACGGTTTGAGCGCGTTGAACTGAGTGACTCTGCGAGCTGCCACCAGTAAATTACCAGTGTATCAGGTTCACGTGTACGGTGTAATGCAATAATCCAATATAACCACCACACAATTCATTCTGTCTTTTGGAGGTTTTGTGTTGACACTGTGTCAGAGAGACACGTGTTTATGTCTGTGGTTTTGTATTAGACTGATTTATTGATTTATGTTCACCTCAAAAGAGGTTTGTCAATTAAAGACTTGAGAAGAAGAAAGCAAACGAGGTTGTTCAGAGTCTGTGCAGCTCGTTACTGCTTTATGTACAATATGATCAAAACAAGGTCTCCATCTACCTTCATCTGACACTTCATCAGTATCCGTATTCTGCCAAATGAATGCAAAAGTCATGGAACCAAAAAATATGAAACCTAAAATATATTTTCTTTTCTGAACAGATTGACGGAGCAGATACGCACGCTGTTTAACACTTGTCACCGCTGTCTCCATGTGAACAGATTCATGATCCAGACATTATATTGTACTGACACTATATTCAATATATCCATTACACTGAACTAATTAATCTCAGATAATTCATGTGTCTAACCTTTGAAGAAAACAAAGCACATCACTCAGATACACCTAGAAAGCCTTATTAATGTCCATGCTGTCTTTACAGCTGATTAATAAGGAACAGGTCCAACTAATAATGAATCAACACTGTGACCAGAGCCTGTGTGCAGGGAGCAGACTAACTGAGCTACAGAAGCAGGAGGGAAGGAGGAGGTGGAGGAGACGAGTATGGAAAGTAGGAGGTGCTTCCAGGCAGTGGCTCTCTGTGACCCAGTTTCCCTCAACCCGTCAGCTGACACCACGCAAAACAAAACAAAGTGAGCTGGACTTCCTTGTGCACAGCAACAGGAGGAAAGGTTCAAAGACGTATGAAAACTATAACAAACAAATACATTACACTCTCTGCAAGAATAATGCAAATGCACCTAAAAAATGCTACATAATAAACTACTAAAGAACTTAATCCCCAAATATATAGCTGCTGGTGAAGGCCATACAGGCAGGATGGGTTATGCTGGATTAGTGTTTTGACATCTAACACTTTATTAAATGTCAAACACAGCTCAGTCAAACTATCTCACACAGACTCAGGGAAATGACAGTGTGTGAAATCTGCAACCAGCAACCTGATGACTCAGGATCATGAAGCCATTTCCCCAAAGGGTGGACTTCCTGTTAGTGTTCATACCACCGTGTATTTCTGTGTGTGTGAGAGGGATCTGTGTGTGTGTGTGTGTGTGTGATGTGTGTGTGTGTGTGTGTGTGTGTGTGTGTGTTGTGTTGTTGGGTTGGTTTGTTACTATTAAGTTGTTTGCCCGTTCTTGCTGCAGCTTTTTAAAGAAGATTTTCCACCAGCGTGGTCTGTCCATCCTTTTCAGTCACAATACAAGTACATTAAATAGCCAAAGGGGGGCATTGACAAAAGGCGGCCCTTCTGTGTAATTTATAGCACCTGTCTCTAGTCCTTATCCAGGATTAGAAAATGCGTGGGCTGGGCGATTGTGTGTGGTGTGGTGTTGTGTGTTTGTTTGTGTGTTGTGTGTTGTGTGTGTTTTTTCAGTCACTCACACACAAAAACTGATACAAAACTCAAGAGGGAAGTGTTGTTCAATCCTAATTTGTTTTGGTCACAGGAAAGATAAGAAAAGAACACAAATAACATAAACGAGCTGTTCATTCGGGTTATTAAGGTGAAAGATACTTTTAAAATTTATAGGCCCAATAACTAATAGATATTTTGGGAGTTTAAACAAATCCCAATATTTAAAGATATTGTAATTAATAAACATTACTAAAGGACAACTTTAACAAGTTGGACCCTGTGTTCTCTTCTGATGGGATCACTTCCTAAATACCCTCAAACCTTCTGTATGCAAATCAACATATTACACCGATAATTTCCACAATAAGATAATATCAGCCCTGCAGATGATTTTCAAAAATATGGACCAAACAGCAAATTAGAATTGTCGTTCACTCAGTACTGTTGAGGATGAACGAGGAGGAAAAACACTTGCGCCTGGCCTACACCATTCTCCATTACTTGAATCTTGGAAACAGTGGTTCGAGTTCTTCTGGGAAACGGCGAGAATTTTCAAGTATTGGCCAACATTTCTGAGTTCACAGAAAATAAGAGTTATGTATTTCAGTGTATTGTGAAGGCATTGTGAGATCTTTAATATTGTACATTATGAAACTGGCATTACTAGAGCTGGGTGAGCAGGCTAATCGTGTACTGATCAAATGAACAACATGCACTCTCATTGGAAACAAATCTGGACACAGATGTGGACTCGTAACCAAAGCCAAACAAACGGGGCTACTCTGATGGATATCTATTACTTTCCAGTCCTCAAAACACGGTAAACAGGATCCTCGGCCCTTCAAAAACAACAATTGATGTCTGAAATGCCCCCCCCCCCCCCCCATCTGTGGTTGGTCATTGGAAAACAGTTGAAAACCTCCCTGAAAAGGGTTTTCCCTAAAAAGACCTCCGAACACACCTTTAATGTGCCAAGGTGCCTCTTTAGTTTTTTCCCCCACAGTGGTTTCAACAGTTACAAATTTTAAAAGATCTCCCACCTGGTGTAATTTATTAAAAAACCCCCAATTATTTCAACTCCGCAGTTATCGGGCTTCCTCCCAACACACATACTGAGCGCTTCTCTCAAAAGGGATGCCAGGCAGGCAGAATTAATGGTATGGGGGAAAAAGAGAATTACAAAATATGTGACACGTGACCAGAAAATGGCTGGCTGCCGCCCTTTTTTCCCCCTCACGTATTTAGCAAGGCAGCCTTACGCGAGTGGCGCCACAACCTGTGCATGCCACAAACTATGACTCATGGAGAGAGAAAATGCTCCCACACACCGAGACCCACTGAACTCTCCCTGTTACAGCGCTGATGGTGGACAGAGCGAAACACTGTGCTTGCCTCTTGAGAAACCAGCTAGTCTGAGATTAACTATGTAAAACCTGATAGGGAGTCTGTGTCGCAGATGGCCCACATGACTTCAATCACCTTGTTAATCACGCCACCAGGTTGGTAGGACACAAAGGTGCCAAGTACCTTTTGTGTTCTTTGTAAGCACGGCCGGCACCCTCCGAGCCTGCCGGTCCACTCTCCTTTCAGGGAGACAAAGCCCCCACCTCGGCCTTGTGTTGCTTGTAAAATCTAGATCAGTACAAGGATATGCTGCAGTGGTGTGGTGTTGTGTGTGGGTGTGGAAGGTAAACACTGCTCAAGCGCTGTCACAAGCAATGCGAGTGCCGAGCACATGGCCCCACGGAGAACGGGAGAGGGAGGGCGGCAGATAGCGGGGGATTGAAAGAGAGCAATACAAGCTGTACTCACTGACTCACTTTTGCAGCAGACGGCACTAGGCTGGGCTTTCTTAAAGGGCCAGGAGCGCAGGAGGCCACGTTGCAGACACGCTGCTCAGCCTGGCTGACTGATCAGGCTTCTGCACAGAGGTCTTGTGACAGTGTGGTAACCATAAAGCCTTGTCTTACTGTGGCTTCAAGCTGGAACAGAGAACTTCACGTGGTGCCTCAAGTCAACAATAAAAGGCTTGTGTGTGGAGAAAAAAATCCCTACTTTTGCACACCGTTCCTTGTGTGCGAGCTTGTGCTGGTCATAACTGACCTAATTACCTCATCGTAGCGAAGGACTGGTCAATAGTCCAGACCACGCTCTCCACTTATACAACTGTGTTGTGATACGCGGTCATACAGCGGTTTTCTCTTCTCATTTAAAAACTGGGGAGGAAACGACCCTGCTGATAAAAGATTTTCTTCTTTCGTTTCTCTCTGGAGAAAGATACCACACATACTTACGTACCACAGCAAATGTCACTGAAACTTCCACAATGACTGAAAACCTTAAACAACCTTTCAAACATTAAAGAGCAGTGACTTCGACTGCCATGAAAGACTCATTATTCTTAATGTTCGAGGCAGAACGAATAACAAAATGTCAAAGCAATCAGGGAAACTTTGTTTTACGGCAAGGCTTCTAAAGGAATATGTCATTATGTGCACAATGAAATGTCATTTACTAAAAATATTACACTCTAGATTTTCCCCAGCAGATGGCACAACACGTTTCAGACCAGCATTCAGGCAAAAGCAGGGGAGGAACAAGTTCAGCCAGCTTCGAGGGGGAAATGAAGCGTGAGCGGAGTAAACCGAGCCTTGTGTTTACCGCTCCATGTTCCCTCCCTGCTGCTGGCAGCTAGGCCTGGTGGTACGACGAGTCCTGCCTGTTGCAGGGCTGGGCGGAGGCCTAGCACGGGGGGTGACGTCACGCGGCTCAGGCTAGCCATGTGCTTGCTGCTCATGTGGCCTTAAAAAGCTAAGAGAGCCAGGATGGAGGGAGGTTGGAGGGGGGTTGGTAGAGGAGGAGCTCTAATGCATCGGGGCTTATTTTATAGCCTCGGCTTTCGCAGCGCCACTACAGGCTCAGGGGAAAGCCTTTCGGAAGATGTAATACATTTAAAGTAACAACCTAAACCCATGTATAGCTCTGTAAAAAACACCGACAACCAAAGAGCAAAGTGATGTGTTTGCAGGCTTCTGGTCATATTTGCTGAGTCATTTGCACCTCAAATGAAATGAGGAAGAGGAACTTGAATCATGTAGCTGTTGGCCAAGACAGAGACTTTCTGTGGAAAACTGATAAAAATCCAGGCGTAATAGTCACCACTGTAACTCATTTCTGAGTGAACCCGAGATAACAGGCTAGATAAAATCAAATAAAATGTGACGCTGAGCCTAAAGCTTCTTATTTGAGGTTCTCCTGAGCTCAGTGTTTGTGTGTGCAGGCTGCTTCTCTGCTACCAGAGGAGGGCAAGGACGGGCGGGGAGGGAGGAAGCAGCGTTCAGGGAGAGAGGTGTATGCAGGCAGGACACGCGTCTGTACCACCCATGTCAAGAAGACAGTGTGTACACGTGTTCTGGGGATGTTTTTTTTGGCTTCCCATCACCTTAAGTTCCCTTGTTTTACTCCACCCCTCTAAAACAAAACAGCATCAACCAGGTCAATGACAAAAACAAGAGCGCCACACACGAGTAAACTGACCTACAAGAGATAAGCTGTTATAGCACCGGGTTATATACACATACGGCTCTCGTGACACCGTTCATCAGCTCATCAAAACATATTTAAATGTTTCAGTTGATCGTTAACATTTGTGTCCATCTAGACACGATGAGGTTTGTACATCAGTTGTGATTTCTCTCCTCGGTTCTACCTGCTTTAAATATATCTCTCGTCCAGCTCAGCTGTTGAAAGGAGTAAAAGAAAGCCAGGTCAGTCTGCCAGTCGAACGCAGCACACTGAACACCGTGTTGCTTAATCACACAGAGGAGGGGGCAGAGGGAGGGAGATTGGGTGACGAGCTCTGCACCCACGCTGTCCTAGTTTCCCTCAGTATCCACTCACAGAGAGGAATAACCAAACTGCTGCTACTCACAGCATCAAATCAGCAGCACGCTGGTTCCTGCAAAATTTACATTAGTGAACCCGCATCACGGTTATATAATAGCCTTAAAAGCCAAAGAGTGCAAACCAAATATTACTGCTCAGTATAACGAATAAAAGCAAATAAGTATGTAATTATTATGTAGGCCTAACCTCAAACTGGCAGTTATTACTGGAGAAATGCAAAGACAATGCAAACTGTAGTACTAGGATATAATATGTTACTAATTATGTTGATAATTACAGCACGAATGCACAAAGAACAATGACAGCCATTCTTATATTGCAACTTGGGCTCATGGGGAAACTGCCACCCTACCGTACCTATCTATAGGAGGGAAATGACCCACAGTAAACACTGACACGCTCAACAGCTTGTGGTGGACCTTTGCATCAGCTGTTTCCAACCAGGACAGTCTCACAGCGAGACTCAAACACACGGTCAGTCGAATATATTAAACACAGCGTCACCTCAAAATGAAACAAATGAGGACGTGTGAAGAGATTCCTCAGTAAACACAATGTTTATCAGGGACAGGTAATGATAAGTCAACTAAACACCCACTTATCTTGTACTCTGTGTCCTTTTCAAATCAATTTCAGCCCTGAAAAATCGCTGCACTCTCTACAAACGAGGAAGGTTTTTAATTACAGACAGATATCTCCTGATAACTACAGTTACAGACACATGTACATAAAGGAGCATGCTTAGAATTTTTTCCCTTTCAAACAACTGCCCCTCCTCTTGTACCCGACACTGCGGCTCATATTGCAGCTTCATTGTTCAGTAGTAATCACGAGTGTCAATAAACCTGTGCAAACAAGTCCTAACCGCATTCACAAACATCTAACGAACGCAGCTCACAGACTGATAATTGCTCTCTGCCATGTTATAGTATAGTTTAACTGTGTCTCTGCTGAACAGACTTGAGTTCGTACGAGCATTGAGCCGCGTCGTAAAAAGCACCCACTGACCTCTCCTCCAAGTAGAAAAGTCAAACTCATTCAGATGATGATGAAAAGTGACGGATATGACCTTTTGGTAAAAGGTTGTTATGATCTTGCAGTAGTCCGCACCCAACTACATTTTAAAAGTCACTCCCAAAAGTTCACACGACCTACCTGAATGTATCTCAGCGCACTTCTCAGCACACTCAGATTGGACGTCTTCTTCTCGTCTATGTTGGGGATGTTCTTCTTCAGCGTCTCAAAGCACTCCTTCAAGTGTGCTCGTCTGACAGACACAAGACACAGAGGGGGAATTTGAGGCGACGGAAAGGGTTAAGTCGCACTTTGCTTTAGTACAAGATTACACAACAAAGACTTAACAATATTTCATTTTGTGTTCTTGACTAAATGAAAAGCTTAGCATTAAAATTAAACCGTGACAAATAAACAAAAAGGCATCAGTCAGTTTCAGGGAAAAACTTAAATCTAAGGAACAGAAGCCACTGAGGGTAAAAAAACACTATGTAACTATTATTCAAATGTAACAATAGAAATAACCTCGGATCTCTCCCTCCTTAAGGAGGCCCTATGGTAGACAGGTTGAACCCACCTGTTTTTCTCAAGCTTGTTATGCACCTCTCTTGTGCCTGCCCTGTAAGAGCACAAATGAGAGCACAGTAAGAATTTGGTGTCCAAAAGGGCAATGTGACAAGATTAATCAAAATCAACCGGAGAAGAGTTTTCTTGCAGATAGTTTAGTGACAATATTCTGTCGTGCTCGTCCAATTTAAAGCAGAACTTTTGGTCTTTTAGCAGCGAAATACTAATAAAGTAACAACTTCACAAAATGCTAAAAAATTGTGCTTGTTTTTTTTTTTTTCTCCATTTAAAATCAGTACAAGACAAAAGCTTTGAGGGGTTTTAGGAGGCTACAGCTCAAAAAGTACTTAGAGACAGTTTATAGACGCGTGTACTGATTGACAATTAACAGAGCAATTAAAAAAAACTCAGTCAGTTACAGCCCTAACTCAGTTACAGTGTAAACAGATTGAGACTTACCCTCCGGGCCTCTTCTTGTTGTCTAGGTGGCGGCCGTCATCTGGAGGACTCCCCCGGCTGATGGGGCCGTTCTGTAGAGGAGCCTGCTGGAGCACAGGGCCCGACTGGGGGAGTAAGGCATGTTGCTGGGGGGGTGAGACGATGGAGCCGGGATAGCGCTGAACCAGCTGCTGGTGCAGTTTAGTGTTGTTAGTTTGGGTGATGAGCTGTGGGTGATGAGGGGGGTTCAGGATCAGCTGCTTGTGGTTGGCGGTCAGCACGGAGGTCTGGTGGTCCGGTTTGGGCTGTGGAGAGCGCGGTAGCGTGGCCGCGGGTGGTGGAGCAGCCGGAGGGGAGAGCGTGGCGACGGGCAGAGTGGGTGAGCCCGTAGGGTTGGGGGTGACCACGGGGATGGGGATGACGGTAATGGGCATGGAGGGGGGAGGCAGAGAGGGAGGTATGGGCAGCGGGCGGCACTCAGCGCGGAGCTCCTCTGCTTTAGAAACATTGTTGATTGTTGAGTTATACTTCACATCAGAGTGCCTCTGCTCCGCCAGCTGCTCCAGACGCTGCTTTTCCTTTAGTTCATCCTCTGTGGAAGAAAGGAGGAAGAAAGGAGGAAGGTAAACACAGAGAATAACATCCTGCACACACTTCAGCCTTGGACACGCTACAAGAACTCAGTCTTGTAATTGGGAGTCTTGAAGCAGTTGTCAATGTGATTGATCAGCCACAGGGGGTCACACCAAACTATGTTTCATCAGGAGTCATTAACAACACCAACGTTTAATTAGGAAGAAGTTAAAAAAACACACACAAACGCCAACCACTGACAGCGCACTGCGCAGTAAAATAAACGTATAATGAACCTGACCGGCCAGCGTCAGTAATCAATACACACATTATTAAACCATTTATCAAACTAATAACTAACAGCAGCCGACTTCAGACATTTTCATACTTTAACAGCTACCATGTGTTTGTGTAGTGGCGACAAAACGTTAAAAATTATACATATTGTCAGACTGAATTCCACTAAATGTTCCCTGCACCAAACTCCCTTTAAGAAATATGACATTTTATTCCCAACGTGTCGGTAAGAACACGTCCTGATTGTCTAATCATAGTAAACGTTTTAAAAGGTTTCAAGCTACAGGTACCTCCACATTGAACAGTTTGGACTTCTTTACCTAAAACTCATGTCACATGACGTGGCACTAAAAACACTCAAACAAGACTTAATGTAAAATACGATCATGATGAAGATATTTCTGCCTTTAAGTCGGTACTCGGGGTTTAAGAATAAGTTTTCTATGTAATGGATTCTACTTAATACTTACTCTTTGATTTATATATTTATATTGAGTCCCCTTCAGATTACCACAATTGCCAAAATTGTATTTGTCCAACAGTTAAGAGTTTAAAGTTCAGGAACACACACAGACACACAGACACACTAATCTTTGACTGAACATCTGCCCAACTATTACAAAACACAGCTGCAAACGAGATTTTATGTGAATCAAATTCATATTCATGTATTCTTTTGTTTTTTGGTTCATACAAAAATAGACAAAAGGACCGTGACGCAACTTTCTGAACGTGTTCTACCAGGTTCATGTGGAGGAGGAAGGAGACATTTCCAGCTCTGAAATACCTCTGGAGAACAATTTAACAATCTCATATTAAACAGTCATCGGTGTCACTCTGTGCTGCGTATTCATGTTATATTACACTGACAAAATATGGTCTTCAATGCAGAAGAAGTAGAAAAGAACAAGATGTTCTGTACTGTGCTAACCAGCTTTCAGAAGATGTCAAATGCCCTTGTTACGAGAGACCGATCATATAGTGTTGTGGTGCAGACACCCACTAGACCGGGGAGGGTCTTTTCTGAGAGAAAACCTATGAAACACTTCTAAAAAACAAGAGGGGTTTCTATAGACATTATATAACTGCAGCAGCACATTGGAAACACTGGCCTACTTTTCTCCACACAGTGACCTGCTCTACAGTAGCAGAGAGGGAGGCGGCGGGGAGGAGGAGTGGGGGAGGACTCTGCTCTCCCAATGCAGCATGGCGGGAGGAGCCGAGAGAGGAAAGAGGCAGGAGCTCTCACTCTGAGCCTCTCAGGATGTCACAAATGTCTCCATAAAAAGGGATAAAAAGGATGAAGGAACCGAATTTCTGGGTTCAAGTAAAGTCACACATGGGTCTCCTTATATGGGAACTGTCTATGAAGACTGTTTAAAACACAACCTTTAAAAGATAGGAACAAATATGCTTCAATATTTAGCTTTTGTCACGCAGGAAAGGAAGTACAACGTACAAGGTTTACTGCAGCAGGTGTACGCTGTCATGTAGCTCGTCAGTAGCTTGGAGGGAGAGCAGTAAACTTCTGTATTCAAGCCTTTTATTTAAATAAAAAGGTAGTTTAGACAGTGAAGCTTGAACAGAAATCTCTTGTCGGAGGAATCTGTAGCTACAAAAGGCTCTTAGTGGTCTAGGTGCAGCGCAGCCTCACTGTACACATCAGCATTGTGATCTTGTGTTTGTCTTTCCTGGAAATTTTACATTTTTAATTCAATTTTGAGCCCCAAAAACTAGAACTGTTACTAATTCCTAAGTAGGCGGTAAGTAAGTAGGGCGACTGTCAGACAGCAACATGTAAAACCGGCAGTGTTTACGGATTACAGTCCACGTGTGAACGGGGCTTAATTCATGTGTGGAAACTCTGCTCGACATGCGCTGGCAAAGAGCCGGCGTGCAACATTTAGGAGGGTCTGTGCCAGGTTTCTACCAGTAGCACCGCAGTCACCACAGACTGTCAATCTGCAACGTCACAGCTCGATGCCACTGAATCCTACAGACTGGTCCTTTAATGCAGTAGGAAGGTGTAAGTACGTGTTCTGCTGTTGCACTTTAAACACATTTAAGTTTTAATTCAACTAAGATTGAGTCAGAAAAATGTTTTTTTTTTCCAGCCCTGAACATCTGCACATGTAAAGTGCCTCGCTCATTGGCCTTTAAGACGGTTAAAGTTACACTATTTCAGAGGGTGGGATATTGAAGAACAGAGCTTCAAACAGCCACAGAAAACACAAAAAGGTGTTAAATCTTCCCGTTAGTTGACATGTTGTTGACATGTTGTTGACATGTTGTTGACATGTTGTTTGACATGTTGCAGTAAACACTCACACAGTCCAAACAACCACAGGGAGTTAAAGTGTCCACAAACTCTCACAACACTGGCTCATGAAGCATTTTTAATGTGGAGCAGGAGACTGCGTCCAGTAGTGACTCCTCTTCTTCATAAACAATCTTTGAAGAAGAAGAGGAGGGGGGGGGGGGGGGGGGGGTGCCCAACACGCACGTGGTGAAAGGGGTGGGACCGACCCCCACCCTTTGCTGTTAATATGTGGAGGCGTGGTCGGCAGCTACACGTCACCGACAGACATTCAAAGCTCACCACGAGCGTCTGAAAGCCTGTATACAGTTTGTTGTTTGTGTTGTTTTCACACGAGACGAACAAGCAGACGCGAGGGCACGAGGGTGTTTTAATTTACACGGGTTTTGTTTTTTTAAAAGCAGCAAATGATTGAGGAGCACAGATGCATGCAGGGAGGTGGTTGAGGGAGGAGGAGGAGGGGAGCCGTGAAAGCCAGAGTCACTTGATCCCCGGCGGACGATGTCAGGTCATTATGTAAAGAGAGCTTCCCCTGCGCCACCGCCCTTTATACCCCCCCACCTCCCCTCTTATGTTTGGGGTTTTAAATGTACCTTAAATGCCTCACAGCGGTGCAGGCAACTCATAAATATATAAATATACCGAGGAGGCAGGAAGGGAGCGGGTGTGTGAACTTTACAGCACTGTGCAGTTCACAAGGCTTTTCTCTGCAGCAGGTTTCAATGCAGTATGAACCCACTGATGCTGCAGCAGACCTGTGTGTGTGTGTGTGTTTGTCGCTGGTGCCCCCTGTGTGTGTGCATGTGTGTGTGTGTGTGTGTTGTTGGACAGCTTACGACTCAGGTTAACACAGGGTTACATGGAGCAGCTCTGCACCGCAAAGCGAATATGAAAGTAAAACTAAAAAAAAAATGTCCCGGACTGACTGACGCATATTCGTCCCAGGAGCTGGTTATATTTTGATTTAAAAGCAACCAACAAGGTGATTTTTAGACTAATTAGTTCATGAATGGCGCTGCTAGATCAACGGTACAACGCGGGTTTGTCTCAAAGTCGGACAATAAATCTTCCAGAGACACATTTCGCCGAACTGTTGAGCGTTTGAGATGTCCGAGTTAGCGATGTTGGGAAAACAAACTATATTTCTAATAAAAAATACCAACTTACCACGTGCTTTCTGTTGTTGCTGGGCTTGCAATTCCAAAAACTTGGCTGCTTCCAGGAGCGTTTCGATGCTCATGTCTGTCCAGTTGGAAACACTGTGGCTTAGATTTGTCAAGAGAGAAAAAAAAGGGCGATAAAGCAAGTGCAGTGTGCGCCTGAGTGCTACAGGGAGAGGGTTCCCAGTCTGGAGCTGGAGAGAAGGTAATCGGATACCCCCTCGGTAGAAACTACCACTTACGTAGGAGAGTTACAAACAAGATGGCGCTCAAAGTAGTGGGGAACAAATAAGGTTTGTGAATCACGCACCGTTTGTAACCGCCCACCGACACACACACACACACACTCCCTCCCAGGCAAAACATCAGAGAGAACATTAGAAAACACGGAGAAACTCGAGTTGGGACGGGATTAACGACGGTGTTATAAACAGTTGTTAGTATGTTTTAGTCAAAATGTAACAAAAACGTTGCCAAATAAACGGTCAGCTGGCTAACGGTCAGTCCGTGAAGTGTCGCTTAGCAACCGCTTTTAGCCAAACCTCGCCGCGTACGTGAACGTTACACGGCAGAGCTACTATCAGGATTTATAACGATTTATGGCTTTTAACAGCACTTATATTTTCTACTTGTGTGACATTAAATTAAAACCCAACGCCTCTATGTGGCTTGTTGCTGAAATGTCACCGTGGAAACGCTACGCTAGCTCCGACGGTTTCCCGGAGCCTGATATATTATATGTGTATGGTTACTACGTGAAGCGGCTCCGTAATTTACCAGTAACCATGACTGCGGTGGATTTACATCTCACTGATGTATCGTTCAACCGCCAATCAGCGAGAAGAACAACAAGCTATGGCGTCCGCACACATGGATACAGGCGGCGTATTGTGCCGCTGACAGTAATAAGGTCCGAGTAGCTCACATAATTATGTAAATAAATACACAAAGGCTGTGAGGCTCAAGATGAAGCCTAATTAAAGCAGCTGTGTGAGGGCTGGTGGGGGTGAGAGCATCATGTGCACAGGCAGCTGTCCTGCTTTATTTAACGTACTTAACTTATATATTAAACTAATTACTACTAATACTACTAATAACTAGTTACTACATAACGGTTCAGCGGGACATATCTGTCCTTTATTAGTTATACTAAATATAATCGACAAATAAGTTATTATAGGTTAAGATAAAAGTTTATTGGTCCCTGGGAGGAAGTTTCAGCTGCAGCACAACAGTGATGTTTATCAATGATTATATTTAATTATATATTATTCTAAAATGGTACTTTAAGAATATTTTTATGGCAGTAATTTTGTACTTTTTTTGTCGGTGCATATGTTTAACAAGACTGTCCATGTGAGTCAGTGTTTTTATTGTTATTACCTATTCTGGTCTTCTTAAATTGTGCCCCTGAAAAATTCCCCAAATATTATCAAAAACAAAACAAAAACTAATACTGAAAGTAATAAAAACTAAATTAAAACTAAATATCTTTAAACAATAAAAACTAAACTGAAACCAGAAAACTAACTGAATTACAAACCAAAAATAAAAATAAAAATTAATGAAAAATCTTCTAAAACTACAATTCTGAGTACTTCTTCCACTGCTGCACATATAACAAATGAGGGATAAAACTTCACTATTAAGTTGTAATTATAAAATATCTGATATTGTAAACCAAGCAGGTTTATTTTAAGAGTGAATTCAAATATAGATACTGTAAGTAGACACATGCTACCATATGAAACCTGACAGGAAAACACACTGGGTACTTTATATTAATCTTTCATTGAATGGATTAATTATTTATTCTATGAAATGTGGTTACTCAGAAAAGTGAGACTTGAAATTATTATTAGGTCCAGCTTATCTGAATGAAACTTCCTCTTTATGTTCAAATGACAGAGCATAAAGAAATAAGTACCTAAAGGCCAAGGGTTTGTTTCTTTGAACAGCATTTAAAGTTAAATGTTATATGAAGCCTATCAATAGGACACCAAGTTTTTAAAACTGATGTTGCTCTCTCTCTCTCCGTCTCACACACACACACAGACACACACACACACACACACACAGACACAGGCTGGTGGAGTCAAAGTCCTGGCATAACCGAGGGACATGTAGTACAAATAGGAACTATGTTTTTGCTTGCAACACACCAACAATGAATGTGCACGTACATACACATGACCCCGGGTATTTAGGTCTCTTTTCCTGTTATTCACTCGGCTCTCGTCAGGAAGTATGTCAGCTGCAACGGGGCAATAATAGTGGAGCACAACACCAGAAGGTTCTCCAGGCACAGGAAGGAGCGAGGGTCTCCAGGAACATCCTGAATTACACAGACTGTGCCAGCTGTCAAACCACATTGGGATTGATGTCTTATTGCCAAAGCCATTCATAAAGACAATGTCTAATAAAGTTACAACTAAAGGATAAAATCCTTAAAGATCCTGATATTTGATCCTCATAGAAGACACAAACACTGTCCTCATGTGGTCGTTAAAGGTACTGCACCATTACAACAACACTCACAGAGGCAATATGAAGGAGCAAACATGTTATAAAAATGTACATTTATTTCAACTTTGAGCACAAAATATCAATGTACAATATATGTTCTACCTTAAAAGGTAAACCGCCAAGTACAAGAAAATGAGATGATAAATGAATGTCACTGATTATCTAGTCCTTATCCTGAATAGATAAGGACTTGTTTCCTGTCTTCACTGTCGCCGTCTAACAAAAAGGTTAAAAAAAAGCCCAAATAATAAAAATAATCTACTGGAACAAACCTCCAGAGGTCACAGTGAATTAAACACTGTGTACAGTTACGCACAATGAATCATTTTAGCTGTTCAAAAACAAACAGGCACTCAATAAACATCTCTAAAAATAATCCGTGCTCGCTGTCGTGAATGATTAATATACCGTTTAAAAAAGAAAAGGACCCGTTCTTCTGATCATTCAGGACTTTGCAACAGACTTTAAAAGTGTGTTCTTCAGGTAAGTGCACAGTTGGTTCATCAGGTCTTTATTCTGACCCTCGACCCAGTGCATCTCAATCACTACGTCGACCTCCTCCAGCATCACGTTCAGCAGACACTTAAACAGGAAGTGTTCGACGCCACCAGGGCTCAGGGGTCGTTTGGAGGGCGGCTCAGTTGCTGCCGCAGGTGCTTCCTTTGGGACCGTTTCCTGCCCTGCTTCTGTGGAGATCGAGGACTCCATGTCCACGTCTTCACCTGACACCTTCTCTAAGACCTCTCGCTGCTCGCCAGTCGGGTCGCGTGTTACGTCTTCGCTCGTCTCATTTGAAGAGGCGCCGTTGCCGGTCTGCTCTGTGGGCTGCGGCGGATCAGCTCCCTTGTGTGCAGCCGTAGTTTTGTTTTGAGCGCCGTCGTTCTGGGTGTTGGTGTTTTGTGTGGAGGCGGACTGGTTTTGAGAGGCCGGGGTTGTGGCAGGAGCAGCTACAGCGGCCGCGGCGGGTTGAGACCTGGTTCCAGCACAGTGAGGCGCTCTGGGGAGCTCTCGCAACTGACGGGACCCTTCACGTCTCTTCTGTCGGCCGTGGATCCAAGTGTTCTCCACTGCCGTTAGAAAGAGGCTCTGCTCCTGCGTTCTGCACGGGACGCGTTTGTGCAGCACCTGCAGACCCACACACACAGAAGACTTATAATGAGGTTTATTGGAGATGTGTCATGTGTTTACACTGAGGTTACGGGGCACGGAGATCCTGAAGGAATAGTTAAACACCAGTAATGTCCCAGAGGT
Source organism: Morone saxatilis (assembly GCF_004916995.1). Classification (NCBI taxonomy): domain Eukaryota; kingdom Metazoa; phylum Chordata; class Actinopteri; family Moronidae; genus Morone; species Morone saxatilis. Next base: position 14,069,689 of record NW_023340257.1, on the reverse strand, counting down.
CTTCCTCCTTAGCAGTGGTGAAACGAGGACTAACCCTTTTTAAAGCTTACCCGTAGGTCAGTGAGGGTTTTCTCCAGCAGAGCAGTGATGCTGTCCACGGGGCTGCGGGCGCCACCGCCTGAAGCCGAGGCCTTGGCCTGGAGCTCCTTCAGTCCCGCCTCCGGTAGAGTGAACGACAGGGGCTTCCGCGCCTTCTCCAGTTTACGCTTCTTACTGGGAGGAGACTGAGATAAAAGAGAGAGACAATTGTTCAATCTGTGACAGAGAATATTCAGGACTCTTTAAAATACAAAGGAGACTAATTAAAAAGAACTTAAATAGTTAATTTAATAATAATTTCATAAAGAAACAGTCACAGACAAACTATAGACGTGTGCAAAGAACTAAATACCTGTGGTACCACAGTCAACAAGATTGATAAGCACGATTCATTCTGAAATATGAATGAAAATATTGATTCTAGATAAATTAGATAAAAATTACAATATTTGGGAATTTTTGTTCCAACCAAAGAAAACACAGAATTACATTCCTGCCCCTTTAACTTGAAAATATTTACAGCGTTTTCATTTGTTTCACACGTTGTTAACTTCACTACTTTCTTTTCTGTTACTTATTCTGCTCTTTTGTGTTTTTATGTTACATATCGAGGCACAGTGACTTAAAACGGCCGGTTGAGAAACCACAGTCAGAGTTTTCTCATGGTTTATATTTAACATCAGTGACAGTAGAAGTCCAAAAATGCTACGTTCAGAAAAAGGCCACAAATAAGACTCAATTATAATCTCAAACTCAGTTCTGTAACTACATTTTGTTTTTATTTTAGTTTTACAGGAAACATGTATGAACTCCTAAACAGTGAGGCATTTTATTAAGCTGTCAGTCATCCTTTGTTTGTACCCATGATTCTTCACCTCGACACTGCATTATCTTTCATTTCCGTTACTTAACAAAAAAGTGTGTGCACACAGACTGAACAGCACACATATTTAAGATATTTTCGTATCAAGCACTAGATACAATAAATCTTGTGTGTGTGAAAGCAAAAACAACAAATATTAACTGTAAATATTATAAGACAGATAGCTGACAAGAGGTGGACAAAACAAACCAGTCTTTACTATATTTATTTGTATATTTATTTGTATCTCACAGTGGATCTTTTTCCTTCAATCTACAACTTAAGGTAGTACCCTCTCTGAGTCTGAGTGACATACTACTAATCAATCACTTAACACTCAGTAACGAGGATACTGGAGGATAGATTCTGGTGACCAGTAATACCAGGCTTTCCTTTGGTAACAGCTTAGTATTATAAATAGGTTTTGACTAATAAAGGCTTATTAAGGGCCGTCCACACCGAGAACAACAACTATAACATTCAGACAACGATGTGAACGTCCACACTGATGAACGATAACGTGTTAGCAGTGGGCTTAACACTGTGTGCTCCCGCTGTGCTGGCAGCTTAGGAAAATGTACATATGGATGAGCTGTTGCTGCCGTACATCGCACTTCTTTATAGACAAGAGGAGTTCGGACAATCCGACACTCTGTTGTTACCAGACCGTTTGGTTGTAGGTCTCCACTAAAATTAGGTTTTTTTCAATGTCTGATTTGCAGCCTAAAGTGAAATCATACAAGCGTTATGAGTTGTATACCACAATACTGTTCATCAAATCACTCTGAAAAGTGATCCCAATCATATTGTTTGCCACCGTCATTGTTGCTATATTTGTGATGTGACAATCATGAGCTAGTTTCAATCAATGATTATTGATTTTATACTTCTGTGGTTTCTGTTTACCGAGCACACATTTATCTTACAGCTGTTACAAACTCTGCAGTAACTGTGTACAAAAATCTCTTTATCAACTACTTTCTGTCTTAAGTTCTCAAAATGTAACTAACGATGAACCGAGTTAATTGTCAGCTGCTCAGCAATAGTTACAGATCATTCCTCCTTATGAGCTGAAACTTAAAGCTGTGACGAGTATCTGCATGTCCATTACACACCACAGGAGGGCGCTCGAACCACACACAAGCCCACCCACCTGAACCTGCTGTGAATTCAACACCGTTCCTTATTCCTAATCCCCTCTAATGTCACGCTGTGATGGCGGTGGAGGTCATTACCCAACCGTGTCTGAACACAACAGCCGCTCTGCAGCTATTGTCCCCTACCCGTCCACCGCAGCCAATATGTCAACGCTGCTCTCGCAAAGTCACTGCAGGCTGCGAGTGGGGGGAGACGGCGGGGGTCTGCAGCCGCACTGCACTGACAGAGCAGACAGCATGGCCGACTGACCTACAAACAGCAGAGGGAAGGAGCAGACTGTGACCTTCACACCGCTACTCTGATCTGACAGTCAACTTTGATCACTTGATCATTTTAGTGCCTCGCTCCAGTTTTTGTTATTATAGTTTATAATATATTTGTTTTCACTTTCTCTGAAGGCTCTTAAAGAGTAGCAGAGGAATCTGAAATAAAGTGTAATAAACACATTCTTCCTGCATTTGCTTAATTTATATTGAAAAAAAGCTTCACTTCCAGTAAAAGGTTTTTCAATTTGGATCATGTATTGATTTCTAGTCCTTGTAGATGCATGTTTGGAAGAGATGGACGTATTTAATTAATGGGTTGACGATGGTCGCTGCCTCGTCTGGCTGCTTGTTAGAGCTTCTTTTATTCCTTATTGTTTCTCGCAGACGTCTCTCTCCCCTTTTTCCTCCACGCTCTGTGAGCCCTGCAGCACATTGTACGAGGAACGGAAATCAATAAAGTCCATCAAGCCAAACCTGTCTGTTTGTACGGAGCATCCTTGACACAGATTCACACACACACACACACA
>NW_023340257.1:14066538-14066758 GCF_004916995.1 Morone saxatilis | reverse complement strand
ACAGAGATATAATCATAGATTCACAGACAAAGAACGAGGAGAGCCAAATGTGTACAGTTTTTACATACACACCTCTCCACTGAATCACATCCTCTTCTGACTCTGCTGCTCTTTCACTCCATTATTAATCCCACTTACCCACTCTCACCTCTCTCTCACATAGACTCACACACACACACACACACACACACACACAATAGAGAGAGAAAATGCTGCAGAT
>NW_023340257.1:14059095-14066438 GCF_004916995.1 Morone saxatilis | reverse complement strand
GGTGTGTTGTGGTGTGTGTGTGTGTGCATCCAAGGTTTCCTGTAATGTGCCAATTCTTTGCATGTTGATTACCTAATTCTTCTGCGTGCGTGTGGTTCTTATGGGACGTCGGTAAATATTATGTTGCGTGGGGGTGCTCAATTAATGCTACATATAGACTTTAACATATGTGAACATGGCATGCAGCCGTGACCTACTTAACCCTCTTGTTACAGGTCAGCCTCAAACTCGATTAACCACCAATTTCTTTTATGTCACCTTCTCTTTCAAATACTCTCCCTCCATACATTAATTACCAAACATATATATAAATATATATATATATTTAATACTATATAGTATATTATATATATTATATTAATAATAACACACACCATATATATATAATATTATATATTATATATATATAAGTATATATATAAACACATTATTATTGTGGGTAATGTAGCCCCCAAAAAAATCAAAAAATATGATGATCCTGGTCTGCTGCATTGATTTTTAGTTCTCTTTTTCTTAAAATCGTTCATTTGTGAGTCTGACATGTTGGAAGATTTAATGCCAATCATGTGGATGGATCTTTAAATTTTATCTCGTTGTAGTGTTGTTTTTGCTGTTATCTGTGTCTGTTCCCTGTTAATGCTCCTCAGTGATCCCTAGTACACACACACACACACACACGCTGGAGGGGTCTGCCTTGTAACGACGGCGAGCAGCTCCTGAGTGTAAATGACGGTGGTTATGTGGACGAGGAAGGTTGCATGAGCAAATGTAGGCCAATCATTCTGCTCAACTGCTTTCCTGCTGAAAAGGCCACAACAGAGAGGAGTCCAACACACACACAAACAGTCCTCAGCACACAACCTCCGCTGCACCTGCCGACCGCCTCCCACCTGCCTTTATTCTCCACCTGCCGTCTCTCTCACACTATTCTCCGTCCTTGTAGCGGTTTCCACTGTCCCCTGCTTTATCTCCAACTCTCTCACTGTCCAGACAAGACAATGGTTTGGTGTTGTATGCACACAGTCCCGGCCTGGCAACTGTTGCCTGGATACAGCGTGTTAGAAATCATATAAACGTCCCCCCTGAGGAAGGAATAAGTGCTTCTAATGGAATGGGGCTGGAGGGGAAGAGGATACAGTCTGGGGCGGGACAGAGGTGGTGCATTATTGAGGAGGAGGCTTTAGGAAACATCCAGCAGAAGGAGGGCAACAGTTGAACACTGCTGAGATTATTTACCTGCGTATTGATTTACGGTGCCAAATGTTTATTTCTCAATACTCTGTGATATCAAAGCGTATCGGGCGGTGGCGTAAAAGGTGCCGAGTGTCAATATCCAGCCACAAAACATCTGTAGAGTCTGAAGTGTGCAGCAGGACTGGAGCTCTTTCAGTCAGTCTCTGCAGGAAGTCGCAATAATTAACCCTGAATACAACTAATCCCTGAGCTTTGGGGCGACTTGAAAGTTTTTGTCCAATCACTTGCAGTTTTCTGTGCAAAACGTTGAGGTATACGTCAACAAACTCACTTCCTTGTTTCTAGTTGTGAAGATGCTGACATGTGTGACACCAACGTCTCACATAGTCTTTTTGGTTACTACCAACAGTGTGATTTTATTCTCACTGGAACAAGTTTGCAACTATTTTTTCACTTGCAAAGAAAATGTTGAAAAACATCACAACATGTAACGCAATGTTTTTAGAAAAGCTTTCATGAACGTTTCTTCACTGTGTATGGGAATGTGCATTAGTGAGTCCATTTTGGGTTAAAGTTGTGGACTTCTTGAGTAACTGGTCAGGCTCAGTGATTCCCCTGAGCCTGGAACAATAAAAAAAAACCCTGGTGGGATTGACAAGTGCACCAGGGGACAGAAACAAAAGTTGCACAGACTCACCGGAACAATCACATCGTCATAGAAACTCCAGGCCAGAGCCCACCGCATGGTCCGCCCCTGGCAGAACTCTGTGTGTGTCACTTTGGGCACCTGAGATTAAAGAAAATAGACGGTCAGGTACGAGTGATTGGAAATTATAGCACAGAAACCTGATTCCTCTTCGTAACATGTTAGTTTGTGGTTGTGGTATTATTTCTGTGGGACTTAGTTTTGGCTGTGTCAGTGTACTCCAAATGATATGATTATATAAAAGGTAGGAACCTGAAAGAGCTACAGCTGTTGGAAGAAATATGTTTGCCTCCATACGAAGGTTAATTTTATTCCTTCATGAAAACTTTCAGCGCTCTCATCTACGGATACTATTAAATACATAACCATAGATTAAACCAACATAAAATTATATTGCACAATTAAAACAAACAGCTGGAGCCACTGAACCATCTGGCTGCTTCGAGTGAGGCAGAGTTTTGAGATTATAATATATTTACAGTACGAGATAAAACGTAAAACAGCTCTACATAACCAAAACGTTTTTACACTGAAGCTTCCTCCTCGAATCACTCAATGAATCCTCGACGTGTGACGACCTTTGGCAGTGTGATGTAATGTAAACTAGGTGAGTGAGTGAGACATTTTCCCCCGCTGTGAGCTCCACATCTCTAATCGTGAGTGAGAAAAACAGATGTGGTGTGAAAGTGCTAAGAGAGCACTTTAACTATCCCTCAGGACTGCTTCAGTAAATAGGAGGAGAGTCATATAAAGGTCATAGGTCAAAGTGCTCTGTACCCGAGACTGTAACCAACATGCACATTTGCTAAATTGAGAAACAGAGAAGACAGAAGATGTAGTAATGGCTGATGGAAGCATTAGCATAGCATATAAACTAGGCCGGGTTTCTGTTTACACACGCTTTAAAATGACAATAAAAAACAGTCTTCCTCTCTGGACGTCAGCCAAGGCCGCACTCACTCTGATGAGCAGCGACAGCACCCTAAAACCTCTGGAGGAGCTTTGAGGGGATGGCAGGTGCAGAGGTGGGGCTCTTTTTGTTTATATTGTTTATTTTTTGAGCATGTGAGGGAAGTGACTGGCACGGGACCAGAGGCCTGCAGCAGCAGTCAGCAGTCATGTGCTGGGTTATTAGTTAGGCCAATGACGCTAATGCATGTTAGATACAGAGTGCCGTGTGATTCAGTCACGCACCGCTAACAGAAATCAGCGCGCTCATGGCTCGTTTGTGACGTTGCTTAGCTGGCGTATTAGAAAGAGCTGATGCGTTATATTTCTGTGGGTATCTGCTGCCCTGACAGTGACGACCGTCTGCTCCCAACGTCAATACGCTGTCCCAGAAGAGCGCCGGTTTGAGAGGGGAGGCAAAGATTGTTTTAACAAGCTATTATCTAACCCTGCACAGAAGGGGCTCGCTCCTGTGTGAACAGACTGAGATCAAAAGCTGGGGATGCAGATGTATTTGTGTGTGTGTGTGTGTTTGACTTGGTCGGTACTCACCCCTTGCTTCCTCAGCTCCTCTTTCAAAGGTGCCAAGCTACATTTCTTCCCCAACATGCAGCTGTACCACCTGCAGGAAGAAGAATCCATATTAACCAGCTGTGTGTCGCTGTGTTCGCGGCCCGGGCACGAACTGCCAAGCAGAGATCAAAAGGAGCTGAGGTGAGCTTTGGGGAGCAACACAAAGACCAAGTGAAACATGAGAGACAGGAAAAACATCCGTTTGGTCCACAGTGGAGGAAAAGCTGTTTTGAAGTCGAGCCCTTGGTGAAGGCCTGATCAATAATCTCTGCTGTGCAATAAAGAGATGAGGTTGGTCCTGATCAATAAGCAGTAGAGTCCAGCCGGGGAAGATGGAGCAAAGATAAACATCAGGGAGTCAGTCTGGAAGGACTGGCCAGTTTTCACAAACCTTGTTTTTTTCTTTCTCACTACACGTTGTTTGAAGCTGATCATCAGTTCTTCATTTAATCGGCTTAGACAAAAAAAATACATAACCTGCACATTAAGTCTGATAGATAAATAAATATGTAAAGCACACGAATATCCATGTAAACTCAAGGACATAAATCTTTTTTTTGAGCAATAAAAATAAGCTTTTTGAGCATTTGTTGACTTTTTCCCCCCTGTGTTTTGGCTCCCAGGTCACGGACTTTCTCCAATGGTTAGTGGAGTTTATTGGCAACATATGCAGCCTGTGAGTGAGACCACAGCCTCTACTCAAAGCTATTTATGCCTCATCTTCATGGTTTTTTTAGTAAAATAATCTGTGATTTTAAAATTAAAAAATAAACCTGCAACAATTTTTTTGTATCATTTCTCAAGTAAAAATAAGTTCTTTTTTTCAGTTCCACATCACTGTATATTGAATATCTTTGGATTTGAGACATTTGGTCGGACAAACAATAAGCTGTCTATGTCACTGGTAAATGTTGATTGGCATTATTTCCTGACATTTCATAGAAGATGACTGACAGATTATTCAGTTATGAAACAAAGGAGTTCCTTGTGTCAAAGATGTAAATACAACATAATCTGTCAAACATCAGGTCTCTATCAAGGAAACTAAATGTGATTTTAAGAAGGGTGAGTACATCAATAATACAGTAATTTACATACACTAACATTTTTATGTAAAGCTCAGTATTTGGTAAATGTACAAATCTACAGTCACACCCAACAAATCACAGCTTAAAAAAAACAGTTTTAACATTTGAATGAGAAAGGAGGGTGATTTGTAATCAGGTTAGGGAGGTATGAAGATGCCCAGAGGGGTGACGGGGAGGGGAGAGCGACGTGTCAGCCTCAGTTGACACAATGAAATATTGAACAGCTCTAATATTCACAGATGTTCCTCCTCTTTTTGTCACAGTGGGGAGGAACACCCAGAGCAGCTCCCCGGCTCTTCAAACATCCCAAGTGTGCAGCTGCATTAGCATCGATATTCATCCTTCTCTCCTCGCGTGTTGAAGCACAGGCGCATGATTAAAATCTTATTACCAGAGATGGTAATTTTCATATCAATGGCATGATAAATGAGGAGTATTACCTCACTTATAACCAGGGTTTTTGGGGCATTTGGATGTGTGTTATACTGGGAACTGAGGTGGCTTGCCCTTATTTGACGGTAATTACACTTCAGAGGAAAAAAAAGAAGGAAAGGGGAGCAGGGCGGGGTGGCGTGGAGGGTCTCAAAGGACCAATCGGTGAAGCTGGCAGTGTTTCCATGGACACCTGGTGGCTCTGGTGTCCCAGCATGCATTTGGGAGTGACAGCCAGCTCCAGTTGGTTTGGCCCGAGCCTCAAACCTGTTCAGTAAGACTGGGTTCGTTCTCACTTCCTCTCTTTGCTAGACGAGTGTAACACAGAGCCCGCACAAGAGCAGGCAGGTGTTAAAATCAGTCTCTCTCAGGGAAGGTTGTCTTTCCATTGACGCATTATACACACACACACACACGTGCGCACGCGCACGCACACGCACACAGTACTCTACTGTAGGAGGCCAAGCAGGTGTGGCATGTCTAATCAGTTTTAATAGCACCACTCTGCAGTTCCCTCTAACTGTGTCGCACTCTGCTGCCCCGGTGACAGCCCTGGTAACGGGGGAGGGTAAAGTGACGGCCGCTGGAGACACCCCCAACCAACCAACCAACCAACCACCCAAACACAGCTGTTCCCTGTGGGCTTCCCGGATACGACACAGGGTGAATGTGTGCCAAAATCATTAAACCAACTCTGGGTGACAGCTCCATCCAGAAACCCATCTGCCCATTTCACCTCTTGGTGTCTCTCCTCCACTGGTGCTCTCAGTGGCCATTTAAACCTCTCAAAGCCTCTCTAAAGCGAACAAAACTGCAGCGCTCTTGTTCATCCATCTGCCCATTAAGATATGAGGCTGTGTAACCCTGAATACGGACAGTTTCTGTGTGTGATTGAGCTTCATGAATGTGGTTTAGACACAGCAATACACCTGCGACAAGGGAAGAAAATCATGTTGGAGTCAGGTTTCATTTTGTCCTGATCTTTTGCTCACCGCAAGCGTTTCTTGAGCTGCAGGCTGTCATGAATGATCCTCTTGACAAACTCCAGTTCCCCGCCCTCCGCCATGATCTCCGTCACCCCGCCTGTGTTCACTGAACTGGGAGGAGGCCGCCGTGAGTTCCTGGAGTTTACCCCCTGGAGAGAGCAACAGGACAGGCAGAGATTAAGATGAAATCCTATTAGAGGCCTGTTACTATCGTGTAAACAAATAGTGTTTCATGTCAGGGCTGCTCCGGCCAGTCACTTGTTGTTTACTCTTAATGAGCCAAACGCTTTTATGGAATAAGTCTACCTCTTTTGAATTTAAATGTTCAGACAGGAAACCAGCAACATGTTTTCAATGTTAAAGGCAGGGAAACTCTTACCTTCGCTTCCAGCTGGTTGGCAAAAAAAGGAGGGTTGCACATGCAGAAGTCGTAAACTATTTCTGTCTCTTCTTTCAAGGCGTCCATCAGTAAAGTCTTCTGAGGGACTTTGACAACTAGGACAAAGATGAGGCAGGGATTTGTAAGTCTGATGTTTTAGCTAATCATGCTAAGCTCATCAAACAAAGGCTATATATAATGTGCAACTTCAGGATGTTCCAGACAAAAATGATGACAGAAAGGTGGTAAAATCTAAAATCTAATCTAAATCCAAAGTAGCTTATGACGGCTAATGTGTTCAAAGTTCAGAGAGATGCTGCTGATATTACAGTCAGTTCTTCATCGTCTTCAGATCCCTACTTGTTCTACAACCAGCATTTAGCATTATCCTGTAAACAGTCACTTGTAGCCACAGTTCAACCAAACTTACACACCAGATGATACAATAATCAAACACTACACTGACTGTTGCAGCGGTCTTATGTCTGGTGATACATCAGGATGAGTGCACCACGTTTACCTTTAATGAGGTCAGACAGGTTGTTCTGCTCCACGTTCTTCGTAGCGTAGTCAAAACAGATGTCGTCTACCTCTGTGGCGAGAAAGTACCAGCCGTTCATCGTGGCTCCCAGCAAGGGGTAGATACAAGACGCCCCAGTGCCTGAGGAAACAAACACACACACGTGTTTTTTGGCAGCTAGAGGATGTGTGTATTCATTAGGATGATGAATGATTATGACTTTCATTGAACAATATGGAAATATTTTGGGATGCTGTTTAAAGTAAATGGACTGCATTATCTTTAACTTTATGGCCACAATGGACAATAAATGTCAGTATTATTGAATCATGCACATATGACAAGGACAACAGCGGCATGATTCAGTCCGGGCTCAGACATAAGGCGGGCTCCGTTAGGAAAGGAAACACTCAGTGGTGATCCATCAAGAAGCAGACAGCTTCAATCTGCTCACAGAAAGATTCAGGGGTCCCCAATCAGTGACCTGAGGCCCTAACGAGGACACACACACACACAC
>NW_023340257.1:14056786-14058995 GCF_004916995.1 Morone saxatilis | reverse complement strand
GAACCCCATGACTTCACAACACACACACACACACACACACACACACACACAGATGAAGGGAGAATAGGGAGATAAGCAGCCCATCAATTCACAATCCCCCTGCTAATGACAATGAAATTCACATTTACAACATTGCTAAGACCTCCCACTTTTTTACTCCCAATTCTCAGTCCCACTCGTTCGGCTCTCCCGTCTTTTCCTCTCGACATGTTTAATGATTTCGGCTGTCACACGAGTGTGGCGGACAGAACGAGTGGGCGACATAGGTATAATTAAAGCTTTGCTGAGTGCGTTCGCACCTTGGCAGATGTAATTAGACACATCCTGGTGATGGGAGCGTCTGGCACCTCACTAGTTTGGTGTGAGCAAAAAAATAAAAACTGAATCTCTAACTGCTGGTAGAGATGAAGATACAAAGCAGTTAATCTCTGATTGTGTTTTTATTTTCTGTGTTTCTTCTCACAAATCAATTACACACAAGCAGCTGAAATGTTTTGCTCTCTTCGGCTCCTCTTTCGCTGATACTTCACAACAAATTAAAATGCATCCCAATTTCCATTTTTTCCCCCCCATTCTTCTAGGCCCGGGTGATGACCCAGATGTCTCCAACAAATAAGTTTAGGCAGATGTTTGGACTGAAAACAGTTGTGTGTTGCCTCAGGTAGTGGTGAGAAATTAAACCCTGTCCAGGAATTCAAGTTTGAATACGAGATCCAAAGAGTTTGAAGGTTTACAAGACGCCAAAACGCTGCAGTTCATGAGATGATGAGTAGGGATTTAAGTCTGTAAAGTTATTATGCTGGCAATCATTTCATCTTTGATTGGCCAATTTAGCATTTTGTAGGATGATGTCATGTTGGGGCTGTTGGTCTGAGCAACACTAAACCCCTAAAAGACTGAAATGGTGAGAGCCGTCAGACTTCTGCATTTTTCCTTAACCTTGAGGCCTTGTTCAATATAATTGATTCTTTTTTTTTTGTTCAAAGCCACACTCTGATGCCAAATAGTATTCCTACTATATCAGCAGTTTCTGCTGTGGAAACATGGCTGCATTTAGAGACTTGGTTTGTAAAATGCTGTCGCTCTATGTACAATGATGCAGCTAAAGTGATTCGACTGACAAAATGCGAGTTGTCTCGGGGTCTTTACAACTGATGACTCTAATCATCTAGTTTTCCTGGGCAGCCCTACACCAGTGTAGGACTTGTTGCCTGTCATTCCCCATTTCTGTCCCCTCGTTTCCGATTATCTCTCCAGCGTTGGCTGTGTAATAAAGGCAGAAAAAGCCCTTAAGATGCACGTGAAGCCAATTTATCTGATTTAAAAGAAAGGCTGAAAAACAGGGAACCAACCTGCCCCACAGCTGAGGTGACTGTGGTAAAAACAAAGACAAATGACCCTCGAGCAGCCAGGTGTGAGACGGATACAAATGAGAAGCGATTTACCTGTAGAGTCTGACATCAATCTTACGCAGTGTCTCTCACCTAATGAACATATTAGGTTAATGGTCCAGTTTAATCAACATCTGAAGGAGTGTGACCTCTGGAGAAACACCTGGCTCCTTTGAGGACGTTTCAAAATCAGTGAAGAAATTTGCACTTTAAAAAATGGCGAGAGCTTTGGAGAGGAATCAGGCTCATGAGGGAGAAGTGATGCATCAGCATAACGCTCACTCTTTTCCAAAATGAAAGCCGGCCTCTCTCATCCGTCCTGCTCTCAGATATTCTGCCCTCTTTCATTTCTCCTCAGAGGCATCATTAGATAAGGATCAATATTCAGAGAGGGAGGCTGCTCAGGCCAGCCCTCTATTTTTAGCCCCTGATGAGTGTGTGTGTGTGTGCAGTGCAGGAACGATCACTCCCATCAGCAGCACTGCGAATGCCACGTCTCCATGGCAACCCCACCTACTGAACAGATGAGGAGAGCACGCAAATCCGGCCACGCTGGAGCAATGGCTGATGCCAGACGGAGCGTGAGTGTGCCCGCGATTTACGCCTCCGCTGCCACGTAGATGCACCGCTGCGTGCTTACGACATTAATGTGGTCGACGGGATACAGTGTGGGACAAACGTGAATGAAAAAGTACAGTGCTGTTTTAACAATAACTAGTATAAGGGTGGAAAAAAAGGTAGGAATCGGATGTAATTTACGGCTTCAGACTTGGTTCCAGCTCATGTTCAGGTGAAACAACCAGACCAGGTGAGGAGGA
>NW_023340257.1:14056569-14056767 GCF_004916995.1 Morone saxatilis | reverse complement strand
TGAACAGAAGTGTACAGTGAGACCCCGGAGGCGAAGAAGAGGAGGAGATTTAAGGGCTGAGAAGCAGAAGAAATCTTTGGTTCAGATGGATGAAGAGGACGACATCATTAGACTGGAGGGGAGTTTACTGCTGAGACAAACAGCTCGCTCTCACCTCCACGCTACATGAGCAGCATGAAAATACAAACACACACACAC
>NW_023340257.1:14052152-14056527 GCF_004916995.1 Morone saxatilis | reverse complement strand
ACACACACACACACACTCTTTCAATCTGTCCACAGAGAGGTGACCTTCAAGGTACATCTACTTCACTCTGAGTGTGCTGGGGAAAATGTGCTGATTAGCAGCAACTTCTCTCCTGTCAGGTGTTTTTATTATTTTTTTTTAACAGAGTGAAACACATTTGAGTCCTGAAAGAGCAGAAATGAGTGAATCACTTAAAACTCAACATAAATTAAATCTAAACGGACTCTTTGAATATCTCTGAGCTCATTTAGTGATATTTTGCAATTCTGCAGACATGCTGCTGATGCTGTAAAAAATGGTGAATATGGCAGAAATGACTATTTTTCCAGATGTTTAGTTGAGGATTATTTATCGGATTATCTGTTTATGATTTAATTAATAAAATGTTTATAAGAGTTTGGCCGATCGTCAAAATGGCTTAATTTTTAGATTAAATCTAGTTTATTACTTCAGTTTATAACATTAAGGAGGATCTATTGTCAGAAATGGAATATAATTCTCATAACTGTGTGTTCGTTACTGTATAACCACCTGAAAATAAGGATTGTGGTGTTTTTGTTACCTTAGCGTGAGTCGTTTTTACCTGGAGAGCGAGCTTTTCTTTTACGAAGGCCGCCATGTTGAATCACTATGTTTCTACAGTAGCCCAGAACGGACAAACTAAACACTGGCTCTAGATGGGGCCTATTCATGTTTTTTGCGGCTGCTGTAGTTTCTACTTCATGCTTAGTTGAAGCGAGCAGTATTCAGTTGGTTGCAATCTGCAACTTCACCACTAGATGTCACTAAATCCTAACTTTCAACAGAAGATTATCTCAATATCAGACAGTGTTTGAGCACCGACTGTGGAAAAGAAATAGATGTGACTGGAAATATATTGTTGTGCAAACTCTGTATGTGTACTCCCAGTTTCAGCTGAGTGATAAAAAACTGGAGCAATAGGAAAAATATATCTGGTCTAGGCTTTAGGCCCTTATCAGCGACTTGTAGCCCCAACACAACCCAAATTCATAATTAACTAAGACAAATGATTTGGAGTATGTTGATGGTTGTGCCTGAGCTGCAGATTCAGTCAGTGAAATATGTAGAAATAATATCCTACCTAAGGCAGAGAGTTTCCCTTATCTCTCCCATCAGACAGTAAAGAAATCTCTGTATGGTAATTGTACCAAGCGGCGGTGAGGGAGGTGCTGCTCATCCTCGTAGGTTTAAATGTATCAATTCAAAATTTGCCATCAGAGGTCGTAATGTTTCATTCCCTTTTTGCCAAGAGGATGTTCAATAATATATATCTGAACAAAACTGGTGTGAAAATGTAACATTTCATTAATTACAGATGTGAAAATCCTTCCAGAGAGGATCGCCTCACACCCCATAAAAAATATGACTACCAAATTAAATGTCACCCAGGCTGTTGCATTTTTAATATCCATTCATGCCTCCTAATCCCACCCCTCTATCTGCCTGATCTTAGCCCCCCGTCTCCATCCACAAAAACTGAAACAAACCAACATTCACACTATTTCTGGGTTTAACTCTTCCTCACTTTAATTCCAATCACATTCCCCATATTTCTTCTCCTGCCGCCTCTGGTCTGAGCTCGACTCTCTGCCCACTGCTATCAGTCCTCTCCAGTGACGATCCCTAAATGAAGGGAGACGTATCTCCCCTGAGGATTGAGTGAGTGTCTCCCCAAGATTACTCTCATCCCTAACTCACTGCTTAAATACTTAAAAACCCCCAGTAGATGAATTCATTGGGAGACACAAAACCACACTAATCCCTCCACCGATGGAATGACAGCCTGACGGGGGAAGAGGAGCCAAATTTCTGCAGACGGCTAACCGGAGCTGGTGCCACACGCGAGAGTCACACGCAAATCCTGGACATCCGTTCATGTAGCCGGCAAAGAGGAAAAAAACTGGCGCCTGACTCCTGTTTTGAGTCAACGTTATGATCATTGTGTACTGCTGAACAGTATCTGTTTAAAAAGGAAGAATATGCAGATCCAAACGTCTTTTCAGGTGACACATCTTAAGAACACATCACAATTAGTATTTCTTTAGTCCGTCAGTCTGCAAACTTTAATGGATTGTAATAAAACTTTAATGGATTGTAATGAAACTTTATAGTCTGTAGGGATAATCAGTCATTTATGACCAAAAACCTGCTAAACTAATGATGACAAATAACAACATTTCAATAAAGTAACTGTTTTAAACATTCATAATAAGTTATTTTTGTTTATTTTTTAGAGTGTGGCTAGTTGTCTAATTCAAGACGACTTCAGTCCAGCCCGAACCCAACCGGCCCATTGTTTGTCATCTGTCTGTCTGTCTGTCTGTGCTGAGCCACAGACAGACAGACAGACAGACACCGATACAACACTACAAACTGATAATTAACACCTGTCACAGACGGACATCACGTCGAGCTTTACAGCGTGCCCACACATGCACGCTCGAGTCCGCCATAAGATGATTGACTGGCCACCTCGCAACCACAAAGGATCAGCCCACACCAATATGTTCACAGTCACACACAGATGTTCGGGCTCGCTGCGGTGACACCACGTCTGCATTCATCTGCATAACACAGACAATAACAAGTGATTTCCTCACTGAGCAGACTTGGTACCGGTTTCATAAAAACACAAAGAGGGAGGAGAGTGTCTCAGTCCTGACAGACGAACAGCAGACCTCAAAAACAAGTCCCACAATAACTGTCAGCTCTCACATTCACTGGGAGTTTGCTTTGTTTTGATGGAAATTTGTATCAGTTTTTTTTTTTTTTTAAATGACAAGTTGACAACTCAACCAAGATAAACTGGAAACGCTATTTTGAATGTGCTTTCAACTCATATAAATAGGGCAGAGGACTGTTTAAAATGCTTAGATACTCGTGTTGATGTAGTACAGATACCAAAACATTTAGTTCTACAAATCTTTATAAGACATATCATCTGCACACAGACGCTGCCTACATGAAATACATCATATAACCAGCAGTATTAGTCTTTAAATGAGGACATATTGAATCAAAGAATTAGTAAGAAAAGGAGCAAACATTTATCTAACTTGCAGTACTTGATGGTTATTAATGCTCGTTGAAAAGGCCAATCACATTAGAAAACAAAGAAAAAGTAAAGATGTCAATAAAGGAAACTAAATTAACAACATCCCACCAATCCAAGTTGTTGTTTCAGGTTTAAATTTCCTCTGACTCGTCTCTTCCACCCAGACTCACCTCGGTGTCCATATTTATGTCTAAATGCCAGTGAACGTGTCTGACTGGATCAACGGACCGAGGGCACAAAACTGAATTCTGTACCCAGAACACATCTGCACATTCAGAGCACAAAAAAAAAAAAAAGCAATCATCAGCTCACACTGTGCGACTTCAACACCACTAATCCCACCAGACATATTCTTCCTTTGTTCTGCTGCCTGGACTTTTTAACGCCATGATTTCTCAACAGCATCTTGCTGGTAAGGACACACACACACACACTCAAACACACTCAAACACACTCAAACACACTCAGAGACAGTTTCAGTCCTATAATTTGTGTCCGGTTTAGGTAGAAGGTGAAACACAGCAAGCTTACAGAGCAGGTTGTGATTGACAGATTAACCTATTTTTTAAATTGGGTTTTAAACTGACACTCTCTCTCACACACACACACACACACACACACACACACACACACACTCACTCTATGAACTCTCTCTAATGAAAAACGAGAGCAGCAAACAGAGGATGGAGGGAAAAGAAAAGGAAAAATCTTTTAATGTTGGGTCCATTAATCTTTTGTCCAGGTTTCTTCCTCCTGCTGTTGCCAGAAGCTGAATGAGCAGTAAAGATCAGACTGAGTCAGCCGGGCAGCAGCGGTGCTGGGTGGGACGCTCGGGGCTCAACTCTGGTTTTCTGATGAAATCTGTTTGTGTGAACTGTTTCAATATACACAATGTGGCCAAAAGTAGAATCTGACTTCCACTGATCTGACTCATTTCTCCCAAATATGAGTTCTCAGGGTATGTGATAGCAGCGCTGTCTTCAGTGTAAATGTAAAACCCGTATCACTAAGGCCTGGCTCTGCGTCTGTGTTAATCCCACAGGTGTTGGACGGGGTTGAGCTCAGTCAGCACAGTTCTTCCACACAAAGCTCACATTTCTTTATGGACCCGACTTTGTGAGCAAGGGCATGTTGAAACAGGAATGAGCCTTCCTCAAACTGTTGGATTCAACATTCAACCAATCAAAGTTTGACCTCGGACCATCAGACTGTATAACACACTCTCTCTCTCTCTCTCTCTCTCTCTCTCTGGTACACACACACACACTCTCTCTCTCTCTCTCTCTCTCTCTCTCTCTC
>NW_023340257.1:14051692-14052052 GCF_004916995.1 Morone saxatilis | reverse complement strand
GGTACTCACACAGGTCTTCCGGTGAGGCTGGTGTGCACGTGCTGCTGGAAGTCTGGATATTTGGTTGCCAGGTAACCGAAGTCCGGCGGTTTGTCTTTGTACCGGTTCCGAGGGTGCATGGACTTATTGAGAGCCATGAGCAGAGCTGCGTTAAAGTGAGAGAGGAGACACGAACCAGGGTGAACACAACAGATATATATGTATATGTATAACGACATTAAACGTCGGCAGTTAACCGCCGTTAGTGCTGCCGTTGGTTGGTAACAAACTGGAGTAAAAACTAAAAACTAACGGATCCGCGGAGCTCGTTTGGAGCTAGTATGCTATCACTTTAAGCTAACGTACGGCCCGTTATTTGCG
>NW_023340257.1:14046979-14051591 GCF_004916995.1 Morone saxatilis | reverse complement strand
CTCACAAACTCACAAACTCACGTTGTTCAAACGTTGTTCACTTTCTGCAACTCTCTTCCTGGTTGTCCACTACGTCACCGCTCGACGCCAATGCGTGTTGACGTCATTAAGGAAATGGTTCCCATGTCAACAGTTTGTCAAATCGAGACAAAATCATTTAATGGTTTACTGTTTTTTCAGCGTTATAAACATTACTTAAGATTTATTTGTATATTGTGAATGTAAAAACCCAAAGACTTTTTATTGTAAATGTTATTAAATGTTATTTACTGAGATTTCTTTATTCACCTATATTGATTTTTAAGAATACCAATGTTTACAATTTAATAAAGGAACTTATAATTGCATATTTTAAAGTTAGTAAGGCACTTTTGTTTTTTTCTTAAGTCTTGTTGTCCTTTTTATTCTTTCCTTTATGTTACCTCCACTATAAGTGGAAATATTGTTGGAGAAAATACAACTGATAATGACAAATAAAACAGCCTTGTGTGTGTCTGTCAACCATCAATCAATCATTTTACTGACCCAACTTCAAATGAACTGTGACTCACTAGTGTGAAATTATTAGTTTAGTATTATTATTATTAATTTGTCCCACTGTACTACCATAACTAAAGGCTCAAAACAAATAAGCAGGACGACACAGATGCAGATTTTCTTCTTTTATTATATCGCAAACAATAATGACATCCAGGTATATTGTTAACAGTTTGCTGAGTGAAGAGTGAGACCATAGTGGCGAAAACATCACAAGCTCTCCTGTAGGAGCTTGTTGTGCAGTCTGAAGCCCTCTGATGTGTTTTCATGGGCAGGTTTACAGAGGACAGGTGGACTTGAGGCCTGAGGAAACGACCCACAGACAGTCATAGTGTCTGTCGGTCCCTTCACACACCAGACCAGAGGAGCACAGGGATTGCTTGGGACCTGCGAATGGCAAAAGGGGATTTTCTTTCTTCAACAGGGCACACACTTGCATACAACACCAGCAACTGCGTTGTAGCTTTTTCCAGCGATTCTTACAAAAGAAACAGAACACACATCGTCCTGACCTTTGATTAATCGACCTTCCTTGAGTAAAACCAAGGAAGGGAAGACGTTTTTAATTTACATTTTATGGTCTGGCATGTCATAGCGTGATCCTGAAGAGACTATAGCATCATTTTCAGTTGGCCACAGTGTTGGACCAACAAAAGGAGGCTGGTTTATCGAGCCAGATTGTACTGACAATAAATGTCTCCATTTTTTGGCTTCAGCTAAAACATTTAACACATTGGCATCTTCATTCGCCATGCCAAATTGTACTACAAAATTAGCTGATTCTCCACCCAAAGTCTTTGCCTCAGAAGTCAGGATAGAGAAGACAGCTTGTAGAAAATAAAAAATAAGACCTTTGTAAGGGGGCACACACCAAAGGGGGACATGAGTAATATTCCCTGAAAGAGAGAGGGTTTTTCTCCTTTGGGACATCCTAGTCTGCCACAATCCCAATGCATTTACAGAAGGAAGAAGACGTAAACCTCCTTCAAATAGCATCACACACAACAAAACCAGCCTTTCTACAACCAATGAACAGAGCTGTCTGAACTCACCAGCCAACCAACAAAGGACACAGCAATGTAAAAGCAATAGGTTTGATATTTTGGGAAATGCGCTTGTTTGAAGTTGGATAAGAAAATTGATAACACTCAAGTTTGTGTAGCTGAGGCCAGCAGCCGGTTAGCTTAGCATCAAGACTGGAAACAGGCGGGAAGTGGCAGGGAGCAGTTGCCAGGCAACCAGAACTCCTGTCCATCGACTTATATATAACGTTGAATATATATACAATTATTATTAATAAAATAATATATTGTTTTTATGTTAATGCTTCTGTCACATAGCTGGCTAACGCAAACAGTTGCCATGTAAACAACGTATGGGTTATTTACCTATTGTTAGAATTAATTAATCATTTATCTCTTTTACAAAAGTATTGTTTTTTTCGTAAATGTTATAATTTTAAGGGAATAATCTTTATTTATTAAATCATTTTCTAAACATTTTACCGTGAAGACTTTACATAAAAAGTATTTTCGCAAATATTATAATTGCACTTCTGTTGCCAGGCAACCACTGCATATAAGTTATACTACCGTAGTTCTGGTCGACAGATAGTCCGGCACACAACCCTTATTAAAGCATATACTATTTTATACTTGTTTGTACGGAACAAACAAACGACATACAGTGTATCGATTATTAGTTTTATTGGTGTTAATTGACGGACATTGTAACCGCCGCAATGCTAGCAGTTTCCCACCGTTTCCAGTCTTTATGCTAAGCTAAGCCAACCAACTCTCAGCCAGAAAGCAAATCACTTTCTCTCGCCTCCGTTATTCAACCCAATCAGACTCTAGACAAGGAAGGCTGCAGTATTTTATCCTATAAGAGAGTATTGTTCCGACAGCTCTGCCTCTGGCGCAGGTTACATGCAGCAGTGCTACATCAACAGGTCACATTAGGCTCACAGGAGCTACACTAGCAGGAGCTTGAGCAGCAGATCACCACATCCAGTACACACAGGAAGAGGAACAAACGTGGCAAAGAAGCGAAGATAAGAAAGGATCGGTTAAGCAGTGGAATTCTTTATTAGCCAAGAACTGTATTGGAATGAAAAGGCTAACCAGAAATTATAGGTTTATGCATTTATCAACATCATTAAATGTTAATGTTGTCTTTGATCACCATTAAAAAGGACCAAAGATTTAGTGAAAACAGGGATGTGCAAGATTAATGAACCACCTTGTCAGCTACACTTAGAAGCAAGATGTTTCATTTTTATTCTGTCCTCCAATGGGAGTGGAATGGTTGTTTCTACAGCGTGGACTGGTGTAGTTATTTTCCAGTCTTTCCAAAAAACCGTGTCCTGTTTCTACAGCTTGAGGAAAGCCACTCAGAAGACGTTTGCATACATATGAGGAGGTCTGCGTGGGGAAGGGGGGGTTTGTCTGTGGAGATCCTCGCTGCTCAGGCTTCAGCATTCTCCTCCAAATGTGATCCAGGAGCTGCCACTGCCTCTCTTCACAGTGAGGAGCTCTTCACAAACAAAACAAAACGCGACCTCCGCATACAGACCCCTCTACAGACAGACCAGCATCAACAGATCACTTAGCACATGTCTGCTGCTGGCGTTTCCTCACTAATCCTAAATTCCCATCCAGTTCATCCTTTAGTGCGATAATACAAAATTGCCAAATCTCTTAACAAGCTAAATTTACATTTCATATTTTCACAGAAAACTGATTTTTTTTATAATTTTTTTTTACTCAAAACCATTTTTATTAAGCAGAACATATTTCACCCCTCAGAAATTAGAGATCTTTGCACATCCCAGATATCAAACCCAGGGGGCTCACTTTGACTCCTCATCATGCCTATCGTTTTCTTTTTAGCGGGTTTATGTCACACTCGTCTTGCGTGTGTGTGTGTGTGTGTGTGTGTGTGTGTGTGTGAAGCCTTCAGAGTCACCGTGGGACAACTGAGCATCTCCTGACTTCACACAATTCCTATGGTACACCAAAACCCTGCCAAGACTGACTGGTCAGGGCACTGTAAGTGGACAGAGGCCTCGGTTCAACAAAAGACATGCAAGGTCACAGGAAATCGTCTCCTAAAGGGAGACACACCCGAGGTCTTTATCAAGTGCTAGAGATTAAACGGGTGTAATCCCTGAACTCTGCTCAGGTGCTGCTGTGACCCAGGACGCTCACTGACAGTGAAAGCCGAACCATCTTGCTCTCTACTTTGTGGACTTCTTGTGAACGAACTCAGTGCGGTTTATTCACGTTCAGCCACTTTTAAACATTTCACCTTCTTATTCTTCTCTGCAGATTCATTAAATGGGATAATTTATCTAAAGCCTAGCAGTGGTTCACGTGCCACCATGACAAGAGTACAAAGCTCTTTTTAAGCCCCCGAGGTCCAAGGACAACAGTTTGAAACATTCGTATATACAGCCATTAAAATATTACCTAGTTCCACATGAAGAGAAATGGTATGCACACTTGAGAAGTGATGTTATAAAGCTACAGATTATTTCAATAACAAAGCCCCACAGACAATCGTATCTTATCGCATCATATATGCTTTTTCCTGCCTTATCTCTTGAAAGTTTCACCAAGCTAGGCACCAACAGACTACGACAGTGAAGGAGAGAAATAAGAGAGAGAGAGAAAAAAAAAAGAATCCTAAATAAAAAAATAGACAAAAATAAATCTTACACATAAAGACACTGTCATTTCTTAAATTATTGGTTTTTAGTGCCCTACATTTTACACCCAGTCAAAAACATCTGCCTTCGGTTGGTCGGTAAGGCTGCGTGACAGACGGCCAGCCCCGTGGTAAACCTATGGTACTTCTAGACGTTATGTAAATTTACAGTATACAATTTTGGATTACCATGCAAGAATACTTTTTTGTGTAACATTTAATAGCTCGATCTACATCCAGGAATAATTTACATAGAAGGACAATAGTTATTGGACCAGAGAGCGATGGGTAAATAACCATGGTGGTAAGTGCAGCCGGAGGAGATGATGATGTGCGGGTGAGGTTTAGGTTAGGTTAGGTTAGGTTA
>NW_023340257.1:14046381-14046879 GCF_004916995.1 Morone saxatilis | reverse complement strand
GTGAGGGGAGGGGGAGGGGGAGGTGGGAGGGGAAGGGGGAGGTGGGATGAAAGGGAAGGTGGGATGGCAGGAGGGGAAGGTAGGATCCAGAGGAGCGCCTGGGTAATTGGGGTGGTGGTCCAATCCTCCAAGGTCCAAATCAGCGGCACTCCCACACTTTTACTGTTTGATCTACGCTCCCAGTGACCACGTAGGGAGCAGCCTTGTGGAAATCTGTGGACGAAACAAAAAATCATCAGAACAAAGTGAAAGGGAGGAAACAAGCTCTCCTTGAAGATCAGAATCACCAAAGAATTAGTGCGGCACCACTACTCAACACATTTATCAGAGTTTCCCAGCGATATGAAACGGATCCTGGCTTCTGAATCACTGCACACATCTCAGAGTTTAAATAGCAGTCACTGACGGCTGTTTCTGCTGGCTGCAGAAAGAATAACAAAACAGATGTTTGTATAATGAAAGAAAAATTGCCAACTTATTAGTTGGCCAAGATGTCGA
>NW_023340257.1:13985715-14046275 GCF_004916995.1 Morone saxatilis | reverse complement strand
GGTGAGCATGGCCGTACCCACCATGGAGGTCACCGGTATATTTTCTGAGACGTATACAATAAAAGTCGTGACATAAGATAAGTGGAGAGTAACAGCTGACTCAAATGACCGGATCCAACGCAGGCTGAACGCACATCGGTCGCAGTGCAGAAGTCTTATCAATTCACTGAAAAACTATGATAATCTGGTCCTGGCACCGTCTCACTGCCTCTTCCTCTACTTGCAGCAAAATTGCAGCTATTTTCTTCTTCTTTGGCAGTTTTGGCAGCGCCTTTCCCGGTGCTGTGTGCTGATTATGATACAGCACTGCCGCCACCACATTGGCAGGATGTCACAACTGCAAATGACAGAAATTCACCCAATGCAACACCTGTTAGAAAATAGGGTATTCCATGAAGACAAACAGGGAGGCGACACAAAATCTGAAGCGGACGGCAGCCTGGCATTTCTCTATGCTCTGTTGTGTGTGCGCAGACAGGACAATACTTTTCAGAAAATGGTGAAAATAGTTTTTTCTCCAATGATTTCTAACAAAAGGTGCTTTGTCTTTTCCACACCGCTCCAGAATTCATCACATCAATAGCTCACAGCGATATCCTCTTTAGTTGAAGCAGGATTTAAGGTTTCAAACGGCTTGCCAAGGAAAAGTTGGCTGAAGAGCTCCTCAAGAGAGTTCCCTGAGCCTTGATCTGCTGAAAAGCTGCAGATACGAAGAGGGGGAGGCGGGAAAATCCTTGAGCGCTTGTCTACCTCTTAAACCCCAGCTGCCAGCAACCCTCAGGACGCTCAACACACTGCCGGAGGAGACACTGGGCTCCTTTACAATTATTCAACCCTTGGCTAAAGCAGATATTTGTGAAACCAGCTCCACTGTCCACTGGGCGTGGAATAAAGAGGTTCCTGCAGCACCTCAGGAGACCGACTGGTCAAACAACAACAAAGATGAAGCTTTTTTTTTTTTTTTTGCTGCTTACCCAGAGAGGTAACAAAGTGTTCGTGGGCACACAGGGTTTTCATGCAGCGCTTGTTCTTGTAGTCCCAGATCCTTAAGGTTTTATCATCTGCACAGGTCACAATAAACTTGCCTCCAGGGTGGAAAAGGATGCCACGCACCCAGTTGTCATGGCCAACCTGTGGGACAAACAGACACTGCTAAAGACACCAGTTGCAAACCAATTCATCTCACTCATAAAGCAGAAAGCTTTCACTCTCTCTTTCTTTCGCCCAAATATTTAAATACACATATTTATACACAAATTATAAAATAGTTTACTCAGAGGCTATTAGCCTAAAACGGTCCTCACCAGTGTCATAAGGCACATGCCAATGCTAACATCCCACATCTTGATGGTTTTGTCTCTGGAGCCAGACAGCAGGAAGGGGCCTGGCTTACCACTCTTCTTGGACTGGTGGGGGACAAAGAGAAAAGAATAAGTATGGAGAAAAATGATACAAAACATATATACGTGTGCAAGTCATTAAATTAAAGATAATATTACACCTTTATCCAAATAGAAGCCTTTTTGTCAAAAGCATTAAGTCTCAACATTGTAGA
Source organism: Morone saxatilis (assembly GCF_004916995.1). Lineage (NCBI taxonomy): Eukaryota > Metazoa > Chordata > Actinopteri > Moronidae > Morone > Morone saxatilis. The sequence goes on along the minus strand of NW_023340257.1, from coordinate 14,044,720 downwards.
AGTAGTATCAAAGACCAAATGCAACAAATTGCTGTCAAAGTCATTTATTTTAAAATAACTGACTGCTGACAACATCTGTCTCTGGCGTCACGTCTCCATCAGCCGCCATTTATCTGTCAGTACTATGCAACTTATGTGCTTCTCTCATTTTAATTATGAAACAAAACAGCCAAAATCAGTGGAGGTCTGTTTTTCACTGGGACAACTGCTGCAGGGGCAAATATTGTTTTAATCTGACAAGGCTACAATTGGACACACTTCAGATCACAAGGCATGAGGGGGGAGTCTGGGCTGACTCTAGGCCATGCTGATATTCTGTCTGTATTCATGCACACACTCTTCATTTCAAGCTGGTCTGTTCACATGGCTATGCATGTAGAGAAGGAACACACTCTCCCTCATCTGATAGAGAGAAAACCACAGTGAACTCAATCAAACTTTGTTTGCCTTGGTACATAACCATGAGTTTACCTGTTAGGGTCTGCTTTCACTCAAGGATGCACATGAGCTCCTTCACCACGATTTGTGTGTGACTGGCAGCATCTGGTTGTACCATAATGACTGTTCTGGTCCCGCCTATTTTTCCTCCAGTGAACGCCCACTGGTCCACTGTCTGCCCTGCTGTGATTAATCCCACTGTACACCACCTGAACATTAGTCTGAATACCTCACACTGAGATCTGTAGTGTAACTGTAAATCCACCCTTGCATATAGTTTAGTGTATGACTGAGAATATAGTTGGTGTAATAAAAAGATGTGCAGAGCTGAACCCATTAGAGAGATGAAAGGAGTTGTTTCTGGGGAAACGGTAAGAGGTGTGAGCCGTTCTTTACCTCAGAGCCTGTGGCGTCTTGGATGGTGGGGTAGGCGCTCTCCGGTGCCCAAGAGATACACTCCACCACATGTTCGTGCTCTCGCAGCTCAGCCTTGCACTCTTTGGAGGCCACGACCCACACGCGCACCGTTTGGTCGTTGGAGCAGCTGGCAAGCAGTGTGCCGTCCTGGTTGGGCCGCACCATGCGGACCCACTCCCTGTGGCCCGTGAAGGTCTTCACACAGTAGCTAATGTACAGAGAACAGTAAAGGAGTTGTGTTGTCAGAGTGGCTGTGATCCGTCAAACACAATGTCATCCTTAAAAAAACTAAGTGGTTTTGGTACGTACCCAGTTGCCACCTCCCACATTTTCATGGTTTTGTCCCTTGAGGCAGAAACGATGTGATCTCCATTGGGCATGATGGCTACAGACGAAACATTGTGGTCATGTCCTGGAAAACAAAAAGGACAAAAACAAGATCTCAGCTAGAGCCAGAAACCATCGTAAAGGTTTCTGAGCAACACGACCCAACGCAACGTTTGAAGCTAGTGTAAAACGTAAACCAATCATTTCAGATGACCACACACGAATATATCCTTCTTTAAACACAGGAATCACGATTCAGCAATCTTTTTTTTTTTTTTTTTCTCCAGTCTCCAGCCACCAACAGTGCCAAAAAACGATGGGTTTGGTCGTAATTAGCCAATTAAATGACAAGCGAGGCAGCCAATTTGCCGGGGCTTACTTTGTTCCACGGAGAATAAGAGATGCCTAATTACCTAGACACTGGGCCATATTTAAGCTGCTAAACAGATGAAGACAACAGTAAGACCTCTACAAGAGGCAAGCTTACCTGTGTGCCGCGCTGTGTCGTGTGTGTGTGGTGTGTGTGTGTGTGTGGTGTGTGTGTGTGTGTGTGTGTGTGTGTCGTCGTGGGGTATACTAGCACACCCTACCATCAGGCTATAATAATGGGTGGCTGCTACACAGTAAAGTGCTATCTGGTGCTGAAGAGGATAATTAAACTGCTGTCCAAATCGGCACTAATCTACTTCACCAGTTGGCCTTATGTTTTTTTTTTTTTAAGATGTAAAAAAAAGAGGAGTGCCTGAAGAAAAGAGGAAAGGTTGAGGAGATGAATTAAAAGTGAATGGAGATTGTAGTAAAAAGAAGTGTAGAGAGGAAATGAAGGGGAACAAAACTAGACAGCATGCTCAGTTTAATAGCTGGTTTCAGACGGCGATCTGTGCACTTCCATGTTTTTTTGCAGTGTGAACGCGGCTCGAGGCTTGAGGAAGTGTGCCAGGAGCGCACACCCCCGTTTACAACAAAAAAAGATTGGCAACCAGTGAAATCTGTTGCTCACTTGCACAAAATGCAGGATTTACAACTCCAGCATAAACTGAAGAAAGCCAGAGCGCCTCTTGTCTGTGCGCTAAGTAGGCTTATTTATTTCATGGACATTCATTCATGTCTCCTTCACAGTCAGACGTTAATGTGCACTTCTAGCAGGCTTACCAAAGGGATAACAAAATGAGAAATGCTGAGGCTTCATATTGCTGCTGCTGGTTGATGGGGGAGGCCTTCCCACAATACCAACATGGTGAAAGAAATGATTCAAACGCTGGTTCTTAAAATGAGAAGGGCCTGAGGGTGCATGTAGACTATACAGCCATCATTTACTTGGCAATTAGGGTGTAAAAGAGGGGGTGTGTGCCCCAGGACCACTTCAGTGAGGACATGAAGAATGGCATAATAGATTGTCAGATAAGTAAAAAATAATGTAGATAGCCTTATTAAAAATACTCGAACCAACTCGAAGGATTGTAATTGGCGCCTGTAGTGGTACACTGTGGTGGGGAGCGCTGTGGGTACCAGCCGTGACAAGACGGCTAAAACAGTCCATTTGTCAGAAGTGGTCGTGAAATCTCAGTGTCGGGTGCTGTGAACCGGAGCAGATTGAGGCTCGTCAGCAGCATCAGATGTGATAATGAACAGCATCTGCACCACCTGAGCCCTGCTCACAGTCACAAGCTACATTTATACAGCAATGACGTGGAAACCATAACAGAGTGCGTTCACATAGCAGCTGTGATGCAAAGATGCAAATTTACTGCCAATGCTCACATTTCAGGGTTTTTTTTTCCCTTTCTTGCCAAAAAAGTGTCGAGGCTGTTTTATATGTTCTTACCGTGCATGGTCCTGATACACTCAAAGCCTTGGAAATCCCACAGCTTGATAGTCATGTCTGCAGAGCAGGATGCTAGCAGTTTGCCGGTCTGGTCAAAAGAGATGTCCTGCACTGAATCTGTGTGGCCCTTCAGTGTGCGTTCAAAGTCTCCTGTCTCGTAGTCCCACACCTGGAAGAGAGAATATATCCGTGCTTTAGAGAAATCTACATAAAACAGAACAATCATAATATATTCCTCAGAAACACCCCGTTCCATATCAAACTGAATCCCTTTCCAAACACCAGCAAAGCCCCCAAATGTCACATCATCTGTGGCCCCGTGTCACCTCGTCTTTCAGCTGAACAGTCCAGCAGCCAAAACAAGCAGAGAGGAGAGAACCAAGCTGTTCAGAGAAGCCCTGTTACTGTCCCGACAATAAGATGTGCTGATGGACGAATGATTAAAAATGACTGCAATGACATTCCTCTTAAGAGCTCCTTACAGGCCTCAGTTTGCAGACACCACACACTCTTAGTATATTGAATTACAGAATCTGTGACGCATTACGGTTGCTAATGGCAAGGATGCACGTGCCAGGATGCCGATTAGGGTTACAGTTCGTGCTGATAAAAACAGTGAGACAGTTATTGTGTTGAGTATGGCGCTGCCAGTTGGAGCACAGACAGAATATAGAGTGAACAGTAGTAAGCCTGATTTTCTAGCCTGAGAAAGCTGTTAGGTCTCTGGGTTTCAGGCAGACGGTTTGTCACGGAGGGATAAACCCGCCTTGGTTCCCCTCTTGGGGTGGGGGATTTTGGGCAGACGGTGACAGGAGACCCCCCTCTTCTCCCCCCTGAATGAAGCTACAGACAGTGCAGATGGCCGCAAGGTACAAAGTGCAAGAGGGGGGGTGGTGGTTATCCTGGAGAAGATAAATGCAGCTCATGTGTCTGGAGGTACACCAGGTTTAACAGTCTGCAAAAGATAAAACAGTGTTCAGCAGCACCATCTAAAAAGGACCAATGACCCAGTAACTACCTGTAATCAATGCTGTATCACCAACTGCTCCTACTGGCACTCTTTCAGGGGATTGTTACAGTAGAAACCAAAAAACATGCCCCATTTCATGATGATTAATAGTTCACATTCTTTCAGGGAAAGTGACTTGAATCCGTCATCCAAAATGCCAACAATAATACAAAGAGCTTCTTTGTATGCGACACTCGTGAAGTAAGCAACGAGTGATCCGACACTCAAGTTCTTTGCCCTTGTTTAAATGAACCTAGCCTCTGGTTGACATGTCTGAGTGAGCACAGTGCTACTCCCAGGGCTAGCTGATTTACATACAGTGAAAGGTTAGAGCTAAACTCAAGGTAACAAGAGGAGGACCAGAGAACGGCAAAACTAAAGGAGTGAGGGACAACACAAACATTAACATTAACACACTACATGCTGACGACAAGAGAAATAGACACCTGTTTACACTGGGTAGAGAAACAACTGACCCATCAGAGCTTTGTGGGCAAGATTAAGAATGTCTACGTCATCTTCATCGTTTGAAACTACAAGATCACAATGCTGAAATTAATGAAATGAAACAAGATGGCAGTACAGTCTGATTATCAGGATAGGCAGCCTCACTGGCACGGAGGTGGAAAGCCGATGAGGCTCTCAGTCTGCCACAGAGTGAAGAGCACAAGGTCTACTCCTCAGTTAAAAATTTAACAGAGCTGCTCGGGAGCAGAAAAGTAGGACAGAGGGGGAGTCAGGCGACTAATAGACAAGGCAGCCAGTACAAGAGGTGCAAGAAGGCAAGACCTGCCTCCTCCTGAGGTATGGATGGCTCCGATGGTGGGCAGCTGAGGCTTTAAGTGGAAGATAAATGAAGCAGGGTGCTAGGAGGCGGGGTTGCAGTGGGAGGGAGGGGTGGGGGTTGAAAAAAGGGAGAAGATGCCAAAACAGAGGAAGGAATCCCTGCTGTGTGGGTGTACATGTGTCTCCTATTGTCTCATGAATAAAATATGCAGAACAAACAGCTCAACAGAGTATTGGCATTGTGCAGTCAGGAGAGGGAGAGCGGCTGCTGCAAAAATAGCCCAGAGACAGACTATGGAGTTTGAGGAATCCAGAGATAGATAGACAACAGAGAGAACAAGAGATGTGTAATCCAGGGCGTGTCTAGGAAGGAGAGTTAGAGCAGAGGTGGAGGAGGAGAGGGGAGCAGCATTCAACAGAGGGAGCAAAAGCTGTGTGTGGTAGAGCTGCCACCAAGCTGGCACTAAATTAAAGAAGAGCACTCTGTTGATTTTAAACCTGAATCGTATTACTGTAATGTGGGCGGGATGTGTGACAACAAAGGGACAGTGCAGTCAGTCAGTCTCTGAAGCTAGATGATGTGTTATCATCACTTTGAACTAAATCCTGTCTTCATGTCTTCATTTTTAGTTGGCCAATATCCAAAGACTCTCCGAGGTCTTTTTGTCTTTGACACCATACTGTACTGTAATGGAACATGTTCAGAACAAATACCTGTTTTAGTCCAAACCTCGTCAATGAAAACATACTCAAATAAAGCCCAAATAGAGCCACAGCTGTCCTATATATGTAAGACAGGTATGTGTAGGTAGGAAGGTTATCGAGCACTAATACGTTAAATAAACTAATCTAAAACTGTTATTATCCACTGAAGATACAGTGAACAACACCTTGTCTTGTGTGACTACTGTACATATTGTATTATTTATACTTAAATCAAAGTGTCATGTGACAATGTTTGGGCTGACAGAACTCTATTTATAAATCAGTCGCTACTATAGCAACCGGACATTCGCACAGCTGAGATTTGTTTGTTTCCCTGAAAGAAATGGCAACACATATTGAATTAATGTAGAAGAATAAGCATTGTTTCAGTTTGTTGAGTTTGTTGCAAGGGAGCAGGTGGTCTGTTCATCCTTTAAGTGGAGAAATGGAGATTCAAGGAAAAATATTTACTTGTCAGTTTATCGAGCAGATGAGGAGAAACTGAATGAAATGCATTTAAGTGTGTTTGCCTGCTAACTGTTCGGGTATTTAACCAGTCTATGAGCTGTTTCAGTGAGACTTGCCATCAACAGCTATAATCTTATTGGTAAAATGTTGCTTTATGAATAAACTCATTCTAAACTCTGCAACACAACGCGCTTGTGACCTCAGTTTGACATCAGTACTTTTGTCTCATCATTAATGTCTGACAACACATCAGCTGACACTACTTCACTGAATTACATATTAGTCTGAACTCTAATCTTATCCTATTCCCTAATCTCTTTATTACGAAGCTTCATTTCAGCAATTACATGTCCATTGTGAATAAGATCCTAAAAACTCCAGATCAAGGTCAGATAAGCGTGGCAGCTGCTCTCCATCCCTGGAAAACTGAAATGTTTCCAGGTCGTCATAAGACTTGTAAAAGATTATCATCCATGTTACCATTATCTACTGTGGCTTTGGAAACCGTCAAGTGTAGCGAGAGGTGTACTTACGTAAAGTATACACAATACGTGGTTATGTTGAATATGAAACAAGCCTCAACAGATCCGTTATCTGATCATGTGCAAAGGAGAAGCACAACTGCAGATTGTCATTAGGTACTTCAGCCACCTTCACACTGATTTGCGAACCTTCAGCCCAAAAACGATAACTAATCAGGGAAGTCCCTTGATGCAGCTGTCATCTGGATAACCTGCAGACTCTGAGCTCTCTACAGAACATGATTTAAAACCCTGGAAACATTCATACGTCATTTCAAATTAAACAAAGGTGAAGGATATCAGTTCCACTAGTGCTGTTATCACACCACCATTCCCGCCACCCGGCAGCACTGACCTTTATTGTCGCGTCCTCAGAAGCAGACACCATGACACTGAAGACTGGGTGGAAGATGACGCGGGTGACTGGACTGCGGTGGCCACTCAGCGCGTACCTTTCTGGTGGGCGTGGGATCCACTCTTTGGGGTCGCGCTTCTGAGTTACGGGCCCACCCAGAGTGATCTCCTCCTTCGCTTCATTCAGCTTGGATTCAAGTTCCATCACCTGCCCAGAGTGCACGGGTACGTTTAACAGTGTGGAGGCGGAAATATGTACATGTATGGATAATTACACCGGGGAGTGGGGGGATTTTTAAGGGTTTATTATTTGTTATTATTTATTTGCATTAGATTGAAGCTTTTTAATTCTTGGTAGACTTCCTTTTAGTGTTAAGTGGATTCAGCAGTAATGTCACGAACCATTCACAAGACTACAATCCCCACAAGCATTCTTCGAGGAGGAGAAAAAAACCCACAAACCTTCTTTTGTAATCTGATGACTGAAGTCCATTTTTTTTCCAAAAGGCCGGCGTACTTCTTATCCAATTCTTCATTCTGTAGAGAGAGGAGGGGCAGAAAAAAAGGATATCAGGAAAAACATGCAAAGAAAGCCAATCAAAGTCGTGGGCTCAGCATAATCGGTCCGGCCCGTGGGAGGGGGGCCAGCTGGGGTGGCATGCTGAGGTCTTTGGCTGTAGCAAGAAAGAACAGGGAATTATTTACACACCCCTCACAGGCCAACACTGACTGCCAGACACCAACAACCTACTGTACAACACACACATAAACACAGGCATACTACACAAAGAAAACACACACCATAGTCCTAATCCTTCTCACACAAGCTAATCTCCTGCAGACAAGAAAGGCTTAGGCAGCTTACAGCCACACACCCCGTACTGGAGGCAGCGGTGGAAGTTAACTTGTGGCAGTCCTGGCAGACAGAAGCCTGATTCCACCTGCAGGCTAACACCACAAGCTGCCCACTACCTTTTACATAACAGACTTCATGGCACACACAGTCCTCTGGCGTCTTACGGCCAAGAAAGAGACAAAACACGTTAATTGTTACAATGTTGAACAATGATTGAACCGTTAACCATTAACCTGCCATCTGTCTTTCCTTCTTGTTGTGCACAATGCCCTGTAACACTGCACACGTACAGTTATCCATACTAGACTTTATTGTATATACTATATACTATATATATATATATATTCATATTCTTTTAGATTCTACATTATTTTTCTTCATTATATTGTAATTGTATTATATCTGCTGTACATTTCCCCTGCTGATGTGCCAAACTTTAATTTCTCCTACGGGGATCAATAATGGAACATCTTATCTTTATGTCAAAGCGACATGGTAGCTTTCCTTTTTTCAAACCTCTCAGTTGAGCTCTGTTTGTGGTTGCTTTAAGCTACGGACGTTAACAGACAGGTGCATCCTAATGACCACTACCCAGAATGCAATGTGTCATGGGGCCTTGAATCTGGTCAAACTTTTTGCTGGAGAAAAATAACCAATTCTCTCAGCTCTAATTAAAACCAAAAACTCAATAAAAAATACTGAAAAATAAATAAATAACCCAAGAAAGTGCAGATTTATTGTGTTTATTTCATTATTCTATACAGCCAGTACACCAGTTTGGATGCCACTGTGTGTGTAACAATGCCTTTAGGCGGTTACTAGTTATCAAAGCATCAAAACCCCACACTGACAGACAGCCGTGAGCGTCAGTGAGGGAGAAAATTAGCGTCGCACTCCAATTTCACAGCTAGCTTCTCAGACTCAGCTGGAAACAAAAGCAGACATCCTAGAGGTGTGGAGAGCGCGCAGGCACCACCAACTCCTACATTTAACACTTCTCTATGACAAGAGGTGATTCCTCGGACTAACGTGAGGAGTATGAAAAGACAAAGATGCGAAGTGAGGCACTGCGGAGAAATGGAGTAGATGAAAACTTAGAGGGAGAGCAGGGTATCCAATATGGACGAGTCTGCCATCATCTAATCTGCCATCTGCTTGGAGACTCTGCCCATTACACGAACACACACAAAGACACACAAAGACACCAAAGACACACAAAGACACACAAAGACACACAAAGACACACAAAGACACACACACACACACACACACACACAGTGCCAGACTACACAGCAGCCTGCCAGTCTCTTGACAGTGGGTAGTATCCATGCCTGTGTGTGTTTGTGTATATTCAGCTATGGACATTTCCTTTTATGAGGCAAATAAAAGATGAAAGCGTGAGCCCTATGAATTATTCTACTAACCCTAACCCTACTTATTCTACTATGAAAACCTGCTAAAGCACACCACCTCACACACATTTACCTTAAAATGATACTCAAAGAGCCACAAAGCCAAAGTAAAAAAAAAAAAAAGCATTAAATTAACTCTGGATAAAGAAAATTTAAATTTAAAAAACTGTCTTGGTAATAAACTTCTAACAGTGTGGCCTCGACTGAATGCTAATACCCAACAGGGTGCACCTATCCCTGCGTGCCATTCATCTATTATTCAGCCTGCTTCCATAGGGCTGCCACAGAGAAAACGTCTGGAAGACGAACAAATGAAGACAGAGGAGGAGGGGGTGGGGCGTCACGTGAACACGAGGTGAAAGAAGAGGTGCGACAGAGTCAGAAGAAAAAAAAGAGTCTTAGATGAAACAGAAATAACATCACAAACAAAAAGGAGTCGGGGTTAACAGTTTGCCTACGAGCACTGGAGCTCCTCAAACTTTGGAAGCACAGGGATCAAATTTTAGGAAAATAATTGTATATTTGTTAAAATACTCAACGTTCCCACAATATTCTAATAAAATAGTAATAAATAATGCAAAAAGTAGACCTGGTGGAGTACCGTGGTCTGCACATCACAGATAGCTCTTGACTGCAAAGGATTAAGGGCAAATACTAAAATGACTTAATTTATTATTATTTAAAAATATCTGATGTGGATGTAAACACCTTAAATTAAAGTTAATGTTGCCACATTACTCATAGTCATCGTTTCACTTAAAATACAATGTGTGGCAAAAATATTACCTCTATTCTGCTACACAACATTTATTTGTTTGGTTTCTTTTATGATCGTTCGCTGCGGAAATAATGGCACAGGAATATTCTGAGTAAGGAACAAAAAAGAAGAGGAAAGGTACAAAAGAACAAATGACAAGAACGTGGACCAGGTGCAGTCTGAGGCGGAGCTGAAGAGAAACAGAATGAAGCTTCTTTTTGGGGTTTGGTGCCACTTTATTATTAGGTACACCTGCAAAATCTATTCCCAATCAATACCACGGCTATCCCATAAATTCCACCTTTATTAAGTTGGCATGTCTATTACAGGTCTATATAATTATATGTCTGTTCCTGAGGTCGTAGTTAAAGGTGGTGTTGGACTGGACAACATTATACTGAGAGGTGTTTCCATTTTATTGTCCTCCTATTTACACGAGGGGAGCAGAATATTAAGAAAACCTCTCAGTATGATGCAGTCGAATACAACCATCACTAACTACGACCTCAATGCTAAAATCTAACAGTTAATACCTCAAAGACACTGTACTTTATAGACTTTATGGCATAACCATTGTATTGGACTGCTTCAGAACATCCAGGTCCACCTAATACCACATTCAAACATAACAGTACACACATCACAGTGGTGTTGTAAAAGCGAGTGCATCTACAAGTGAGTAAAAGCTTTTGTCGAGATCAGTTAGCAGGAGGAAGTAGCACAGACCCCTAATCAGACAGACCACCATAATTGGGTGCAGGTGCTCCCGGTCACACTCATGAACACGTTAACTAAAGTGACAAATTAAGTGGAAATCAGGGCATATTGTTTGTTTAAATTGGTCTGATTGGCTGTGCAGATGTGTGTGTCCACCCTTAATCTACTCACATTATCTAATTCCGCCTCCTTCTTGAAAGTGGAATATGCCTCTTCATATCCATTGGAACGTAGATAATCGGCTATCGCTCGATTTCTGAAACAGACAAAGAGGACCCATAATTAGTTCTCCTGATTAGCAGACAAGACAGTTGTTAAAGTGCCACGAGACACGGTGAGAGTAATGGAGTTGTATTCAACACCGTAAAACAAAGACAGAAAATGAGCATGTTCAGGAAACGTGTCAGACAAAGATGTAAAATTTACATCTTTTCACACATTCAGACTGAGTTATCGCTCTTTAAGCATAATAAAAAATGCTTGGCATGCATAAATATAGTCTAAGCACTTAGCACTGTCTATAACAATATTATAAAACACAGTCTCTCTCTCTCTCTCACACACACACACACATCCCTCTCCACCCATTTGACACAAATCAAGAACACATCTGTCAGGCTCCTATAATGAGCTCTTGTTGCTGTGGGCAAATAATGGGAAGGGATGACTCCCCATGGTGTAGATGTGGGGGAAATGAGAGTCAGCGTACATCCTACCATCACCTAAATATACAGAGAGACCGACCGACGATAAATCACGGAGGAGCGGGTCTATCCCTGTGAGAGAATACAACACAAAGATTGGTGGGGGTGGAAGCAGAGGTGTGTTTACTGCCCTACTATTTCAAATATGTGAAGAAGATGCTCAGATAGGACGACAATAGACTTCACAGGCAGAGCCCAAAGTGGGGAGAAAGGAGGCCATCTTTACTCTTCCTGTTATTGTCTCCCGTGCTGCCATGAGGGGAAACACACACACTTCACAACACACCAGCGAACCACACGACCACACACACACACAGGTCTGGTTTACGACTGCAGCCTCAGCAGCAGTTCAATTTACCGAGAGTTATTAATGAGGCTCGAGTCCGTTAGTGTCAGTGGTTCAGGCTTTTATTCTCCATCTCATTAGATTCTCATGAGGGTGCAGAAAAGTACATTATTTATTAGACTTCCTTTTTTTAGCCAAAATGTTCCACTAAGTGTATATACACATGCTATCTTGTAATTCTATTCTAAGTAGTGTAAGGCATTTGACACAGGGAGTACTGCTCGGTCTGTGAGAACAGCTGTATGTTTTCTTTGGTTCTGGAGTTTGACCCACAATCATGAGTTAGGGTCTCTGGGCCTCTGCTGCGGTCTCCTGAGAGTCTCCCAGCTTTTGCAATATCCAACGATAAATCGCTGTAATATCCCTTCATGAACAGAAACGCTTAACCCTGCAGTTTCAATGAGCAGACAACTCATTTGAACACTGGTTACTTCTTCAGGGACAGTTCTGGATGGCTGCTTTAGTCACACACTACACCTGGAGAAAAAAAACAGACTGGAGAAAGACAAGAACACAAACAAAAGACACTGAATTCATGAATGTCTGATAAAAAAGCTATTTTCTTCTAATGGTAATACAGTATTCCTTGACTCCAGCCCTCCTGTGCTCGCACACAGCAAACCCCACCATTACTGCCAGGAGAAGCCACACAAGCTGTCAGGCAGGCAAAGCTGTGAGGTGCCAATATGAAGGGGGTGGAGGGCGCAATCTGTCAGCCCAGCCTGTGCCCCCCGCGCCCTCTCGGTCAGCGCTGAGCACTGAAACCCTCGTCTCCCTCTGCCCACCTGAATCCCCATGACAACAGGAGCAGGGCTTATTACAGCTCAAGGTGAGCAGGAGGTTATCTGCTCCTCTGACAGCCGGGCTGCCGCAAGTCTGGAGAACTAGAGGGGAGGGCGAGGTGTGTACGGAGAAAGTGTGTGAGCAGGTGAGGTGAGCTGAGGCACGGAGGCAGCTCTGATGTGGTGTGGGTGTGTCAGTGAGCACCAACTCCGTCACATCAGCCATTCAGTCCAATTCAGAGGATGGGAGAATCGCCACACCTGAACTGAACCTACTAAAAGACTGTAAAGGCATTGAACGGCCCTTCAAAGATCTTTGTATGCAGAAGATTAAAAAGGTGTCGTATGCATTCGTCTGGCTGACAACAGCCTGTAACCACGAAGGCAAGAATGAAACCGATAAAACAAAAAGAGAAACGGAGAAAACCCTCAGCACAAAGACACCTTTGAACAGAACCAATACCACACATGGACACAGTAATGTTGTAAAGGTTTATGCCTCACTCTCTATGTTGCATGGTGTTGTATTCAGACCACATGGTAGAGCAGCCTGTTTATATCATCAATATGTTTCCAGTGTTTTTGAATAGTGCCAAAACAACAGAGCACTCTATCATTTGCACAGTGAACAAAATTAGGGCCAATTATTTCAATATATACGATATCAACACCTTCGCTGTTTCCGTCTTTGAACGCACACTGTTTCAGACACAAATGTCCTCAGTAGGTTAATCTAAGCAGCACGTGGACGTTTTCCAATCAGTGCTGACGTTGAACACAGTACCAAACACTCACACTTCGCCTCACATGTGGCCAAAAAACAACAACAATCCACACACCAACATGCAGTTGTGAATATGTCCCAGAAGACTGAGAGGAAAGGGGAAGAAATCGGGGCAAAAGATGTGTACTAATGTCGACAGAAGGAGAGCACACCGGCTGGTTTCCATGGTTACCAGCAGCCCACAGCTAGATGACGTGACGGAGAGATAGTGAGAAAGAGGGCGGGGGGAGTATATGGACAGAGAGGACGGATAGAGGGGGGGAGAAGAACAATAGAAAGACAGAAAGCCCATATTGTAGCTGTAAACTGGGTCTCTATGGTATATTACAGAGATCAGAAGGTTTCTCTCTGAGCACAACGGGACAGTCAACAACTCTTCAATAACTAACACAGCAATGTCTTTTTAAAAGTGATCTTGTGTCATTCAGTAAAGATCAGGGTTGCATCAATGTGGTCGGTCCGTGCAGAGCTGCTCTCACGTACTGTAAAGCCTTCCTGGAGTCAGAGGGAGAGAGCAGTGTGACACAGAGGGAGAGACGGGGGAGAGACGGGGGAGAGATGAATGACCTCATCCTTATGAGAAGTGAGTCAGCCGTCCAGCATGTCTGCCGCTGACATCACTTCCTGCTCCACGATCACTCACTTTCACATCTTTTTAGAGATGAGCAACACTTCCTAACAGAGCTTTCACTGCAGTCTGTAAATGATACAAACAAGAGCAGCTTCAGTAACTCACACAGAAAACATCAAGTGCATCATGTTCAAAAACAGGCAGACAAGTTGTACCTGGTGGTGGCTGGGCCGTTCTGTTTCACTGCTCATTGGATTGTGGTCCAACATTAACCCGCAGTGTGAGCGACACCACAATAATACTGCAAGCTCAATCAACTGTGACATGAGGGCGGCCACTCACAACAGTTTACAATCTTTTATTAGTCAATCATAAAGTCTAAAACATGTCACAAGGTACCAAAACCAAAAGAATCCCAAATGTCCATAAGAAGTTCATAATACCTACAGAAATATCTTCTCACTGCTTGAAGACATTTCAGGACAATAGCTGAATTGTCTTCGCCTACGCCTGCCTCGCACAACGCTGACACACGGAAACAGCCAATTAATTACAATTTTTTGGATTCACAAAATACACATGAGTCATTCAGTAAAGATGTTACCAGCAGTCTCTTGTCAAAGCACCAGTAATGACCCTTTTCATCACAGACACACTGGACTCCCACCCACTCTGTGCCATACACCTGTCTACGGACACACACCTCACACAGGAGTATTTCTACGACTTGTTCAATCTTTCAAAACTGCTGATGAGTGTTTCAGTGGGAGAAGCTGAAGTCTACACCCCGACAGCTCCCTCGGCACATATAAACCTCACCTTCCTGTGGATTATTTCACATTCATGTAACAGTCACGGTCACCGTTCTCCACGAGCACATGCTCAAACACTGTTTGAAAACCGCTGCACAACCACCTCGTGATGAGGCTGAAGATTTTCTGGTGGCCGTGACGGTGTTTCATAAAGCTAGAGGTGGACCAGTGGTTGTTCGCTAACAACATCAGAGGACGACAGTAGAGCCTGTGGTTACATCACAGCGCAACTTCAACTTAATACTGTGCTAACTGACTTCCCTTCAGGACTACAACAGAGCTAGTTCTACCGAGCATGTACTTTCTGTTTGGAGTTGATGGAAAGTCTAAAAACCAGGAAGTTGTCAGAGCTTCTCCACCGAGCATCAACAGTGGGAGAAACACCAGCTACGTCCAGCTTCATCTCACATGTTAAAGTCTATATTAACGTTCACAACCACCCATAGAGAGCTAAATAAAGTGGAGCTTATTCCTCCGCCTTAAGAGTTGAGTCCTGAACAGCTGACAACTTCAAGAACTTGTTACCAGACACAATCCACTGAAGTCATATGACAGGACTGCATAACTGTGCAGTTCCAGTTGGACCTCCGTGAAACCTGGAACCAATCCACTATTTCTCTTGCTTGACTGATGAGGAGGAGCCCCAGGCGCCGAACGTCCCGAATCACTGCGTCTCTTCCTCACAGATAGAAGACTCTTCACCCTCGGATGTTTGTGTTCTCCTGCTGTGATTGGACATTAACAGACTTTGTATGAGGGAGCTCGGCCCGGGCCATTTAACGTACGACCCAACTGTCTGGGACACTCCTGTGCTCACATATCACTCCCTAGATTAACCAGACAATTCATCCACCACAGTATTTCAAAGGGAAATAAAATGAAAGAGAAAATGTGGTTCATCTTCAAAAGTGTCTGCCAACCTCCAATCATCTCAAAGCCTCTTATCACAATGCTGTTAACTTCAGTGTGAAACAGGTAGGTTGAGTCTTCTTTCATATAAGTTAACTGCAGAAGGGATCGACCATCGAGGCAGCAGAAAGCTTCAAAAGGGGAAACTCCCTGTCAACAGGAGGAAAGGTCCAATCCAGGACTGTGGCAACAACTATTCTTCACTATGGAGAGCACGTGTGCAGCATGCTCAGATCAGAAGTACACAAATAAGTAACTGTTCTTCCGTCTCACGTCACATGGTGATTGAGCCAAAGCTTTAGAGTCAAGTGTACTTTCTTAAATCCCTTGATGACTATAATTCAGTATGATTCAAGCTTGGATAATCAAAGGATAACAAAGAAAGATATGAAACCAGGCTTGCCATCAAATACAGATGCAGATTTTTTACTAAACCGTATTTACTGAAATAGCAAATCGTTTAATATTTGTGGTTGTTTTGGTGGTTGTGGTTGAAGGACTACTTTTTCCTCAGGGTGGATTTGCAAGACTTCCAATGTGATCATGAAACACACAACAACATGATCAGGGGGTTAAAAAGAATTAGTGCTGCAACGACTGATTATTTTCACTTGATATAATAACCTACAAATTATTTTCTCAATGAATCGATTCTTTTTGTTGATAAAACATCAAACTGTGTTGTGTTTTCCACAAAGGTTCTGAGTTCAGATAGCTCGTTTTATTTGGTCAACAGTCCAAAACCTAAATAAATGCAGTTTACTATCACAAAGTATCATATCCTGGTGTGAACCAATGTTTGGCTGTTTTACTAGAAGAATTATGAAGAACAATTCATCATAAATTATTTTTAAATAGTTGTTGTTTCTCTCTGCTGATGAAGAGTCCACTGATAGCTGCGGCTCTATAATAAACACACAGAAACGATCTCGTTGATAGGAGAAGTGGTGATGATGGGTACGCTGACTCGGACCAGACAACTATTGGAAACTCAGTGTGCAGCAGGTCCAGATTTCTCCATCCAACAGCCCGGTCCTCTTCCTAAAACAAAGTCCTTTTTCCATGGGGGACGATGAATGATTGATATGGGATGATGGGTCCAGACCACAGAGACCGTTACCATGCCAATCCATCTGTGTGTCAGTCCCGAGGCAAAATCAGAGCCGTGCTGCTGACAGACCTCCTGCAGATGCATCCGGACATGTTCAGTACACTGCGCACCAAGAGAGGCTCGGGAACAGAACATGAAAGACGCCTGTGTGTGCCAGCAACAAATGTCTGTGAGGAGACACCTGTCACACCCAAACACTGAAACGCCATCACAGATTCATAACCGCCATCTGAAATACTGCATCTCTGGACACAACCAGAGAATCATCGATGCTCTCAGCGCAATTCAGGAAAAAAACAAACCAATGAGCTTTGATATTTTATCCACATATCAGGTCACAAACATTTAAATCTGACAATACAATCATAGTTTCAAAAAGAGAAGAAAAAGGGGAAAAAAGACTCAAATCAATATCAACGTCTGCTTTTGCTGCACAGCTGTATATCAATAATGACAACATCCATTTCTTTGTGGTCGAGTGTAAACAGAAATCCTGATTAACCTTCGTCCTGCGTGTGCATGTAGGAAACTGATTCACTTTCGTGTGGACAGTATGAGCATCGGGAGCACCTGCTTGGTGTTTTATGTACCCAGCAGTTCTTCTTCCATTTTTTCCCCCTAACCCAATTAGGGTTGCGTGGGAGTGCTGACAGTGGCCATGCTATTGGGACACTACGTACACAACTACAGAGCCACACACTTGCACAGGTGGATGAATGTGTGAATATCATAGGACGCCCAGCCAAATGAAAACGATACACACAATATGGTGGAGGTGAATTAAATAGATGTGCTTTGCCACAGTGCCTTATACACTGCAGTCTTTTATCGGACCTCGTTTGAGTAACCTTCATGTCTTCTTAATGACACAAGTCTTGGCATTTGATCGGTTATGTCACCACAATTACAGCCGCGGGGCAATTGAAAGAGAAGGGGGAAAAAAGATCACATGAAGCATCTTGTAGCCTGAGACATGGAGAAGGCTGAAGGGATTTTCTTTGTGAAGCAAAGCGAGTTCAAAAGCAAAGGCCCATCTGCACACGGGTGCCTCCAGGTCTTTCAGGGAGCAGATAGTTTGTGTTCTGGATCTATTTTTACTACACGCCAGAGGGGACGAGTCCCCTGACCCTGGACAGAAACACAAATGTGCTTTTCATTGGCCATGCTCATAAAAATAGAGTTGTTGTGAAGATGCTGCGCAATCACAGCATCTGACTGCAGTGCTGACAAAATAGCACCAGTTTAATACAAAGATTATTTCTCTTTTTACAATATGTTGTTCTACGCTAGGGTAATAAAACATGTTGCTATCTTTCTGGCCGCTGTCAAAGAGCAGGTCAATATCTACTGGAAGGACAAAAAGAACAAACGTTCTCTTGTTTTCTTGTTTACTATTTAAATGTTTTATGTCAAAAACATGCACACAGAGTAAAGTTGGTGCAGATTTCACCGTACTTGTTTGATTGCTTCTGACAGTTCAGCTTAAAAACGTGGAAGAGCAGAAGTGGAGGCCTGAGTGCAATGGGAGCAACATCTATTTGTCTGCTGTGACAAAGAAAGGAGGGGGCCCAATAGCAGAGAGTCAGCCGGTCACTGTTCCCATTACCCCCTCTGCTATAGGGCCGGATTGAAAATCAGCCACTGGGTTTCTAAGTAGGCTTCCCAAAACTGAGGCTGCCAGTTAGGAAATAAGATCGTAGGAGCCTTTAGAGCCGACAAACTCAGTGAGAGCACCAACTGAGCCAAGTGACGTCTCCAACGGGAAGAATGTAACAGATGCTTGAATGTGACTCGAGTGGCGTGATGGTCCCACACCAGTTTCCTGTAAGCTACGGGGGCTTTGCAACGACTTGTGCAACGGAGGAGAAAAGAGGGATGAAGGGGGGGGAGCGGGGGTCCCTGGCAACTTCCTCTGAATAGCAAATAGTTACAAAGATTAGCATTCCAATAGATCTCTCCATACCAACAGACTCCTCCCACAGCGCTGAGAACGTGAAGAGCCATGTGAATGCTGGTGTGTTCCTCAGGGGCAAACATCTATCATGTGTTTTTGAAATCAATCAAATCGTTTCAACACACTGGTTAAGTGGAAGAGGGGACTTAAAGAAATAAAGCTCCTTCTCATGACCTTGTATCTCACATTGAGCTGCCTTAACTTTTTATCCTCCGCCTCAGGGGTTAATTACGGAGCCCACAGACTCAGCAGGACCAAATTACGCCCTCCTCCTCCTCCTCCTCCCCATTATCGCAGCCTCGCTCACTTTCCCCACTTGCTCAACACACTACACAGCACATGTGCAGATATTTCTTTTGTCTGTATGCCACTTCTGTGCATATGCCAGACAATTTGTAGGCAGACTTCAGACGTCTCGGGCACACGGTCTCCCTGAGGAATCCTCTGAGTAGTGACAGTGTGCACAGAGCAACACATGATGCTCTGAATCCCCGTTTCATCTATTGCCCTTACTTTGGGGTCAAAGTTGGTGCTCTCAGCTTCTCCTAAGGACACAAAGGGCACATGTATGAATAGTGCTGGTGGAGGATCAATACATTTGTTCTCCGGCAGCTCGGGGGAGCTCGGGAACCTTCAACCAGTCATTGATTCTTCCTCAGGGGTACCAAGGAGAAAGAAATAACAAAAAAAGTCCTCGTCTAAACTGATTCTAGTAATCAATACACATCCTAGGCAGGAAGCAGACGCTGTACTGTCATTAAAAAGAAAGGTGGTGAAATATCAGCGGGTTGGGAGCAGAGTCTCAGAGTTACAACCAGAGCTCACTGGAAGAGGCCACATTAAGCTATTTATAGAGCTCTTTGATACTGTAATTGGCACTCATGTCACTGGGCAGCTTAAAAAAAAACCATCTGATTCAAATCAGCACAATAGCAGCTTAGCTTAGCCCTCGCATCAGATTAGATGAGAGTCAGAACGACGCGGGCTGCCACAACGCATCAACAAAAAGGTCAGCAAGCAGAAGTTCATGTCTGATCGGGACGTTTGTCGTTCCCCCTCTCTTCGAAACATGCTATTCTTTGTATTATTCTTCTTCACTGGGTTGTTTTTTTTAAATGGCTGATGAAGAGTAAACGTAAATGCAGCTTGAATTGTTGGAATTGGGTAGAAATTAAATTGCTGATACCAACATTAAAAAATAACTTTCTGGTTCGCCAAGAGTTTTAGGATGAACTGATAAGCAAAAGATTCAAATAAAACGAAGAGCTTCAACGATTAGTCCATTAAAATATTAGTCAATCAACATAAAATAAATGGGGACTTTTTCATAACTGATTTATTTTTCTAGATAAAAATGCCAAACCAGTTCCAGATTTACTGCTTTTCTTACACGATAGTAAATTAAATAACCTTACATTTTGAGGAAACTGAGGCATGTTTGACTATTTTCTGACATTTAACAGATCAAATGATTATTTAATTAAGCAACAAAATAATCAGATTACTTGATAACAAATGTTATTCTCAGCTGCAGCACTGAAATGAATACTGCTCTTCAATCCTTGTTGTACTGGGCAGCTGTGGTGGTGTGTCTGTGTGTGTCTGGTGTGTTGGTGTTGTGTGGTGTCTGTGTGTGTTGTGTTGGTGCTGTGTGTGTCTGTGGTGTGTGTGTGTGTGTGTGTGTCTGTGTTGTGTGTTTGTTGTCTGTGTGTGTCTGTGTGTGTGTGTTGTGTGGTCTGGTGTCGTGTCGTGTTGTCTGTGTGTGTTGTGGTGTCTGTGTGTGTCTGTGTGTGTGTGTCTGTGGTGTGTCTGTGTGTGGTGGTGTCTGTGTTCTGTGTGTGTCTGTTGTCTGGTGTGTGTGCTGTGTGTGTGTGTCTGTGTGTTTCAGCCACAGTGTATAAACCCATAACATCTTTATATCTCAGCAGCCACGTGGGCACAAAAAGGCGCAGAGGCGACTTACAGTTCATCTCGTTGCCGTTGTGACAGCACCATGGTGACGGGGCGGTGTGGGCGGGGCCGGGAGGGATCGGTCAGTAGGAGGTGAATCTTGTGCAGCTGCTTCGCTCTCCTCAGTCAGGAGATGAGCTGTGCTGATCCAAGCAACACGGGCGAGGACGAGCTGTGTACTCCAGTGGCGGGCAGTCGGTTTTGTCCAGACAGACAGACTCAGACGGAGTGAAGGGGAACGCAGGAATCTGCCCCCCCAGCTGCCTGACTCCAGGGACTAGAGAAGTGGAGAGCCTGCAGACCGGTCACCACCCAAGTCTACACTGCATCTGGAGAAGAGAGAGGGAGAGACAACATTAGGTATGCATGACTGACAACATGAAGAGTGGGTGAAAATGTTTATAGGCCAGAGGAAAACTGCATCAACGTCTGCACCAGTGTCACTGAAGGACCGTCAACACACACAGTTAGTTATTAATAAAGGTTCGATTCCCACAGCAGAGCTTTGACACCATAAACTAATTCATCAGACAAAAACCACCTCCGTTCCATAAACCACTCCTTCACTTATCTACCGTCACAATGCGTCTGTCATGTCGCCAGTCTGGTCTGAGAGCTCGGGTCTGCTCTTGCAGCAAATTCCTTTCTCCGTGAACACACAAGAGCTGACCCACATTCTCCGAGCAACGTACTCCCAGGTTGCCGGCAGAAAAGAAAAACAGGCCGCAGCAGAGCGGGCTCAAGTAACAGCAGTGCTCTTGTCAAATTCACCAACCCTGTCGTCTCATTACGACCGCTCCTCGAGAGCCGGTGACACCGACGGTCGCAGTGATCTCAGCGGGCCAACATCATCAGGTATTAGTGTGAAATTAATGCCCGTGTGATGAAGTATGAGTATTTTTACTCTGCACTGAAACGTTGAAAAGCACTTCACCAAAGGAGGCACCCACTAGAATACTAACTGAGCCACAATAAGCCTCTTAGTCCACTGGGACCAGCCTCACTAAATCTCTGCCAGACCATTAAACAAAAGGCACAACACAAAGCCAATCCACCTCCTTCTGGAGACCTGCAACACACGGACACACGTACGGCGAGGCACCGCTGTCCAGAACCATTTAGAGGAGACAGTATGTGCCAGGCGTGAGGTGCGCTGCGTGGCAGAGGAGCCGTGGAGGAAGCGGTGATGTGTCTGGAGCAGGCACGAGGACTGGAAACTTCCCAGGAAAATTCACACATTCCTGGTTTCAGCGGATGATGAATTAGACACACAGAAAAGCAGCTAACCTCTGACCCCTGATGTCACCACCTGACAGGAGTCCAAGCGTCTGGTCCCGGGTCACAGCAGGACAACAACACAATAAGAAGATGGCACTGAAGCTAAAAGTGGCTCTTATTAAAGTCCACATACCAAACCTCCACTGAGCCGTCCACATTCACACATTAACCTGTACCACCGCTCAGTGTGAGACGAGGTCAGCCAGTACTGATTGACACTTCACTACGTGCGGCTGTCATCGCGTGTGGATTCATTAATATGTTGGACACCACGCTCTGCAAGTCTCATTCGTGGCTTCAGTATTGAGCTAAATGTTTGCACAATCACGTAATCAGGCTGATTGGCTCAGCGGAGTGGGGAGGAGGAGTGGGCTACAGCCATGGTGCGTCTATAAATCTGCCCACTGATCGTTAATAACGGCTGTGCGTCTTCCTCCCATTGATTCTCTACTCTTTGTGTAGCAGCAGGAACTGCACAGTAAAAACCCTTACAGTAACGGCGCTGACTGTTTTGAGAGATGGTTAATTTCCTGATGAGTTCTAACAGGTTATCTGTTGATGAATAATGGAAACGTGCTGCTTTAAGAATACAAATCTAAAACTGTGATGAAGCACACCCACTGTATCATCTTTATATCTGGTCCAGCATAGCGCTGCTACTGAACTTCAACACTTTTATGGCACTGACTGACTGAACTGAGTCGATACTACTAGAGTATAAAAAATGCTTTTTAAATGCATGGTGTCTACAGATAGACCGGCCTTTGGATTAAACTCGACGTATTGCTGCCATACTGTTTATTTATATTTAGGTTCCTTTATTTAGAGTTTTTTCTATCGTCCAATACTGTACAGATAAATAACTTTAGTTCAGTTATCCACTTCCTCCTTTTGAGTAATTATACTACAATGTAGAACGTATTCTGGTACCGATATTAAAAACGGTACTCCGCCCGAGTGAAGCATATCTAAAAGAGTCTACCAGTAAACATAATATTTCAGTAAAAAACACTTAAACCAAGTAACAAAAACAGGAAACCATATTAGAAAACAGATAATGTGTCAGCAAGTCTTTCAAAGAGGATGTGACAGAAAACCTCTTTGTTAGCAGTTTGACTGTAAACTGAGTTTGTAAACAAATAAGACATCCGGTAAAAATGTGACATATTCAACAGCTTAGCATTAATCTGTGACAGACGAGCTACGTGTACAACATTTCTGATAACACTTCCACGTCTGAACAGAGCAACACGCCCCTGTGGAACGCAGCACAAGACGAGGAAAACAAAAACACCAGAGTCTAAAGTGGAGTCGAGCTGCTGCTGCTGCTCGTCACTAAACATACCGTCACAGCAACGCTCACCGCGCTGACACTTATCACCTCACTGTCGCCTCTCATTCACAGTTTTCTGCCAGCGCCGTTACGTCATCGTCCTCTCTCAGACTGCAGGAATCTGGAGCAACTTCATTTTCTGTTGCTGACTTCACCTTCAAATAACTTGTGTCCTGGGAACGTCACGTTATCCTCCCCGACTGCCCTTTACAAACAGGAAGGAGCAGCACACAACGCTAAAAGAAGTAATAGCAATGGATGATTCCACTTCAGGACTAAAGTGCATTTATCTATTTAAGTAGATACGAGGAGATGAGTTAGGGTCATTTCTTTAGGTCTTCTTTGTTGCCTTTAATTGATACTGACGGCTCTACCAGGTGAGCTGTCAGTATTTATTGTACTGAAATGTTCAGTTTAAGATTTAGTAACTTAACTCTGGTTTCAACAGTGACACAAACACTACTACAATTTTCATTAGGATCCTTCTGTGGCATAATATATATACACGTATCAGGAGACCGCTACAAACAAGCACAGTAATCTACAGTACAGTGATTCAGTAAATCATCTCCACTTTCTGTTTTGGTAAAGCCCTCAGACAGAAATCATCCAAAGAGCTTTGTTACTGCCCGATGATGAAACTGAACATCTGGCTCAGCTTTCAATCTGCAGCCGTTACGACCCACAAGGTGTCTCCGTGAGTTGTGTGGGTTGGTAACGATCAGCCAACGTTATTACATTACACAGCTAGTGACATCTTCCTTCTGTGGGTCTGTTAACACAACAGCAGCAGACGTAGGAATACGTCCTGTAGGAACCCAAAACTCAGCTTCACCAGCCCTCCACTCTTCATCCGTTCATCATTTATAGTCACCAGATGGAAACACTACTCGGCTCTAATACTACACGTTGCCAATCAAACTGCCAGGACATTATCCGAACAGTTGTGTTACCTGATGGAAGAGGCCTCACACACACACACACACACACACACACACACACAGGAACAACTCGATCAGGACTAGTCGGCCTCCTTCATTCATACACGTTTCAATCAGTTGTACAGTAAAAGCAAAGTTCCACTTGGCAGCCATAAGATGCTGGTTGAGCTCTGACTTCTTTATGCCAACAGGTTACTGGTTGAAATTATGAAAGGTCTAAATGTAGACTGGAGTGTCAGTATGAAACGTGTTCAGATAAAACCTCTGCATTCTCCAAGTTGCTAAAATTATATTCAACCGCCTCTGGCGCTTGTTCACAATGACCAAGATTCTCCGACATTTCGTCACAACTTACAAAAAGCAGTCGGCCATTCGTAGGGTGACAGGCAGTTGCTGCTGGCAGCGGGTCAGTACTGATCAGTCAGCAGGCTGGTGGGTCGACCTCTGTGCTACAGTCAGCTCAGTGGAGGAGAATAATGTCACAATCACACTCATCACTGTCTGTTGACACAAAATAAACAGGAGGCCCCCTTCAGGCAACACTTCTGCCCTTACCTTTACTACAAGTGACACAAGTGAGGAATGTCCTTCAAGATCTGTAACTAGCTCCACTCTCCTGTTGTTGGACGGGCAACAAGTGCCAGCAAAGCAGCACTTGTAATGGCCGAAGCTCGTACAATTGGTGTTGCTGTGTTTCCACTGCTGACGGTACTGAACAGAGCCTGGCTGTCGGGATGCACTTATTCAAATCAACGGTTGATAAAACTCAGCACTGACTAAGAACGCTTTCAAGTAAAACCAGCTGACCGTATTCACTGGCTCCTGCAGTGCAGTCAGAGAAATGAACCATGTCTGTGTTTTACATCGACCAGAGCTGCTTATCTCGTATGAGCTCACTTTCTTTTAGTAGTCAAACACAGAAAATGGGTCGAGCAACACATCATTTGAGCCAGTTTCATGTATTGAGCATTGTATTTTCAACTTTAAACCATTGTAACATCATGGTCTGAACACTCAAACGGTGCTACAGAACTTCCTTACATTATACTCAAATTGTAAAGCATTTTCTGAATGCTGAAGTCCAAAGACAACACCAGGGTGTTCCTCTTCTTCCTCATCTATGATTTTAGGCCTGCTACAGTGCTGCTTCGGTACAATCAATGAGGTTGTTAATGTTTAAGGGATAACATTAGTGGTGTTTATGTAAGCGCAGTACTGCTGGATTCACAAAGGCCCCAAACATCTGCTGAGATTAAAGCTGTCAAAATAACTACGAGCTCATATTCCTCCTCAAAATGGTTGCATTAAAGTCCATTCAAGTCACAGACGACAACACATTAACACTCTTACCTGAGAGCAGAGCACAGAGCCGCTTGTTATTTTTCAACACTGCTGTCAAAAACAAACAATTTCAACCAATATCCCGTCAGTCCACCTGACCGGCTGCACCGCGGTCATCACAGGCGTGGCTGTGGGACGTGAATCAGCCGAGGGTCCAGGCTTTAACCGAGTCTTTATATCCGACACCACGACAAAGGTTGCTCGAAATTACGGCTGTCGGATTCAGTGCACAACCCCGGTGAGCCCCGCGATGGTTCACAGTCGTCCCGGTGTGAGCCCTCGGTCCACAGATTCCCCTCACACTCAACCACACATCCACTGGTTAAAAGAAAACAACAAAACAGGGGGAAAAACAAGGCAGACACTTGGGAGTGCTGAGAAGACGCAACACATACAAACTCAGTCGCCTCCGATGTGCTCCACCCTGATTTTCTAACACCGTGCCAGCAACCCGCATGAAGCCCAGAGCCTCAGCTGAGCAGAGGATGCACACCAGGTGGACTGACGCTCAGCTGCAATGGTATTATAATAAATAAATATATATATTATAACAGCACAGAGCGGAGGACGAACACCCCTCCCTTTACGCCGCTTTTTAAAAAAAAAAAAAATGCTAACACTGGCTACAGCAGTGACGCCAGACAAAATAGCCACACGACGATGGAAATAAAATGTTAAATGTTTCGTTAGACGCCACCGGCAGCGTCGTGTGACCTACGTTTGATTTAGTTGTCTGTATTTTTTACATTAGTCTGCTCTGACCCTGCTTCACACGGTGCTAATTACTGCTTATTACTGGTGCAACTCGAACTGCCATAACCTCGCACACACTGACATGTTTTCTGGACTATGGCGGCTGACGGGGTTTGGTCGACCTGACGACGGTGCCAGCCTCCCCTCCTCCTCCTCCCCTCCTCTTCTTCCTCCCCTCCTCCCCTCCTCTCCTCCTCTTCTTCCTCCTCCTCTTCGTTATCTATGCCCCCGTTATCGTCGGCTAACGTTAGCTGAAGTTACCGTTAGCCGTTAGCTCCAGTCACAAAGTTACAGTTGGCTCGTCACGTTCACTCTCGATTTAAAACGCACCAACGGGCCCGTAACGTGCGTTCGACCTCGACCCGCCGCGAATAACTGACGACGGTTATCTGGCGGTTGGCCCGCTTTAATCAAAGCGCACGGTTGAGTGTTTGTCTCGGGATAAACTCCGCTGTCAGGATACCTGCTGCTTCCAGTCCGAGCGGCCTATCCGCCATTTTGAGACATAAAAAGGAGGTGCACAGAATTACAGCCACATCGTCATTTTCCCCAACCCAACGCCAGACTCCTTCGACTCCGACCGGCTCCCTCCGCGGAAACCGAGCAGCAGTTGAACTCACCCTATTGTTTTTCTGCCCGTGAATATCCTCGGCCGTCTCCAACGGTAACACGACCCGACAGGGCGTGAGATTTCCGCTCCGCACTCTGATCTTGTGATGTGGAGGTAAACTGTGCCCGTCTTGTCTCTCCGCCGCTGCCTGCTTGTTTTTTTTCGAAGCCTACCGCATTCGCCTTCAGCCGGGGGGCGCGCACACGACACTCGCGTTCACGGTCTGACGAGAGCGCGCACGCCCTTGACAGCAGAAGAAGAAAAAAAAAAAACTGGTTGTTTTATACGTTTTTTTTTTTTTTTTACTATTAACTCTTACATTGCTTCTCATTATCCGTACCTTTTTAAACTGCAATATACGACTCGTTTAAATGATGTATGAGACTTTACATTATTAGATTTTTTAATGGATTATTAATTTTGTACATAGATAAAACATAAAAAGCTTGGATTTTATGGAGAAAATGGGCCTTACACTGCTAAATAAAAGTAAAAAGTAATGCAGGACTAGTTCCTACGTTTATCTGACAGCTATAGCTACTTTTCAAATTGATACTTTGTATATTAAACATGTGATCAGCTTATAAAATATGACAATAGATTAAACTACCAAACGTTTATAGTTAAGAGTAGAAAAAAACTCCATCTCATGCAGCAAAATTAATGAAAGGCTGCTTATACAGTAAGGCATCAATAAAAATATAATATATAACACACTGACAAGGCCTTCTGTTGCTAATACTTTGTAAGTGGTTTCACTACTGTTACTTTAGTAAAATATCTCAGTACTTCTTCAACCACTGGCTACTTGTATGAGTTATCAAAACGCCAAACAAAAGTTTTACTAGTTTAATTTTATTCATTTTAATATAAAAAAAAAAAAAGCATACTCAGACCAAAATATAATTGGATTGTTATTTTTGCAAATATTTTGCAGCACACAAATACCACACATCATCAAGGGAAGCAGACTAAAACGCTTTGACCTAAGAGGCCTTTGTGCAGAAGAAATTTCATCAGCTTAGAAAACACAAAACCCTCAGACAATCATTTTGGGCAACACAGATACAATAAATGCAATATGACTAGTGAGCAGCAAAGTGCATAATGTTTTGGGTTAGATATTACTCCCCCCCACCCCAAAGACATTTAATAGTTGTTTTGCACAGGATCAGTACTTTAGAAAATAAAATGAATATTGAATTGAATCTTATCTGTATTTATATGTAATTTCCAGTAATATTCATATTCCACACTTGCTTTGCATTTCAGACATTCAAATGGAACAAATGCAAATTATATGTAAGAATACACTTTGCTCTTAGTTTTGTATTATTACACCATGTCTTCTCCCCCCCCCCCCNNACTTCCGATGCAAACCTTTAATAACATGAAATAACATATTACGCACTTTAACGGCTAAACTATTCAAAACAGAAATGTTACACTGAACTCTAGAGTGAACACTGGAGTGAGATTAGTGCCTCCAACTAAACAGAAGCACCGTGTTAGAAGAGCAACAGAGTATCCATGCAGACAAATAGTTTGATCATTGTCATCGAGTTTATTCTAGATCATAAACTATTAAAATACCCAAACATTAGATTTACTGCTGCTGGGATTTCAACAGGTTCAGAACATCAACAGGTAGTAGTCTTTGTAATTTTGGGTCACATGACTAATATTCTATTTTTTTAAAAATGCTAAAACAAAAACAAACATTTTCCTCATTTTAATTTGTCTAAGCCAACTGAAGCTTATGTTAATGTGTGTGCACTTGCACTGCAACAGCTCCTGTCATTTAAGTCACTGTATGTCCTTCATAATGAGACAAATGTTAGTGTGCCACCTTATGGACACTGTTGTTATTACTGTCGAGCGAGACTTCTGGAAGCAAAGGGAATAAAGAAACTGAAAAAAATATATATATATGATACAAGAAACCCATAAAACAAAACCAAGAGGCATATTTCACCTTTGTAAAGTTATTACCGGTTGTCACCCTGGTTCCATTTAGAAACATAAATAAGAGGCACAATTCACACCACGCTCTGCTATTGATGTTATGACATCATGTTTTAGGAGCACAATCAGGAAGATCACTGCAATAACCGAGTCACTCAGTCGGAAGAGTTCGCCTTTTGTTTTGTTGTATGGCTCCCTTTTTTTCAGGTCGTTCAGCCAGTACAGTGGGTAGTCCATCTTGCACATCTTGTGCCAATTAAAAACAGCATATTTGAAAAACAATCAGTTCCAGCACCATCTCTCTATTGCTTTAATCACAAACAGTTAGACACGGCAACAATTAAGTAACAAATTGCCATGGGAGGGATACATTGCATGTATACAAGCGCAAACAAACCCTTCATCAGTCTTTTTTTTTTTTTTGGTACATAACATTGAGGCAGCCCTTCTTTTGTCCACTTTTGGTTGTGCTGTGAACATGATCACACATCCAAAAACAGCACGAGAAAGTGCGCTAAACACTGCTCAATGAACAGACACTGGCTGGTTTTTATCTCTGTTACATATGAAAAGATGACCCGATAATGGAAAAGAGAAAAAAAAAGGAAACACACCCAGCAACAATAAATCAGTCACTACTCCCAATGTTGAGCACCTGTCCAATAGTGAGAAAAGGTTCATTTCAGTACCAGTTCGTACATTAACAGATTTACAACATTGGTGGCCATGAATGTTTCAAGAAAAGAGGCATCAGCCATCCAACAGGTTTACTATGAGTAGAAAAATAAAACATTTGGAAAGCCAATGTTTGCTTAGCCTCTATTCAAACTATGCAGCAGCAAAAGCAGCAACAGCCCTGGCCAATAGATTTTCTGTTGGACTACACAAAGACACACACATCGTCACACACATACAAACATACATGCACATAATCTTTCAATGTGTAAAAATAGAAGATTGAACACAGCTAGTATATAGATAGATAAATCTACTGCTTATGGTGGACGTTTCAAATCTGCATTTTTCCATTAACGTCAATCAAGTACCTGTCTAAATCTGAGATTTATACATCTTTTTCCACTTCTATACATTTTCTATAAAAAAGACATGGCTTAAATTAATGGATGATCAACAGGCCTAAAATACCTTCTTAATTCTCCTGTGCACTTTTACAAAATCCATTTTATTTACTAAAAAAAAGTAAAGAAAAAAGTAAAGAAAAGAAATTCCAGCAAATGAAATCAAACCGGCTGAAAGCTCACTAATGTGTCACTGTATTGTTTGCTTGCTTGGATAAACAGGAACCATAGGACACAGCAGGCACCCACCTGGGATGTCATACGTACAAATGATAGAACGTTTACATTAATTAACCTTCGGGGATGTGTAAGAGTGATGGGTGGCTGCTGCAAAGCGGCTCAAAGAAGCCACTGAGAAGGGAATTTACATTCTGAAGCCCCACATGAAAAATCTCAAATTTAGTGACTGTATTCTGGTCTTAGTGCACAGTAGAAAGTACCCCTGAGTTCTAGGACAGGGTAGGTGCTTTATCATTTAGAGCACCGTTTAAGGGGAGGGAGGCGGGGCGGCTACATGCCCGAGGGTCTTCGAGGCTCTTTAGGGAATGGCGGGGCAAAAAAAAAAATGGTCCTGGGCTAACAGTGGTGGGGGACGTTTGAGCTGAGAAGAAGCATTATTGGGGGAATATGGTACAGTGGATAAGGCTCTGGTATACAATGTCATGGTCTTCCTTGGTCTCCCCCTCCCCCGGCTGCAACCGCTCTTTCATATGCAATCATATTTCTAAGCAGCTACTTCCTTCATCACCAGGTACTTGGGCCCGGGGATATTTCAGATTGCACGTTACATTGATTCTATGTTGTTTGTACTCTCTCCTCTCTCTCTTTTCCTACCTTGTAGGAAATTCCCGCTCTGTATTCCTTTGTCCTACAGTTCATACAGTTTGCTCTCTGGACTGCCCTCACCCATCCCTCCCCCTGTTTATTTCAATGCTGATTGCTCTGTTCTCAGGTCCACAGGCTCAGTGACATGGCTGTTACGTCACGGCCTCTCCCCCCTCCCACCCCGAATAGCAGAAAGTAGCTGTGTTGGGGGCTTTTAGATTTATTAATCAATGGGAATTTTGTCCTCTAGTTCCAGTGGGCTGTCCTCAGTGGGCTCCTCACTCTTTCCCAGCTCCTGAAGCAGCTGCCGCCTATGCACCTCTGCCTTCAGGTTCTCCAGATCCTTTTGGCTGTAAGAAAAATACCACAAAAAAAGAAAATCAATACCGGACATCTCTGGTATAGCTTGAGCATTTGAAATGTTTCCTCTTTTAGTTCTCCTGTCACTTAGAGATGTTTTTGTCACTCATGTCAAGTCTGTTAAAAGTAGAAATTACTACTTGTAGTCCTCATAAAACCTGTTCCCACTCCTGGTCCTGAAGAGCCCCAGCACTGCATCTTTCCCTGCTCCTTCCACACATAATAACTTGGATCAGGTGTTTAGTCAGTCAAGCTCTTATCAGGTGTAAGCAGAGCAGGGACAGATTAAAATATGCAGTAGCTCTCCAGGGCCAGTAAGAGGCACCACTGCCTGGCTATCATGTCACCAGCTTTAAAGAAAGAGTGTACCCCTAAACCAGACGTGTTCACACATCTGTCAGCACAAATAGTCTGAACCTTTCCAGCCATACGGATACATCAAATGTAAACTGGCTCTTGGCCTTATGTCTGCCGTTTGTGGTATCAAACGCATACTCCAAAACTAGTCAGTTAATAAGGTCATCCTAAAACCGCTGTATTTTACAATACACATTTATATATCTCTAAAGATCTAGAGAGATTAAATACACATCCCCTCCTACTGGTTAACTAAGCTGTTATTCTTCCTGTCAATGCTGTGGTTGCACGTACAGTTAGACTTGCTCCTGCTGTATGGCAAATGCAAAATCGTTTTCTTGAGCAAACCAATGTAGGTGAAATAAATACTGCAGATATTATGCTAAATTGTGGACAACTGTTTGGGGAAAAAAAAGGTAGAGACGGCACTACCGGGGCCAAGATGTTGTGTATTTGGTGATAGTAAAACCTACAGTTGGGTAGAGTTGTCGTTAAGGGCTGAACTTTTCTGTAAAGTGTTTTTCAAAGATAGCTTGTTGAAGTAATATAATGAAGTCCAATATGATGGAGTTGCAGTAAGTCCCCTCTTTGTGTATAAAGTCACATTTCTGTTGTCTTAAGAAAATAATGAGTCCCTGCAGGTGTTCAGGGCATCGTGTCTGTCACTTTACCTGAGGGGTATAAAGATGATACCGTTGATGATGTTGAGCTGTTCCAGCACACTGGCCATGCTGGGAGCGGTGAACTGGATAACAGGAGGAAATAAAAGCATAGCATCACTGCTTAAATTGCGGCAATAAAACAGATGGAAGCGCATGAAACGCGTCTCGACTCAGTCACCTTGAGGGGCATGATACTGGCGTTGGAGCCGTTCTTGTAGATCTCATTCATGGTTCTCTGCAGAGCTACAGCCTGTTGGGTGAGATACTTCAGGTACTCTGAGCTCTCCTTGGTTTTCTCATGTGCCTCACCCATCTGAGAGGAGAAAACAAAATATTTAAAAGATATCATAACTTCATCACAACTGATGAAGAGAAGTGCGTCAGTCCTGCAGGACCCACCTGGTTCTTGTAGATGGTGTAACCCTCCTTCTCGTGCTGTAGTGCGGAGCGGAACTCGGCCTTGCTCTCATAAACCCTCGCAACCAAATGATGGCTGGAAAAAAACAAAAACAAGGCACATATAATGTAAATCATCATGTCAGTCAGTGTTATACCGACTATATGCATATGGATGATGAATCTCTGCCCACCTGAGGGCCACTTTGAGGGACCGGGGTCCATGGTACTTTGTGTTGATGGTCAAGGCGTTCTCCAGGAATCTGAGCGATAAATCATACTCCATCACTCCGTGCAGCACCAGCCCGATGTTACTCTGTGGAAGGAGAGCCAAGAACAAGGACAGCAGTCATGAATAAGGTTGAATTTTGAAGACTTAAATCAGTATCGATGCCCAATTAAAGACTGCACTCACGTCTAGCAGCGCCATCTCTGGGTGGTCCTCCCCGCTAACCATCAACATGAGGTAACGGGCGCGATAAAGCAGCTTCAGGGCGGTGGACAGCTGGCCATTGGCAAAGCAGTACAGAGCCAAGTGCATCTGAGAAATGAAGGGAAGAAACATAAAAAAGGTTAGAGGGACATTAAACATCATTAGCATGAGCTAAATGCTTCCTACATTTGGTGCAATAACTTACATATTCTTGAATTGTGTTGGGGTGCTCGATGCCAAGGACTCTTTCACTCATCAGAACAGCCTTTTGCTGGTTGCTGAGAGCCTGCGGGTAAAAACACAAATGTTATTCGGTGACATGAAGTCCAACAGGACGCTTATGTAGAAGTTGCTGACAAAAGTAAGAGTTGCCATATTCCCTCCTACCTCAGCGTGGTCTCCCATGATGTAATTAAGGCGTGCCAGCAGGCGCAGGCAGGCACAGATCTCTACGTGCATGGCTCCGTACACATTGTTGAAGAGGTTAAGAGCCTCGTTGATCAGCTCACAACCCTCCTTCAGGAACCCTGGAAATGAAAAGGAAGGGTAGAGAGATACATTTGGTCAAACCAGCTGAACTCGCCAGCTTGCATCATGGATACAGACTTATGTTTAGGTCCGCAAATGTTTATGCATAACGCGTCAACCTGTCTCACCTTGCTGCACTTTGGCCTGTCCACTCTGGAAGAAGTGGAAGGCATCTGAGGCTTTGGGGTTCACATGCTTCACAACAGGGAAAATGTTCAGGATGTCCTCCTCTGTGAAGGCCGGCTTGTGGCGGCTGTCGAAGTTATACTCCTTTATCAGGATCTAAAAAAAAGGCAAATGAAAAGTAGAATAAACCTCATAAAGGCCATCTGGTAAAGAGGCATCGGGAAGTCGCTATAGACTAAATGAACATTACCTGGATGCCAGTTTTGATCGAAATTTCTCTGAGCAGAGTGATTTTCTGGAGGCCGTATTTCTCCACCACCTGGTCCACACTATCACTGCGCAGGAAAACATTTCAAGAGAGGACATTTGTAACCAATAAAATGGAAAAGTGTAAAAAGAGAACTTAACATCTGCTTAATATTAACATAAGGGGTCCTCACCACTGTACGGTGAAGTGATAATAGCTCTGGGCCTCAGAGGCGATGTTCTTCCACAACTCGCTGGGCGTCAGGCTGGCCCACGCCGTGTTGTCACCGCCCCCGGGGACCCTGTTGCGACGCTTGCGGCTTTTGCGGCGTGACACCAGCTCGTCAGGAGGCAGGTGGGCGACAGCGTCAGGGAAGGAGCTCAGGAAGCAGTTTAGGAAATGGCTTACAGCAGCAGAGAGGGCAGACAACTCCACGCCCTACATGACGAGGATACATTAATATTGATTAAAATAGACGTAGATTTGTCTTGTGAAGAGGCTAGATGATGTTTATCAATCGTTACCAACCTGGAGGTATGTCTTGAAGATATGTTTTGCACATCTGGTGATTAGCTCACTGATTCCTATTCTCTAAGGTATGAAAAAAAAGGAAAAATTAGGATGACAAAAGGGCATAAAAGTATGAGAGTGTGACGGTTGGATTCAGGGTTTCAGACTCACATAGAAGTGCTCCAGCTGGGTTTTAGCGGGGGTCTTATCCACAAACTCCAGAACAGAGCCCAAATAGCGAATGTTGATGCCTCTCTGGCGCAAAGCCTCGGTCAGTGTGGCTCCATCCATGGGCAGTGCGCTGTGGTCCAAACAGTCTTTAACCTGGTAATAAACACACATATTCATGGGTCACATACATGACCAGAAAATTCAACCCTTATTTGATTCGGATCTGTAGGAGTGCCTGTACCACTGACCAGTGACGGGACCTGACAGGACACCAGGAAGGCTGCAGCATCTTTGAGAAGCTGCTTCTGCTTCTGGACGTCATCTGCGCTGTCGTCTGGGAAACGTACTCCTGGTTTGACAACACACAGACGCTGTCATTTCTGTGCTAATGTTCTCCTATGAACACGTGTCACTCCCTCTCTCTTATCACTCTGAAGATAATTTGGTACCAAATGTGCTAAAAATAACTGCCAGCAAGAAGGAAATTAGACACTGATGAATCTGACAGCTCAGGAAGTGAAAATTAATGAAATACTACAGTCATCTTGGCTGCTCTTCAACTAAAAGGGTAACAGTTTCATTATTTAAATTTATCTTAGGTTATACACTGCAGTTTCACAATGTATTACAGTTACACAATGTATTACAGTTACATTGTATAAATACAATAATAATAATAATAATAATAATAATAATAATAATAATAATAATAATATTTGACATATTCCAAAGACTTATCAATCACTTAACAATCTACAAAACCTATAATAAAAGTTGTGGTCTAAGATGGGAGTGCTACACCTTTGGGTTTTAGGTTTCATGGCTGAGAAGAATAACAATCTAAATATTATATGTGATATTTATATCAATATACTTGATTGCCTCATTTTTATGGCTTCATATCTCATTTTAATATCAGTAAAACAGTTTGTATATACTGTATACTTTCATCGCATACACACTGTAAAGCCACAGCTTTTTTATAGTCCATATATATAATTCCTTGTCGTGCTTACCTGGGGAGAAGATGTCGGGGTTGAACCGAATGTCGAAAGACGTGTTGCTGATGGAGCCCACTGCCTTGCAGGCATTGAGGACTACCTCGCGACTTTTGGGATCTGTTTGTGATTAGGATCACATGCAAGGAAAAGACGTTAAAAGTAATGGCGAAAGACGACACACCTGTCAACACATCTGAAAAAGGACAGTTTAAACCATGTCTACATTAAGCTAGTGTTTTTTTCTGCACCCAATAACTAAGTTTTTTTGTCTGTATGGAGAAAACAGAGCTGCTCAAGTGCAGTAGGCTGATGTGACTCAATGTAATGAAGCCAATTTTCTGTCACCTCCAGCTCTCTGTATCATCTTATTTATTTAACAGGGACTGCAAGTATTAATGAACATGTGAATGTGCCAGAGAGCAAATACAGCTGATCACACAATACGGGTAGTATCATTGATCTTGTAGTTCGTTTAATTTTTTCAGACAACTTCCAGACTAATTTTTCCAGCTGTGATTTGATGGGCTTACTGTAGACATGGCCTTAGTCGAGTACCCACCACCATTTCAAATACTAAAGATTAGGTCACTCTGTTTGACAAGCAGATTATTTTGATTTAGGATCAATTGGGCATCACACAAATCATCGAACATGAGATTATTATTGCGTTTCGAAATGCATTTGGATTAATGGACACAGATCCAAACTGATTATTTAGTTTATTGGGTCAAATCCCACAGCAAAAGGCACCACAGGCTGGGACAGAAAGAGACGGGTTGATTGGGGGCCAACACTCTTCCCCCGCTGCAGGCTGAGGACTGAGCAGGAACAGCTAGCCTGGTGGAAAGAAGCCACTACAACCCAGTACTTGATACTTTAATGCTCTACCTGATACTCTACTGCTCTAATGCTACGGACACACACAAACACACAACGGTTTAATAGTGCTTCTCTAATAAACACTACTTTTTCTACACAACTATCCACCAGAGTAGCTCTCCCTGCGTCGTCCAGGCCTTATGTTTCGGGGTGTTTTTGGACATACCAATACATGATCCATCTTCGGCAACTAAGGTCTCCGCTAGCTCTTTGGCCTGAGCTAATCCCGGAATACTTTCCTCAAGCTCCTTACCCTCCAGTGGGCTCTTGCATTCCCCATTCTGAGTGGCTGCGAGGTCTAGAGGCCCATTTGTGGCGGCCTTTGAGGAGTTTTCTTCACCGTCAGTCGCTGCCTGTGAAGCAACAGACGTGCCATTTTCTGTCTGGCTTGTGCTGTCCGTGGAGACCTCTGTTGCACTCTGGGAATCTGATGCTTCAGTGGTCTGTGTCTGGGTCTTGTCAGCATTGCTTTCTGAGGTCGTTTCAGAGGTTTCTGTGATGGCAGGTGTATCCGTCTTAGTGTCCTTGTTTGCTTTCTGTTGCATGAGCTGTAACGCTGCCATCTTCATGAAGAGAAGATATCTGGGAGGAGGGAAAGGACAGAAGCAACAGTTGAAGACATGTAGAAAACACTCCCAGTGATGGAAATGTGACACACCAGCGCAGACCCCTACCTGTGCTCAACAAAGGCCTCGATGAGCTCTTGGCGTAGACAAGCCAGCCGGTGGCGGTGCTGGCGGGGGAAGCCTTGGCGCTGACTCTCTGGAGGCAGCTCCTCTCCATCCACAGGCAGGAAGTTGAGGTCAGGAGGGAAGGTACGAAGAAGGTCCAGAATGTAGTGTCGACCATCATTTCCGATAATGCCCTTACACTCGACAGAAGAGCACAGCTCCACTGTCTCGTTCTTCTCGTTCAGTACGCTATGCCTCTGGACCTACAATTTAAAAAACACACATTACATAGTGAATACACATCATCTCTGTGGTGGTGATTGACAGTCTCATTAAGCAGGTAATCAGAAAAACATGTTTTGAAAGAACGAGCCTGCCCATATTCTTTATTTTTGTCAAAGTGTCAACAACCAAAAGAACACCACCAACAGTGCAATTTACTAAAACAGCTTGGTACGGTAGTTTTTGGCTAACTTTTCTTAAATAGGAGTAAATAATGCGTTTGTTTGAGACCATTTTCAGCTGTGGATTAATACACATTTGGTAGTTTTACAGCAGCGTGATAAATATGTAGGATTCACTCATCAACATAGTATAGTAGTAGTAGTAGTAGTAGTATATTCTGTCAAACAGAGGCATAGACGTGTCACTAACCTTAAGTGGTCTGCTTGTTTTCTCCAGCAGCTCCAGGTATTTGCTGTGAGACACGACCGTCTTTCCAAAGTCAATGGAGCCGTAGATGACGCTCTGCTCCTGCTCACGCTCCAGGATACCGGGGATGATGGACTGGGCGGTGACACGGTAGCCTCTGTAGTCCACCACCACTGTCCCCAGAGTGTACAGACCCTCCACATCCACTGCCCCGTAAGCCCGTACTCCGTTCAAGTCATTGGTGGGTGCAGCGTGGGCGGCAGCATCGCCACCCAGCTCACGATAGTGGTCCCGCACGTCGAAGCCCAGGCTGAAGAAGATGTTGTTCCAGATGAACATCTGCATGCGCGTTTCCTCACCAGGGTTGATGGCCATTACATTGCCGTCGATGACTGCCATGGCGCCTCGAGTGGCAGCTGCTGCGAAGTCACTGTGGACCTGCAGGAGGGGAAAAAAAAGGAGGTATTGGTGATTTAGAAGAAGGAGAAGCTGTTACACATAAAAAAAAAAAATTGGCATCACATTTCCTGTTAGACAAGGGAGTTGGCATTTTGGGTGATCTGGTATCATCTGGTATCATCTGGTCCCCGCTGTTTATTGAGCTCTAGTAATTTAAAGTTGCTATAATGTGAAGAACATTACATAATGGGACACAGAGACCAGGAGGCAGTACCTTGAATATGGCTCGCTCCCGCAGCAGACGTTCAGGCAGGTTCTTCCGGGGCAGCTCTCTGGTGGTTTGCAGCTCCTCGTTCCAATCTCTGGTCTGAAGATAAAAAAACATTAATAATGGGGGGAAAAAACACATTATTGATCTGCCTGATGTGCTGCTGTGTTCAGCTCTGCCCACCTGTCCAGGTATGTGCTCCTCATAACCCAGGCGGGAGGTGTAGGCGTCCTCAGCTCTAACACAGTCCATGGCGTGGTCTACCTGTGGAGCTGTCCAGCTGTACACCTGGAAAGGAGTGGCTATCCTCTCAAACGGGTGTCTCTGGACCCTGCAACAAAAGAAACACAAAAAAAAAAAAAAAAAAAACAGGCATCACTCGTGTGGTCTCTTTTCGTACATTTCAGGTCTGATGATGAATGAGTAGATCCACAGAGTCCTGACCTGTAGGGGTCCTGTAATTATTTTGTCTTGTTTAGTTTGTTATCTTATTGTGATTTAAGACTTTGACCTCCTGCATACTGGCGAGATCTTGACTGTAAAAGACAATGTGTTCTCACCTGGTTATATAAAGTTAATGAATGAACATTCACTTCAAAAGAGAAAATGTAACAAAGGAAGTAGTTATGTCCTTCAGTATGAAGGGAAGTTGACCACTGAGAGGAAACTAAAGGCAAAGATATGTTTACCTTTTCTTTTGCAGGGCAGTGAAGTTCTTCTTGAAGGCAGGGCTGATCTGGCTCAGCAGCTCCACCAGTGAATGGCTCAGGAAGCTGGGGTTGGCTGGCTTAGGGTTAAAGGTATAGGTAGTAGATCTGGAATACACGCAGACATTACTATTATTATTCACATTATTATGGATCTTTTGTAATAAATACACATTTATGTCACAGTAAAGGGGGAGGGAGGGGAGGACAGAAGTTGATCGCCAAAGTCCACTAACTGGAGACAAAACCTTAATGACTAATAAAGTGAGGATAGGAAGCAGTTTCCCTGTAGGGTAGGTCTGCAACTGATCTCCAAAGAGCAACTTATAGTGGCTGTGAGCAAGTTGTTAGAAACAGAAAGAGACTTCCTAATGTAATCCAATTAGACCTCATTAATGTGACTGTTAAGTCTTTGCTGACATCCAAAATCAATCTAAAATTAGGATCCTGAAACTATTAATACAACACTGCTTGTGCTTGTATCTTTATTAACGTTTCACCATCCTCCATTTAAAGAGAGGCAAACTTTGTGCTGGGCAGTATGAGTATATTACAGTCTTGAATGGCAACACTGCAACTCTGTATAATTTTAAGTGCCAAATACTTTGTGTCTAAGATACATCAAGAGATTGTGGAGCTAAATGGTAGAGTGTTAAAGAATGAAACACGTAGTGAGATACGAGGCTGAGATGTTCACTGACTGGTTGAGGTAGAAGCCGCGTGTAGAGGCAGTGACGCTGACATGGCGCTCCTCCACAGTCACCATGTACAGGTACATGAGGTCGCCATGCATCTTCCTGTTTCCAGGAGGAGGGTTCCAGCCGCTCATTGTCAGGACCTTCAGGCACTGCATAGGCTGTTGGGGGGGTTAAAACAATTAGCCACAGGAAATAATTTTTTTAAAGATACAATTTCCCCACATGAAGGGACCAGCAAAGCTCCTCACCTTCCAGTCCTTGTTCTGCGGCTGGAGGGGCACCAGAGGGCGCTCTTTGCTGCCAGGCAGGATGTGCTCTGGGGGGGTGCAGTCAATCTGCTCCAGCTCGTTGCCCTTTTTCTTTCGCTTACCGCTATCTGCATGCACATAAAAAAAACAAGCAAGGTCTAAGTCTGCGGTCCACAAGCATGTCGCTACATCACGCATAAACACTGCACATTAAACACACACTACAGATGGTTGAACATGGCTCTCAGACAGCCATCATACCTCCGAGGTCTCCATCAGTGAAGATGCTGAGGAAGGAGAGGGAGTTGCAGTCCACTCCGTTGTAGGCGTCTGAGGGGTCCAGACTTTTCAGCAGGTCTCTGATGTGACGCACGTGGATGCGGGCCTCGCGCACTGTGTAGGGCTCTGGAGAAAAGAAACCCAAAGGATATAAATAGCAGGCAGTGAGTGGTTGGACAAGTTACAGATCAGGAGAATGCACACTTGTAATGAACTATAACTGAATCCAGTTTAGTCTTTAGTAGCAGCTACATGCCAGGAAAAACAGAGGAAGACATAGTGCCAGGATGTAGATTGACTTATCTTTGTTGTCTCTCTTTTTAATCTAGTCTTTTCCTCGTTTTATTCTTCCCTATATTAGTATTTATATGTTCACTATGTATTTATATGTTATATTCCCCCATTTTGAATGTTTGTGTATGTCCACATATATGTATATTTGTACATATACGTGTGCATGTATGTGTGTTATATGTTATATGCGTTTATATTTGTTCGTTTGTGAAGCACTTTGTAACTGTGTGCTTTAAAAAGTGCTACATAAATAAAGCTTTACTTACATTTATTGTGGCTGATGTTGAGAAACGATCAGGTTTATCAGGTTGCACCTGCCAATTCTGTCTGACTTAATCATCTTCATTTTTGGTATATTTGTTTTCACACGACCTGGTTAGTCAGTGACAATTTCATTGCATACCAACAAGGAAGAGGTGAAATGCAACACTAGATGCATTGTCATCTTTCCTGTAGTTTCAATGAGTAGAAGGTTACAGTCTGCAGCTTTATGTCCATCCTTAACAGACGTTTTATGACTGATCATTGTTTCTTAAACTAAAGCAAGAGTGCTCTTAACCCCTGGTTAAAACAAAGTAAGTAATGTGATAATGGCTTGACAACAACATATTGCTCTTATTAAGACAAACCCAAGTGTGAATAAAAGCCTCAGGGTCTAACCTTCCACCACTTTGAGCAGCGAGCCCTCCTGCAAGCCCTCGATGGACTTGAGCTCAGCGAAGTTGTCCAGGACGTTTCCATCCAGCTGCAGGGAGAAGCAAGTGCGGTGGCAGGTGTCCTCGCGGTCCATCAACACCTGGTGGATCTCCTGCACCATTTCCTGGGGAGATACCTGATGTAGACGGGAGGGGAGGGAGATCAAATGATGTAGATAAGTACAGCTTGAGATATATTTGCTCCTGCTTTGGTTCGGCTGAGGGCAAACATTGTTTTACGCATTATGACGAAGGAACAAAGTGTCTTGACAATTACCAGGTAAATGGCAGAAACACACACTTCAGTCCAGGTCTATCACGCGGTGCCATCGTCTGTCTGAACACCTGTCCTAATGAACTGCTAGTGAAGAGCCAGTGCTTACCTGCAGGTCAAATGGCTCTGTTCCAGGTGCCTGGATCTTAACGGTGAAGCCCGTGTCCTGGATCACTATCACTTCCTGTTCGTTAGACTCCTCTCCTCCATCTGCCTCACCGTTCCCATCCTGCTTTGATTCTGCCTCCTCTGTGTGCCCATGAGCCCCGTCACCATTCACCATGGCTGTATCTGCACTGTGCCCTGCAACGGAGGAGGACAATGAATGTTACTTCCTGTTAGGGCTGCACGATAGGGGAAAAAACATCAATTATTTTGACAGATATTACGATATGATTCTCGATTAGTGTGGGTACAATCATTTTTGAATCATGAATTTAATTGTCACTGAAACAAATTTTTGGGGGTCTGTAGCGAACAAACAAGTTTTCCTAAATCTGGAGAAATGTGAAGCAGTTCTTCATTATAATGCTGTTTCATCACATTTTACCTTCATCAAAAAAAGTGATTTGGATATTGTACATGGCCATATTTTGATAATATTTTGATTGCCTGTAATGATAATGTGACAACTTTGAACAAAAGATGCAGCTAAAAGCATTGAAACCACTCTAAAACAACACAACTATGTTTTAAACCTGCATCGGCTATCTGATGTGCTGTGGACAAACAGCTCTGTTCTCTACAGTCTACAGCTGCCATTAGTCAATAATCGGATCAACAGGGAACGCCACCTTCAGATAGTCAACCATGCAAAGAAAGTCATCCTGACAACAAAAACACCAGACTGTTTTCTTCTACCACAGGAAAACACAGAGACGCTGCCAGGCAGCCGGGGGTCACAAACAAAGCACACAGAGCCAGAGGCTGGATGACCTTACCAGCAACCTTATGAAATATTTATGAATGGGAGAACAGGGCCCACAAAGCTCAGCTACAGTACGCTGCTGCTGTGGTGGTACTACGTTTAATTCAAATGCAAATGAATTCAACACAAACAACAAAATGTGGGTGATAGGCTCCAGGCTTCACTTCAATCAATCATCAACTGTACAAAAAAAGTTGAAACTCAAAAACCACAGATCCCCAGAGATTGCATTAAACAATGAGTAACCACTCGTTCTTTTCAGCCGATCCAGGCAGAAAGTACCTATTTTCCAACACCAACCGGCTGAAACCGACACTGTTGCGACACAGGAGGGAGTTTAGCCAGGGAGCCTTGAGGGATTGAATACTGAAAGATTTCAGCATTCACAAGAGGGAATTATTGGTCACTTGCATGATGGAAAATTGTGGTAATTACAATACCTGAAAGTCAGCCAGTAACCATTCACCAGCCGCCCTTACTCTTTTATGGACATTCAATCTCTCAAAATGACAGTTACTCATTATCTTTATAAAATAAGCATGGCATGAAAAATCTGAGTGGATGAATGAAAGGGCCACTTGCTCTCATTATATGCACTACACACATGCATTATATTTCCCAACTTTTCTAGAGTAGGTAACAGTGAAGGTGACAAAAAAATCACATGAATAAAAATGAGGCACATTAATTCAAACAAAAAAAGGAGGAGCAGCGTCTAGAATGTGGATGCCGGACACCTGTTTTCTCTCACTGGGACACAACTGCTGCCAGCCGGTGTGTCCTTGCTCACCGTCAAGGGTAAACAGCGTCAGGGTTACTGAAGCGAAGGGGCCAAAAGGAAGGGGTGGGGCCTCATAACTGGACCACATAACTGGACCACGACCCCGGGTGGGAAGGAACGCACTGAAATGGTGGAGGAGGAGCAGCAGGGGGAGGAAAGAGAGGGGCGACCGGCCACGCTCTGAACAACAAACACAACAGCTTCAAAGCAGACAGGCAAGCTAATAGTTTTACAAACCAGAGGACAAAGAGGGCTCTGTGTTCGGTTTCTTTGTGTTCAGTATTAGTACAGAAACATTCAACTTCTTATCATATCTGAGCTCTTTTTGTCGAAGTGCTTACTTCAGGAATTAAACCTACAATAACCGATCTCTTCCTTGGCAGCGAACAAGCTGTAAACACCAACATATCACCTTTTAATTTGATACGGTGAAAACTGTTGCTTATTTCCACATCCTGTAGTCACAGAGCAACATTATCATTCATTTGGAGTCCAATATTCACTCTACTTTAGCCCCGTTTTTGGTCTCTGGTGTGTCTGGTGCTGAACAGGTAGTATAACAGTGGGTTTTTAAATCAGCTTCCTGCTGCATCTGACGCTATGAGAGTAATGAGAGTGAACCAAAACAGGGGAAATCGGGAGCCGGAAAAATGAACAATGAGCTGAAGTCGAGTCGAGGGGAGCTGCACGGTTGAGGTGATATTTCTTGTCATCGCCAATGAGGAACATCAAATAAAAGTATTTTAGCTAGAAGCATTCACCACATCAGAAAGGCAAAAGTACAAAGTGCCAGAAGTACTGTGATTGATGAGGCAATCCGGCAGCCTATGTGTTGCAAAACCGGCCCAATCTGCCCCGCAGTAATGTTAGAAAGTTCAGTAGGAGATGGGAATGAGGAGAGAAGTCACCGGTTTAACAGTAAACAGGAGAAATCTCATGTCTGCTATTACTTTAAAAGGGAAGATAGGAAGCAGAAATAAAGATGCATCAAGACCTTTCCTTAATGCATTTCCTGTTGAAATGAGATATGGTGGTGAGATGTAATATGACAATGGGGTGACACAGCAGTTTAATCTCAGCTGATGGGAGAGGTCAGACTGCCAAAGTCTGACATTTCTGGTTAACATTT
Source organism: Morone saxatilis (assembly GCF_004916995.1). Lineage (NCBI taxonomy): Eukaryota > Metazoa > Chordata > Actinopteri > Moronidae > Morone > Morone saxatilis. Next base: position 14,000,388 of record NW_023340257.1, on the reverse strand, counting down.
TTCATTAAGCAACATTAGAAGAATTAATTAATGGAGTTTCCTCTGCATGCAATGAAAGAAGTGTCTCCAGTAAATTACACTTAAATACAAGAACATATTCTGTTAAAGAGTTTCTCTATTTCATAATTTACCCCACGTCTGCAAATAAAGATCTTTATACATGTCGTTGAATTTACATCGCTCAAAGCTAATTATGTAAATCCTAGTTAAACAGGCCAGTATTTCTATTAAAACTAGACCAAACTCGCTGTCTGTAATTTGCAAATGAAACCACAAATGTTAAAAAAAATAGTTAAAAACTATACACAATACAACAGATCTGAGAGGCTCAACCTAAAAACAGTGGGGTGAATCTCTCTCTCCCCCACACACACACACACACACACACACACACCCACACCCCTCTGGGGTGAAAGGTGAAGCTAAGGAATCAATGAAACAAGGACACCAGGCGGATAAAGAGAGGAGAGACAGACACAATGAAACAAACATAAAGCTAAAGTTTTTACCCTGAAACTGACCCAATAAAGCTTTTAGTGATAATTCACACATCGTCTTTCTTGATTCTTAGAAATTAGCTTTTCTTAACAACAAAATAATAAATCCAGCAGCCGGCTATCCACACTGCGGCCCTTGACATGGGGACCCTGGCTGCTGCCATGGCAACATTAACTAGCCAGACAACCCTGAAAACAACATCAACAACAACAGAAGGTCTGTCTGTAATCATGTTTTCTGCACCACATGGTGGCAACCTCCTGGTGGACAGGCTGACCCTGAGTCATACATCTGCAGCAATTTGATTTCATAGCAATGTTTGAGACTGTATAAATGAATTAAGCACTGAGTGAGAATAGCTCAACTCTAAAATAACCAACCATACAATGCTGTCTGAAGATAGTCTTAAACGATTGTGTCCTAACACGTTTATTTTAAGTCTATCAACAGAAAATTCATAATTTTTATAATTGATAATATAATTTTCACTGTTTAATAACTGTTGATCAAACAAAATTAGCAATTTAAAAGATTACATCCTGGGCTCTGGGGATCCTTAAACTAAAAAATAAAGAGTCATGAGTAAAACAAATTATTTTCCATATATAATTTCCAAGTATAATATTATAATATCTTTATTTGTCTTCTTATTTTGTCTTTTTTCTTGTAAAGTACTACACAGTTTATTCTCTTCAGGCTCACATAAATAACAGAAATCATTGCATGTGGATGTTCTTTTATATTTACAAGCTAATAAATGTCAGCAACCATTGCTATAGATGATGAATACAGCAGGAATAATGACCGTGGGCTGGTGAGGAAGACATCTGTCCAGCAGAGGACCGGATTAACCAGGACACTGTTGACCCCTGGGGAGCATTCGGCCCCTTAAAACCCCAAACAGTGACCCTCACCTTGACCTGTCTGCTCTGCCATGTGCTGCTACTATGTCCTGTCACCCCTCTGCACTGACGGTCCAGTGTCGGCCTTCATATCAGACATGTTGAGGCCATCGGTCCTGTCACCGTCTCTCATACGTGACAGACAGGTCTTAAGTTAGGCTCAAGGTAATAGTCATCAGGGTCATAAAATGTCCATCAAAAGTTCCTAAAGTGCAAGATGACACCATCAGGATGCTCGTTCTGTCCAACCAGCGCTTTCAAGACTCAACATATTAAACTTTATCATCACATGAGTCAAAGAAAATCAGGAGATCCTCCCAATGAAAAGCTGGAACCAGAGCATATGCTGCATTTTGCTCAAGTATTAAAAAACGTGTTCATCATTATTCTGTCGACTGATTAGATAAACGAACAGACTATTTGTCTCCGCTCTAAAAATGAAGCATCCACTGATCCATGTGGGCTGATGGACAGACAAAGACCTGGCAGCACACACATAAATCATCCTCCAGCTCCATTAACACACAATCAGCACAGCAGCTCACCCACAAAGCTCACTGCCTGACAGACCGACCAATGCACAACACCACCGCCTGTGTCTTGTCTCTCTCTCTGAAATGACACAGAGACGATTCAAGGTCCCACATGTGACACACAGACAGGTTTGCAGCAGAGACTTCTGCAGCTCTCCAAGTTGAATAACGTGAACTTCCACCGGCGGACAGTCTCCGGTTAATCTCCCTCCGCTACTACTTTTATCTGACAGTGTACTCACCAGCTTACACGTCTGTTCGTGTATTATTAGCGTAACCTTCCCTCTCACTGTGCATGCACCATCATGACTTCTTTTTTTTTTTTCCTACGACAACCGGCTTCCGCTTCCGGGTCGACGAGGGACGCTCGATGTAATGTTCCGCGGCGGGGAGGAGACAGGGGACCGCTTACAGTGTTACCACCGCCCGCCGGGCTCTTTATCCCACTCACATCTCTTAAAGTTAAACAAAATAGTTTTAAAAACGAAGGCAACGCGTTGTACAAACCTCGTCGGACGCGCAGCCATTAAAATAAAACCACACCACGAGTACGGCCCCCCCTGTGTTCACGGAGCAGTGTGCGGCTCCACTGAAGGTGACCTTCAGTTCACGCTGTTACCGAACATGTGCGTCAGTACGAGCCGCTGCACCGTGTCAGGTGAACCAACAGTGTACCGTACGAGAGGCTCGAACCTCCGTTTTCACAGCCTGTGCGCGTCTTTTGGGGCATGACGCGACAACACGACAGGGACAATTGAATGAGGAGGCCAGTGTTAGCGTGCCGGCTGTCTGGGGTGAGCCCTGTGTGCAGCCGGGACTACGTGCGGATAGATAATGGATGTAGAAGAGGATCTGACCCTGGAGGAGGTTGCGAGTTTGCTAATTAATCCAGATATTAACACCAGACAGGCTGATTAGCAGATGCTGCTAGGTGGACCCTCCAAACTTGGAAGAGGAGGAGGAGGAGGAGGAGGGGTAGATCTCACAGACCACCACCACCACCACCTTGGGTCTGAGGACTTTAAAGTCACAAAGCATGGAGATGAATGTCACCAGCTTTAGGGAATGCTTTGCAGGGACAACACACCAGACAACAACCAATAAAGCCCAGTGAGCAGAGTGAAAGCACAGGGATGCAGTTCACTGTATATGATAGGTGTGATCAGTGTATTCAGTGTGTGTGTCAGGTGTTACAAACAGCAGATATGAGTCGCTCTGCTGCTGCAGGGTCTCACCACAACCGCAGGGATCCTTCAGACCTGTCTTGCTGGTCTCTTTGCTGTCCTGGGCTCCATCCCCGGCTTCATCCGCGAGATCAACCGGATTACAGTTAGGCACTGACGCCGGGATGTCATCTGTCTTGCTCACCATGGTCGGCAGTCAGTGTGGCAACACAAATCCCCCAGCAGCGGCGCTTGAATATGTGAGTCTGTGTAAGAAATACAAAAAGGAATCTGCTTCTCCGGGTAACGCAGGCTAGCTGGCTACATGCGAAGGGTACAAGCTTACAAAAACAAGTCTACCGAGGAAGGACAGTGCTGTACATGGTGGTGATCACACGTGGTTACTCCTCCCCTCCTCTTGACCTCTTTGCCTTTGCGTTGCACCTCCCCACCCACTGAGCGTGGCGCTACGGGAAGCCACATGAGACAAATCGGGTTTTTTTACAAACTCCTCTTTGGTCTTTTTTTGGGGGGGCGGGGGGGTTATTGTGGCAGGTTAGACTTTATTTTGCACTGCAAGATTAAATGGGATCAATGGCTGATTGTAAAGACAAAGTATCACGATATTGGTTCTGTTATTAAATCCACAAATGTCATCAGCTCCACACTGAGAGCAGCACAACTCCTAGTTGGACTGAAGGGACCTTATTAACCCTCAGTTCCCCAGTCACAGTTACAGAGTTACAGTATCCTGATGCTGCAGTACCACATCACACCACATCTACTGTGTGTTAATAGGATCAGTCACATCAATTCAGTAAAATTGCGACACAACATCGGTCTTTGACCTCAATCAGGTAGTAAAGACTCACTTTAAGACCTTGATGTCTTTTAATACTTTGCATGTCCACATTTTAAGTGAACTGTTATACAACAGATCAGTATATGAGTATTTATACAGGGAGCAGTTTCTATCTGATCAATCTATGATTTCCTGGTGAAATAAAAACAGCTTTAAGGCTACTATCAGCACTCACCTTGTCTCACCTTTGAAGGACAATCAGAGCCTAAATGATTCAACCATGACCCCTGTGAGAGTAGGATAGCAAAGAATACCATGAAAGTATTCATACACTCATTGGTAACCCTGTTTCCTCGCTCCTCCACTGTAAAATGAGCCCAGTTGAAGTAATCCTGTGTTATGTTGTCAAACAGTGTTAATGAACCTACTGAGGGACAAAAGGCATAATCACCTTATTAAGTATTTGGTCTGTCAAATAGACAAACTCAATAAAATTACTTTTTACAATCAATACTGATTTAATGATAACTTAAAGGACCAAAAGTGTCAAAAGTTACTCCCTCACTTCACCCTTCAGCTCCAAGCACAAATGAGAAACTACAGTGGCTGCAATATGCCTGAAAAATGCAAAAGGCTCTATTTATTGTTTGGTTTGTCCATTCTGGGCTACTGTAGAACTACGCTGGTTCAACATGGAGGACTCGGGCAACTTGCAGCATCTGTAGATAAAAACGTCTCATTCTAAAGTAACAAAAACACAACATATACAACATTATACACTAATGAAAACATACCTATGAATATTACATTCGATTTCTGACAATAGATCCTCCTAAATGTTACACACTGGACCTTTAAATACAATGTGTAAATGTGTATGCACCTTCACCTCAGTGTGAAAACAATTTATCTTGTCTAAAAATAAATAAATCCTGAGGAATCACTTCCTCTGTACCAAACAAAGAGCCAATTTGGGCTTGAAACATTGTATTTTTTTAATGTAATGACATTTTACAAGGTGCAGATAACCGTATCAGGAGAGTTTCAGGCTCCTCTTACAAAACAAATACACAGAAAATGAGGCTGGTCTTTCTCAGAGAGATCCAAAGCATTTTACTTTTATGTTTATTGTAAATTGTTTATATCTTAGTGGCTTGACTAATATCGTAGATAATGAATGTAAAAGAGAATAATGTACAGAAAGATCTAAATTAAATAACACCCTAGTTATTTATTTATTTTTGTTATATAATAAAGCTGTGTTGAAGCTGTGCTGTTGGATTCAGGTGATATTGACTCCAACCAAATGAACTTCAGTCTCTCATCCATCGAGGGTGATTTAAACAAAACAAAAACAATCGAGCTTCATCATTTAATCACCAGCTAATTAATTCTCAGTTTCTATCAAATCAGGTTTTCTCTGATAAACCTTCAAGCAACAATAACAAGCAGGCAGCAGACTTGACAATCCTTCATTTTATTCCAATTATGTGTACAGTCGATCACTATAGGAAGCTAACACAGTATATGCGGTAATCAGTCAGTAGCTTTTGCTCCCCCGATGACCAAACCATACAACGACCCAGAGCAACATCTCCCTGTTGGGTACCACACAGCATTATTGCTAGAGACCACATAATGTGTCAAACAAGATGCTTTATGGCACCGTACAGGCCACTGAAATGTCTCTCAAAGATGCAAAATTTGACCTCAACCAGAAGGACGAGACCTGAAGACGCTGCTGCTGACGTTTGTTCTCATTATTATTATGAGGATTAGGGTTATTGTTATATAGGCGTTTAGAAAGGATGGAAGACGTTCCCTGTGGGTGTGAGTAAATTATCTACTTTCTTGCTATGTTCAGAGTGATGTGAGATTAACTGTGGTATCGTCTGAAAAGTATAAAAAGCAAATCAGGCGGTGAGATTTACTCTCTGAAATATTCATGAAAAGACATCTTCATTAAGGCATCGCACCCTTCGTCTTCATGTTCATTTTTAGTGGTGGGCCTCTTTGGCTCATTAGCATTCTCCTTCAAAAGCAGGCAAACAAGTCACCAGTGCCTCGCACACAGCAGCCAGTATTTTGATCATTTATCAAGCTGTTACATAATTACCAAAGTACAGATCATCTAAAATGTGAGATGATGCAGGATGTTAACTAGATTATTAAAAGGTGGATGGAGCCTTAAATCTATCTGCTGTTTCGTTTGGATGACATGTGGAGTGATGAAGTCTTAACAGTCCAAGTTCAGAAAAAAACAGTTTCTCAACAAGACAGCTTTGTACCTTTATCCCCTACTGTCTCATAAAACTTGAGGAAGAGTAGTGCACACAGTCATGCTAATGGCTTTACCAGCTGACAGGTGAATGAAAACCCTTGTCACATTTGCATTTTTGCTTAAAAAAGAAAAGAAAAATGAAGACAGGTTTAGTTCGTTTTCATCCAGACAGTCTCGTGTGGCATAATAATATGCCCATTGGCTTAATGCTGCTTCACATGCAGCATGTCATCAATTCCTCGCTTGGATATGCCTCCTATTAACTGTAACATAAGAATTCAATCCTGTAAAGATTCAGACAGACAGTCAACAAACAATCTATTAGACAGTTCAGAAAAATATTAATAAGCAAAACATACTGAGCTCAACCATTACAAAATACAAAGTTAAACAATCATAAAATCTATTTTAACACCTGAAGTGTTCTTAAAACCAGCTGACGTGACCCACTAATAATATATAAATATATTGATATATTGCTTTATTGAAGATATACTGCAAAAAAACTTAACGCTAAACTTCTAACCGGTAGCTGTAGAAGGCGAGAAAAGCCTCACAGCAGCTAATCACAATTAAATTCAGTCCTACGGGAGGGCTCATTTCAAAGACACTGACTGATGCTCAGTTACGTCATGGCTCAAGTACAGACCGACTGTGACAAAAATTTGAATCAAAAATAACTAAGGTGCCACATTACATACAGTAAACCTTTATATGCAAATCCCAAATAGTCTTAGAAAAGTGTTTCAGAAACAAAAGGACGCAATACTTTAGTAAATAAATGTCTTAAGTTTCCACACTGCATTATATCCACAGCTCTTCTATTATAAGGCAGCAATTACAGTCGGGTATAAGTGGACAACAGTGAAGCAATAACACAAAATACATTAAAATATAATCAATTAAAGTAGAAATTGTCTTTTTTTCAAGGTGCTATTTGCTCCTTGTCACACTAGGGGCCACCAAGAGCATGTGTTTTGATAACAGAGGACACACACACACACACACACAGCTTTCTGCTGAGCCTGCCTTCTCTTCATTTACAGTACACAGTCACTCTCTGGGCGTGCGCTGTAACACAGCTACTTTGGGAATCTGTGTAAAAATGTAAAAAGGAACACATTGCAAACAGACCATCTTCAAACTCAAACACCAAAAGATCCAGTCACGTTCTCGTTTATCCATTTTTCCTGAGGTAAAAAGAAACCCCAACACAACAACCTCAAACACAAATAAGTTGAAGTAGTAGTTGTGTGTGTGTGTGTGTGTGTGTGTGTGTTTAGTACACAAACCACACCTGAGTGAAACACATGGTCCAACGGTTCAATCATATCGTCACCTGAATGTGGCCTGTTTATACAAGGCAGTCACTACAGCCTGCCCTCAATGTGTAGCTTTTAGACACTAAATATTTAGTCCAAGATACAAAGTTTGCACGTGTCCTGCAAGTTAACAGCTGCTTTATTAACCACAAATTAGGTGAAATGTATTCTTAAGATAATGACAAAAAAAAGTGTGTTACGTAAGTACTGAGATGTGGAGAGTTAATTTTTAGTTTACTATGATATGCATTTATATTTTTGATGCTCTGTGTGATACGTATAATGGTTGTAAAATGTATCATTTTTTTCATATGGTCTGAAATAAAGTATAATAATCAGTAATACACTTTGCTATTTTTAAAGTTTGTCACTTGAGGCCATGGTGAAGCATAATTATTGTTGCTACATTTACCTGCTGTTAATACCTCGCACAACACTGGTTTGAAACGGTTTCAGCTGTTGGCAGATCTCTGTTTCTCCCTCAAATAGTGTTTCCTGAAGCGTTGCCTTCTGTCGTTATGTTGGCGTGTGGTCAGTTGTTTCGGAGATAAGAGGTTGAGGTTAAAGGTTTCGGTAAAGGTTAGGGGAAACACAAATTGAGACCATACTGGAATTATATTTAAGTGTCCTGATAAATTATTTTCATGAATTCCTTTCAACAAATCAGATAATATTTTCTGTGGCAAATGGTTTGAAGTGTAATACAGATACGATTGATCGATATATAACGTAATAGAGTGATATGGAGCAGTCTTGGATTCAAATATTATTGTTTCTAATCTGTTGTCGTTGTTTTTTCCCAAATAACAGGAACACACTTCCTTCCAATCTATATTTTTTCACATGGAGGACTCACAGACGTGAACGCCATATCCGATATTTCAGCTGTCACTCAGTCAGGGGCCACGCAAACGTTTGGTCACATGGTTGATTTATGGTTGGCCTTGAAAGGTCACATTTGGTTGGGCCACCCCGCAAGGCTTGTAGTCCACCATAAATGGTTGCTACCATGGTCAAACTCACAACTCATAAATCAAAAAGGGGTTGCTTTGAAATAAGGCCCCACTGTATATTGAGCATGAGACACCAGTGTAAACAGATCATTTATCTAATTCACTTAAGACTGACTTAAAGTGACACTTACTAAGTTTTGCTTTGCAAATTATTTAAGGTTATATCAAAGTCCATCTTAAAAAAGTGTCTACAATAAGTGTAATATAATTCAATAGCTAAAACCAGTCTCAGTATCAGTCAAGGTGCAGAACAACAGTTAACAGGATTAACAGTCTGACAGAAGATAATCATACAGTGATCAAACTGCAGTTAAAAGCTCAGGTCACAGTAGTCACTAATCTGCCTTTGTCTCAGCAGCAGGGGGCGCTGCAGCTGAAGACATCAGTCTGGCAGCTTCATCCTGGGGCTCCACTGGCCCCTCCCCACCACCTTCCTCATCCTCCTTCTCCAGGCCCAGCGAAGGCTGTCTCTGTGCCACAGTGTGCCTGGAGCGAGCCCTGTGCCGTCGAGGGTGGAGGAAGAGCGCAGGGTCCGGCATCGCTGTGGGCTCTTCAGGGCCCATCACTTTCTCTATGGGCACACACTCCCGCGCACGCTCCACCCTTGAAGATGCTCGTGCACTCTTACGCTTGGGTTTAACCACTGGAGAGGAAGGGGAGGCTCCTGATGGCATCTGTAGAGAACCAGAGTTCTGCTCAGCACCGTACTGGGCCCCCTGACTGTTGGCTCTGGCAAGGAGTCCCTGCCTCTGCTGCATCCGCTGGTGGTGCAGTTTCTGCCTGGCAGCATGCAGCTGGAAGGAGAGGTATGCTGCTGCCTCGGTTTGTTTCTGCAGCTCCGTGTTGAGGATGGTGGAACAGTGGCTGCGGCGTTTGAGCTCTTCCAGGAAATGGCGCTCCTTTTCCTTGAGATTGGCTCTGAGGGCTCCCACCAAAGCCCCTTTGTGACTCAGCTCCTTGCGTAGCTCTCCTAAGGTGCACTCCCGCTCAGCCAGACAGTTTTCCAAGTGCTGACAGTTGGCCTCCAGGAGCTCCTCCTCCTCCTGTAACTCTGAGATGGACCAGAAATGCGAGTGTTAATTATAAACATATTAAATTCAGTGTTTCCATGTATAAAATGAGCAAGGAGTTACATGGTGTATCTTTACAGAAACAGCTTAATAATTCTCAAAAACAACAACTTACTACAGTGTTCAACATCAGCACACACATTTATACAAACAATACATGGCACATACACACAGTTTAATACACACTGCATTAACATAGAGGCAGAGTACATATCTCTATAAGCCTCGATACAGCAGCTCTAATCCTCAGCACACATGACGATAGAGGCACTACTCAGAGATTGTCCAGAACATATTTAGGCTGACTCAGTTAAATAGATACGGAAATAGTTAACTGGCCTGAGTATTTGGTCAATCTCCAGTGTCCTCTCAAAGTCTGAACTGGATAATCTGTGAGCTAGAAAATGGTACAGTATGGTGGCTTTAGAGCAGTAGAAGGAGACTACACACATATGGAAATGGTAATCAATTGACAGGCTGTACTAGAGATGGGAAATATATCCATATTTATTCTTTATCATCTAGTGTCATATTTTAGGGTTTGTTTTTAAGATAGATGCATACACAAATATGTCTTTTAGATGAATCAAACAGTCAAATTTCTTCCAGAATTATTTCAGAAAAACTTCAAATATTTAACTTTTGTTTGTGTAATTTATTTAACATGAACAAATATCGCAAAATGCAAAGACTAGAGATAAAAACTTCACTCACTTTCTGTTTACACTGTGTTAGAGATTGATTCAACTGAGGTGACTGTGTCATTTATTTCTTCTATATATCCATCAATCAGTTTATGCCCAAAAAATATTTAAAAATCCAATCCTAATCACAGTTCCCCAAAGCCAAACAGGATGTCTGACCAACAGCCCAAAACTCAAATAGATTCAATTTACATTAAAAGTAAAGAGAAAAAGCAGCAAACTGCTCACATTAGAAAGCTGGCTAACTCTGCATTTTTACTTGATAAACGACTTAAACGATGAATTAATCATTAGTATTCACATAAGGCAAGCGAGGGAGAGAAAACCAGCCAGCCCAGATCACTAAATGTTGTGTTGAGTAGTCGTACAGCACCAAAAGAACATAAAGATAGTCCTTGCGATCTGATATATTCTCACATATGGACAAAAGTTCACTGGCTAAATCCTATTTCGGCATTGTTCCCAAGAGATAAAACACTACAACTTGAGGCCTCCCCTCCACATGAACTTCAACCTCTCTGCCAAGGTCAGGTTTAACCGCAGTATACTGCTTATTGGGCTTTTTTTTTTTTTGCTTCTGTAGGCAACCTTTATGCTCTTTCATTCCAGTAAAATTCCCCCGAGGAGAGCGAGGTATGGATGAAAAGTCAGTGCAGCAACCTCAGGGCTGACTGAGCGAAGGCTTGCCAGAGGAGAAGGAGCTTACATCCACAGAGGCCGGCACTGATGCCTCTGACCATAGAAATAGGTCAGGTTTGCTGAGTAGGAGAATCCCAAAGGGGCGGAGGGAGGTTTAGTGAGTCCTGGAGGTGAAATTATAAAACCTAGAATTCATATTAGGCTTAAATGTAATAGGGTGTTTCATACATTGATAAAAGCTTTGGGTTTGAGGTTGACTCTGTTACATCTTACTGCTTTATTATCTACATTTTCACTTGCTCTGCTTCTCTTTCTTATCGGATGTCTTTCTGGTATTATTTTTCTGACTTCACTTTCATCATAGGTCCTTTTTCATCTGTGATTTACCTTTTCTAGTATCTCTTTCCTTCCTTCTATATCCTCAACCCTGTATCTTCCAGGATTAATCCCCAGAGGAGCGATCAGTCTCAGGTTTTCTGTCGCCCATCACCACACCCAGGTTGAGCTCATATGCTAACTATAGACTACAGTACCTAATGTGATCTTCACGTCCCTTCATACCCCTCTTTCTCCCTCCTCCATGTCTGCAGCTGACCGCATCCCGCCGCCTAGTCTTCCCCCTTAATCTCTCTCCTCGCTACCTCTCATTACCTCTCTCCTTCCACCTCTTCCTCTCTCTCTCTCTTTTCCTCGCCTCTACGTCTCGCTTGTTCTCAGCAAAGTCTGTAAGTGGACACCCCCGCTGGGACAACGAGGGAAAAACGAGAGCAGGAAAAGAAAAAGAGGATGGATCAATTTGTCAGGGTGGGAGCAGAACAGAGGGCCGTGCTGTATTGATGGATCTGGGGATAACCTGTCCTGGAAAAGGGAGATGGGGTCTAATGGCTGAGTAATGCAGCCAAGCACCCCCCCCCCAACCCTTCTCTCTACAAGCACACACACACATTCGCGCAGCCTTTTGACTTCTCTCTCGCTGGTCTGTCTCTAATTCGCTGTGACAAAATGGTGCCTATCTCTGCATCCCCGCATCCAGAGACCACAAACGGTCCTGCACATGTCAGCTATGAGCCAAATATGTTGAGGCATGCTGTCTTTGCCGAGTGTGTGCAGCTCCCACACAGCTGTAAACAACCTCCTTTCACACAGGAAAATGACACATATGTATAAAAAAAAAGCTAATAAACACATAGAGGGAAGCACTTGAACCCGTGATTGAGTCTGTGTATGATTTTTGTGGGTAAGTAAATGAGGAGAGACAGAGAGGCATGGGTGAGAAGAGGGGGGCTGACAGGGATCTATCCTCTGGGGGATGGGGGGAGGTGGGAAGGATACAGGGAGGCGGGAAGGGATGCAGGCGTTACAGGAGTTATGGTGGACGTGTGTCTGTTGTTTTGTCTCCAGTGCAGAGGAAGAGAAATAAAGTTTAGACAGGAGAGGAAAAACAGATGCATGAAGGAGAGACGTTGATGGGATTTTTTTTTTTTAACAAACCTATTTGGCTCCTGCCTGGAGGCTTCACCTTCAGCTCGCTTGTCAGCTCTGAAAAACACAGGAGAAAAGACAAAAAACACGGGAAAGAGCAGTTAAAGAGACAGAAAATATATTAAAAAAAACACATGAAATCATATTGTTAGAGCTTAAAAAGGGATGCTCAACGGTGCTGGAATGTCTTAGTAAAGCTGTATACTGAAAATTTCTGTCGCTGGTTAACATAACAGATGCTTGATGCAGTTTTGCAGCACTTTTTCAGTGCACTCATACATAATTTATGAAGATAAATCTGAAACTTTACATCAAAGACTGTGTGTCAGAGACTTGGCCAATAATGTTACATTACTTGTCACGGTCTGGAGAAAAACGTTCTTTACTGTAACCTCAATAAGACATATTAGCATTCCTCACTGAAATCAATATTCACTTAAATGAAAACTTCTGGCTGTGCAATTTGTTTCAAGAGGGAATGCAAACCAAACAAATAGGAACCCTAAAAAGATTTTTTTTTAAATAAAAGAAACGTAAGCAGAGGCGAATTTATCAAACCTCTGATGTAGCTGAATAACCCTTTACAGTGGGTTACACTGGCAATGGCTGTGGCAGATTTCAGCTTTCTTACAGATTCTCCCTAGAACATCCTGCAGACTGATGGATTATAAAGCTGATTTGTGATTTTATATGGAGAGCTGGTCAATAACGATGTTTTCAATTGATTTCTTTTAACATTTGCTGAATGAGGGTGACTTCCTGGTGTGTATTGAATTTAGGGGTTGCACTAATTAAGAAATTCTGGGCTGATACCAACACCGATGTTTGGCTGATAACCGTTTTTTTGTTGTTAATTATTCACCCTTTTGTGTCAGGAAACAAAGGAATCTTAATCTTTGCCTTGTTGCCAGGGCTGGAAAACATATTATATGTGGGAAATAACCAACATGTATTGTGCAGTTTGTGTTTCTCCTAAATACCGTTGCACTCTGTGTCAAACTGCAGATGGATTTTATGTCTTGCATTAGTGGACGGCCTTCGCATCCATTTGTCTTTTGCCATTAAAACACAGACAGACAACAGGCACTGGACAGTCAGCAGAATTCGCCCGGCTTTATTTTATTGGATAATAAAACAGTTTGGATGACAAACATGATTGTATGTCTTTTTTTTTTGCAGTGTAGAAAGTAGTAAAGGAGCTGAATAGTGTTACTGGGAGATACTCCACCAACATGATTAGGATTATTCAAATATTACATGATATAATACATGTATCTGGCTGGATACTGGATGTATTATATCTCATGTCAGTGCATTACAACAACTAATGGTTTATGTTTTTGAGAAGATAATGTTTCAGACTGGTTATTAGCAGTGTTGGATTGTCCCTGATAGAAATATTCCAGGTTAGAGTCTCTGAGGGGGTTTGTGGGGGTCAGACTGCTGGTTGTGTCTGGCCTGTCAGTCACTTTGATGGTACATCAGGGAGGCTTGAATGCAGACAAATCTCCATATTCAGCACATTCATTAATGTGTGTGTGTGTGTGTGATACCAGTAGATTTTAGATTAATGTGACATAGATTTGTCCTATTTCAATTTCCCGTAGCCTGAAATATGAGCCTTTTCAATCAGCCACGGGTGACGATCGTAAACTAGTTTAACGCGAAGAAAGGAGAAAGCCATAATTTTAAATCTGTAACTCTCTAATAAAACTCACTTAGATGTTTACTGTAAATATAAAGTAGAACTGGTAAAAAAATTAGGTGATACTGTTAATCTGCATTTTATAATGAAAAAGATAGTCTAGATCAATGTAGAGAGCCTTTCTTCTGCTCTTGCTCTCCCTGTCACACCCTTTCTGCTTCCCTCTGCAGTCAGCACAGCACGCCCACCCATGCAGCTGGCATGAAGAGACAAAAAAGAACAGAGAGGAGGAAGAGGGGAGGAAGAAAGATAGTAGGGAAGGAAGGCCACATTTTAGACTAAGGGATAGGCTTAAGTTCAATGAAATGTATTTGGAAAAATACATTAATTTCTAATGTGCCACAATAATGTAATGTTTTTGAAAATATCTTCATTCATATGCTTTTCCAAGCAAATATTGATACACACCGATCAGCCATAACACTAAACGCACTGACAGGTGAAGTGAAAAGCACTGATTATCTGGTTATCATTGCACCTGTCAGTGGGTAGGATTTGATGTGTTAGAAGCAGGAAAAAGGATGGATTTGGGCAACTTTGACAAGGGCCACATTGTGAT
>NW_023340257.1:13985430-13985615 GCF_004916995.1 Morone saxatilis | reverse complement strand
ATTTGGGCAACTTTGACAAGGGCCACATTGTGATGGCTAGACGACTGGGTCAGAGCATCTCCAGGACTGCAGCTCTTGTGGGGTGTTCCCAGTCTGCAGGGGTCAGTAAAAGTGGTCCAAGGAAGGAAAGGCAATAAACCGCAGACAGGGTCATTGATGCACGTATGGTCCGATCCAACAGACGA
>NW_023340257.1:13983371-13985356 GCF_004916995.1 Morone saxatilis | reverse complement strand
TAATGCTGGTTCTGATAAAAAGGTGTCAGAACAGTTTGTTGTGTATGGGGGGCTGCGATCGGTGTATGTGATTGTTTGCAATTGAATCATATATTTCTGCCATGAATATTTCTCCAGATTCGCCCCTGACTGCCAGAAGCATTTATGAAGTTAATTTGACTGCAGGGAGTCGGCTCTAGGAACTATTTCATGAAACAACAGTCAAACAATGAAAATGAGGAGCTCAGCACATTGCAGCATGCAGAACGCTTTGTAGGTCAGGCTTATCTCCTACAGTCTCACTGAGCATTCAAGTTTTTGTTTTCAACCTTGAATTTGGGAAAGACATCTTGCAGGACACACACACACACTTTATTAATTTCTATGACACAAAATAAACACATTACATCAAAGGAAAACCCCCCCCATTATAAAAACAGAAGACAGAAATTGATTTCGCTTCTTGCTGGAGGAGGCGTGAGTGCCTTTATGCTGATGAGGAAACACAGAGTTTCGAACAATAAAAGAGAGGTCAGCGGGACAGAGGCAGAGCTAATATGCACGGCAACATCGTCAGCTCAACCTTGCGGTACCCTTCCAGGCTACACATTAGTAAGCTGGCAGCACACACCTATCACACCTGCAAGCTGCTTCAGCCTATCAGCAGCTTGCCTCACAGCCGTCCTACATTTTATATCTCAAAACCCTCTTTGAATCTAAAAACTGACCGCCATTTATACATGCTGTCGAAATGTATAAACATGGCCTGGTAACAGAGAGAAAGACTTTCATGTGAGCCGCCAAGTGGTAATTACAAGAATGATTTGAAGATGACTTACATATAATAACAAGTCTCTTTGTTGTGGCTTTTCCAATTATTTAGCTCCCAAAAACTGAATTCAAGATCTTTCACAAGCAAAAATCCATGTAAACAAAAAGCAGACACGGATAATTAGCACCAAGAAACAGAGGGGATGCCTCTCATCGGAGACCGAGAGCCAGAGCCCAGGGCCCCGAGGAACTGCAACGCAACAGGATGGCCTGTGTCTGAGCATCCAGGCAGAGCGCCTCCTGTGATTAGTAAGAAACCTCCAGGGTTCAGCTTCAGTTGCTGATGTTAATGACCACAAACCAAGCCAGAAATCTCGGTGTTGTCATGGATTCAGACCTAAATATCAATAGCTAAATTAAGAGAATTACAAAATCAAAAGACTTCTGTTTCAGCAAGGTTTAGAAAATCTTATCTGGGTGTTTATCTTCAGTAGGTTCAACTACACTTTCTTTACTGGTCTGTCTAAAAGTCGATGAGACGGCTGCTGCTGATTCAGGATGCTGCTGCTAGAGTCCTTGCTAACACCAGAAGAGTGGATCACATCATCGCTCCGGTTCTCAGATCTTTACCCTGTGTGTCAAACAATTGAATGTTGGCTTATACAGCGCTGAACAGTTGGACGTTACTAACCGCCCTGACCAAAACTAAACGAGGAGAATCAGCATTCAGGTTTTATATGCCACGTATCTGGAGGACGTCACACATATCTCCAGCTCTCAGTTCATTTAACTCTTCTATTATATTCAACTCTAGTAAATCCTGTTTAAATGTTGCATTTTGTGTCTTTTCTTACATCTTATCTGAAGCACTTTTAATTGCTTTGTTGTTGAAAGGTGCTGTACACATAAACTTGCCTTGCATACTCCTCAATCCATGAGGGTACGTAGTGGCCATTTGATCTTACTTTGCCTTTAAAAAAAAGAGGCATTTGCTTATGAAACCTTTTAACAGATTTCCACTCTGGCGCTGGAGCATCATAAGAAGCTTTAAAGACGCTGGGCAGAAAGAGATGTGTGTTTTTAGTGTGGTGTAATAATATCCCTGTGCATGCAGTCACACAGAAACCTCTGAGGAATGTGGAAATGAAAGGCTGCACTGTAGGCAGATTCAAACTGGAGAGCAGATTAATGAATCTAGCATCTGCAGGACGGAGATTTATATTTGTGTTAATGAG
>NW_023340257.1:13983043-13983316 GCF_004916995.1 Morone saxatilis | reverse complement strand
CTTGATTCAATCATTTTATAACGAAAACTATTGTCTTTTCTGGAAGTTTGGCCACGCGTTGTCTCGTTTTCTTGGAGCTGACGTTGAACACAAACACAACTTTAACTCCGTGTGGACAAACAATTATAAACAATCTGTGACGGCACCCATTTGGGCTGCCCTTTGTGTTTACAGTGGGAGACCCCGTGGAGACAAAGGGAGAGGAGGAGAGGACGAGTAAACAGTAAGAAACACACATTGTCTCATTGTTGGTGTGTCTCTCTCTCTCTCTCT
>NW_023340257.1:13982863-13982990 GCF_004916995.1 Morone saxatilis | reverse complement strand
CACAGCTTTATTGACCAGATGTGATCATGCAGCAGAGCTACAAAGTGATGGAGGGGGTCGTTTTCTAGACAACTGGTCACATTGGCTCTGAGCCACCTCACCCTATGTGTGTGTCTCTCTCTCTCTC
>NW_023340257.1:13979734-13982763 GCF_004916995.1 Morone saxatilis | reverse complement strand
ACACACGCACACACACAAACCCCTCCCCCTCCACCCTCCCCTCCTGTGTATTTGTTAACCACAATCCTGTTCATATGAATAACTAAAGCTATGGGATCTGTGGATTAACCATGATGGATATGTTTGTATGCATCTGTCTGAGGACAGATTGTGTGTATGTGTGTGTGTGTGTGTGTGTGTGTGTGTGTGTGTGTGTGTGTACTTTTTTTTATTCTCTCCACAAGGATTAGTCTATTCAGTCACATAACGGGATTCTCCTTCCTACAAGGTTAACTCTTCATTTTACAGGTTACAGATTTGGTTTTTAAGGTTTTAGGTTACAATTACGAGCAGGTTAAGGTCGGTTCAGGCGTGTAACGCTAACAGTAATTATAAGGAAATCCTCCAGGGAATTAATTAAATTAAATACAATATCCTCACAAGTATGGTAATACAAATGTGTGTGTGTGTGTGTGTGTGTGTGTGTGTGTTCATAGGCACTTGCTTGCTTGATTAAATGGACACCATATCCATTAGGCATGAAACAGGAAATGATGCAATCTACAGGAATTGTAGCATGACATCACCATGTAGTCACTGTCTGGCATTGATTGATGGAGCAGACACACACGATTAGATGAACAATGAGGCCCATGTGCACACATATGGGTCTTGGGGAGATTTAGTTCATCTATTTGAAATTTAAAAAAATTGAATAACCGCACTGCGGACTGTAACTAAACACAGAGTCACCACAGCAGCTTATGTTCCCTCCAGAATTAAATACATGTCTGTGGTCCATCGAATGAAGGTGAAATGTAAAAGTAAAGTCAAAGTAAAAATGAGATTTAAATGATTTAAGGTTCTACCTGGATACAATAAGAAGGATATCCATGTGAAGGCTGGATGGATTATTATAATGTGTAAGAAAAAACTCATTAAAGAAGGTCACGAAACTTTCTTCTTTCCAATAACACATCAGGTCTGTAATTAAAAATCTTAGTAAATCTTCTCTCTGAGGGTAGAGTGGGGGTCAATGAGAGAGGTCTAGCACCAAAAAAGAAAAAGTAAGCAACACAAAGGAATACGCCGATTAAATGTGAGCTCATTAGAACTGAAATAACTTGTCAATTTCAAAACAAGATGCCAAATGACGATGACAAAACAAATAGTAAATGAGCAGATTATAGTCAGTCAGTTAAAATAAAGCTCATCTCTTCACTCTTCTTTAGTGCTAGTGACATAAACCCTTGTAAAGAGGAACAGTAGTTTAAATAAGTCAGAAAATACCTCAATGAAAATGTTGAGGGTCAGAAAAAGTTTCTTGGCCCTCTCACACACACACACACACACACAGACACTCACACACAGCAGCAGCAGCAGTGTGTCCCTCACCTGAGCATCGTTTCTGCAGGGACAGGATCTCCAGGTGGAGGCCGTGGAGTAAAGTGAGGTGCTCCTGCCTGAGGAACACCACGCTCCTCTCCACACTCCCTATCTGCCGAGACAGGCTGCCCTCATCCCCCATGACCGAGTCTGGAGAGACAGAAGGGAGGAAATCAAAAGGACTGATGGATTTTTATTTTATTTTCTCCACCAGCATCCACCTGTCCTAAAGAGACTTCCCTTTACCAACTTCATATTACGCAGTAAAGCCTCAACTCCAGCTGCTAAATGCCAGTTTGTCACACAGTGCACAATGCTCATGTCAGCCACAGATAAAGGGGAAGTGCAAGTTGTGTATTGAGGTCATGTGGAAGCTATAAATAAGGTATTGATGACCAGAGAAAGCAACAGAAACAAGAGGATGCTGCTAGATCAATACATGAGCCTTTTTACGTTTGATATCAAGTCGATGCAAATGCCTCTGCTTACCTTTAAATGTATGTTAAGTGCCAAAATCTAATAAATACGATTCGCAAGCGTTATAAAAGCGTCCTCTGATCCGGGCATGCTGGCCTCCGGTGCTGGTCCAAACCCTGTCGGCTGCGGCGGGCGCCCAAAGACATTTTTTCTGAAGCGTTAAAGCGCCTTTCGGCTGCATGTGACGCCGTCTGGTCGGAGGATGGACAGCTGCGTGGAAAAAAAGCCGAACCACCACGACGCACGGCACCGCGCTCCTCTGGCAAAACCGCTCCTTCCTGCAGCATCCGCGTCGAGCATCTTTAGGAAGAGGACGCCGTCAGCTCGGTCGATGCGAGAGCCCGCGAGGAATGTGCGCAGTCCATTTTCTTACGTGCGCACCTCCCTCCCTTCCTCCCTCCTTCCCTCGCCCACCGACTGAGAGCTCGGGGCTGCTGTGGGGATGATGAAAACAAGCCACCGTGAGCAGAACACGCGAGAATATCGTAGGACAGAGGGAGAGCCACAGCTGATTGGAGGGACCGGCCCCCACATCAGCTGTGCGTCCACCCCGGGGATCGATACAGAGCGCGTGGGGGCACAAAGGGAAACACAATGTTGAACTGAGTATCAAATACTAATTCCACTTACTGTAAATCAGTCACTTTGATTATTTTGGGACTCTGTAGGCTGTGATTTTATGGGTGTGATTTAGGCACCATGGACAGAGACAGGCCCAGGCTGCTAGGTTCTTAACCTGCGGCCCGCGGACCTCAAGAGGGCCCTTTCAGGACATTTAATTCACAAGGGAAGTGGGCCTTCTGTATGTGGCCCTGAGAGGTCAACACACTGCAAATTATGGAATGCAAATAGACAAAGCAATCTCAAACTGTCTGTAAACATAGAAACATATGATTAAAAATGGCGCCATCCAGTGGTTGTGGACTTCAGTGTGCTCCGGTGGAGGCCATGTTGACATTACTGACTGTGCGGCTCCTGACACATCCAGAAATAGGAACAAACCCACCTCTTACTTAAAGTGACCATTCCCAAACTATGCACGACTTAATATAATTTAAATGGGTGAGTTGTATAAAATTGTCCCCTACAGTTTAGCTAGAGACATTTCTAGTGTAAAGTTGGGTATTTTACCGTAATTTCCGGACTATTGAGTGCACCTGAATATAAGCCGCACCAACTAAATTTAA
>NW_023340257.1:13971304-13979634 GCF_004916995.1 Morone saxatilis | reverse complement strand
AGCGCCCTCTGGAGGCCGTTAGCCCGTAAAAATCTACAGATTAGCCGCATCATTGTTTAAGCCGCAGGGTTCAAAGCGTGTGAAAAAAGTAGCTGCTTATAGTCTGGAAATTACGGTAATATTGGGGCCTTATGGAGACTGACTCACTTCTGGAGCCAGCCTCAAGTGGCCGTTTGAGGCACTGCAGTTTATATTACTGTCAAGTTGGCTTCATTTGCCAACTATGGAGGTTGACGCTTCATGAAAACTGAGCTAAAATATATTTTCTTTTGGTGGGACATTGGCATGTCCTCTGTGATACTTTCACATTTTTGTATTTGGTTGTGTTTTATATATTTGCTGCATGTTTTATCAAATTAGTTAAGATATTTTCTTAACTGGCTTTGTTTTGTCTATTTGTGTTTTCTTAAGTTGATTACAGAACATAAGATAAGACTACCCATGAAATAACGCCACAGAAAAAGTAACATAAATCAACCAATTAACCTATTGAGCCAGTTTTGCATTTAATAAATGAATCTAACTGGATGTTCACAGTTGCACCGGTTTTCACAAAGAAAGAAATACTAAGCTTTTTTCTGTGGTGGAGAGTTACATTTCAAGCTGATTGTAGATCTGTATACTTCAAAAGTACAGCAGTGTCAAACTCTGCACACACATCATTCTGCTGAAGCTCAAACATCCAAATGGAGGAACAAAAACATTTTGAGTGGAGGAGAATTTTAAGATCTGAATGGAGTTTGAAATGAAAGAGTAGATGAGACTTGAAAAATGCTAAAAAGTGTGTTTATATTTAAAAAGTGTGTTTATGTGTAAAAAGTGTGTTTATGTGTGTGTCAACTGTGTCAAATCCTGTCCATCTAAAGACATGGTTGCCAAATTCCACATATATGGATGGGAATGCTGAATGAGTTTGTAGCATTTGATACAATTTTAAACTAACAGGTGGCACTGAAAGCATCTGGCAGCATCTGGCAGCAGATTCTAGCTGTCACATTTCTTCAGGAAATACCCATTCTGCCCATTTTTGCTTGAATACTCTTATGAAACTCCTTATACCACAGAGACCATACCTTCTAAATCTTGATATTGTGAGAGACGAGAGTCTGCTTAATGCATTGATGTAGTTTATATGTCTGCAAGGTCAAAAATGTGAGAATTAGAACAGGTTACAAAGGTCCCTCCTGAAGTTTCTGCTTTCAGTTAACATTGTGTGTGTTCGACAGTTGTTTGGCACTCATGTAACTTGGAGGCTCACAACGTGAAATGTGTAAATCTGTTTGTTTCCATATGACGTGTGAAATAACACAATTTTTAATACATTTGAAGTAAAAAAAAATATGTATAAAGAGTAAAGATTGTGGGAATGAGAGCAAGTTGAAGAAATATTTTTAGGAGAAGTTTACAGTTTTTTTCCACTGATTAAATCAGATTTTATCCTTTTATTTTTTTGTTTTTTTTTGTTTTGTATGAACATAGAACAGATGATGTCTGGGACATTACAGAACAATCAATGAAATGACGAAGAAAAAAGGCACAGGTACAGTTCATAATGCATATTAAAGACAGAAAAAACAAGTCTAGATGATAATAACAATCCCATTCTCAGTATTTATCTGCCTTCTACTTTTGTAGTCGGTGAGTAAAAGTCATTTTCTCCACTCAGTGAGTAGAGCTGATTATGTTAATAAGAAGGGAACCAGGAGGGTTCTTCATGAGCAGTAATTGTTTTGTATTTATTTGCTGTCAGGCTGAATATTCAGATGTTTGAATGATATTCCTACATGTAGAAGAACTTGTGTAATATTTCACCAATTACCAGAACAAAAAAAGTCCACATAAATAAACAAATAGGGACATAAAACTGGTATTATTTGTTGGTTGTGATAAAGAAACAGGTATTTACTAATTCTCCAATAACGAAGCTATTAAAAAAAGATGAGGAACAATGCAGTCAACCACCACATTTATTGTGTATGACGAGGAATATAAGGCAGCGTGACCATACGAGCTCACGACTGCTGCCCCTCTCTGAGGAACAGGAGTGCAGTACAGTAGCTTGTTCTTGGCATGACACTGATTATGACGGCTGCTACGTTATATCACAATTCCTAAAAGCACAGAGCAACATAATGAACAAATCTGATCTCATACGTGTATATTTCCAATAACAGTACAGCTTCGGACAACACGTTCACAAATATAAACTTGCTTGTTAGAAAGAAGCTCAAGTGTCACTAGTTGTCAACACTATAACCACGAAGTTAAGCTGCCCTAAAAAATTGGGGGGAAAAATGCAAATATACATTCACAATAAAAATTCTTAAACAGGCCACAACAACAATAATTCAAACTTTACTGCCTTCAAACAGTGCAGTTTCTTTAGTGCAGTGATGTCTTGATTTTAATATGGACAAAGAGATGTGGACTGTCTGTGTCACTGAGCTGCATTTAAGTGCTAACAGCAGATTCTAAATTTACTGATTGCATCTGAAGTTTCCTTCCAACTCCACAGGATGTTCACTGAATATGTGGCTGTGTTTGTAATTTGGCTGGACAGCCTGGTTTTAGGGCTTGAACACTGAACACTGACTATGAGCTTGTAGACACTGGGTTATGAAAATATAAGCTGGGGAAACAAAGAAACAAATGCCACACAACAACTTGACTTACACAATTAAATCAACTATAATCAACTGTTTTCACAACAGGGAAAGTCATTGAACATCATGTTCATTTTATCTTTAATCCACAACTTCGTTTTAGCACAAATAAATTACAAATGTACACAATTTAACCCCGCAAACAATGAATATACACACACACACAAAAAAGCAACAACATAAAACATAAATGGCATCAAAAATTTCCATATCATATAATGACAGTATGATGTGGGGGGTAGGCAGCCTCGTAGCAGCCGTGTGTATAAATGTGTGTTTGCAGTATTCACAGATCTCAGACCAACACTGACCTCAGGAGTTTCTCTGCATCCGTCTGTGCTTACTGCCGACTTCACATTGAAGGCGAGAGGCACAAAGATGGACAAAGACGTAACAAAATAAAGACATCTCTGGTGTTCTTGTGTGTTGTTGTGATCACTGAGGTAATGTTGAGGAGTGTGCTGTCCTCCGAAGGCCAACAACTCCTGCCTGTCTGAGAGCTCCTACCGCAGACTATACACCATAATAGACCACTTAAGGAACACATAAAAACCATGAAAACATTGCCATCTACTGTCGTTTTTGCTTTTTTTCTTGTCATTTTGCAGGTTTCAAGTGTACAGCAGCCAACCGAGTTGTGGGTTAGGGTTATAATCTTAATGAATGTAAGGCCTGCTAGGACTGTTTCATCAAAAGTAATTGGATCAGTTTTATTTAAATACCACTTTAAAGTATTTATTCATTACCATCTTACCCCTATTCTCTCCCTCAGTCAGGATTGGTATTTTCTAGATATCCTTCCTCTACAGACAAATTTATTGTGTAAATATATTTATTTTCTGTACGTGTTCCTTCCTTAATAACAAAGAACCTGCCCAACACTGACAGCAAAGCTTGTGTTAGAAAGAGGCAAAGAACTGTTACGAGCTTTCTGAGGTAGCAGGCGGTTTTTAGTTGAGGAGATTTGGTGGAAAGAAAAAAAAAGAAGATATATTCACCTCTGCAATGCTCGTGTTAAACAACAAGAGGGTTTGGATTCCACAGATATTTTTACTCAGTGGTAAATAAACATTATTTTATATAACCCACAACAGTATAATATGTATATAAAATGTATAAACAGAAAGGTTATTCTTGTGATATAACTAAAGATATTTTGTACTTGATTCCTATGTTTTCGATGTAAATATACATGAGCGTTGGCAGGTGCGTCTTCACTTGACATAGGCTACATTTCACAACAGATTTAGGTGAAACACCCTGTGGGGGAAAAAGGCGTTAAATTGTTCGGATGAAAAATCCTTCATCTGCCATTAGTGAGGCACTAATGGCACTTAGGAATGACTGGAACACAGCCTGAAGGTAAAACTACAACTAAAGGTAGCTTTTAGCATAACGGCTGTGAGTAATCTGTGTTTGAAGTGAGGCCATTTGATTACACCTTGTATGCACGTATACCTGTACAGTATGACCACACACAAGCAAAACGGTACCAAATCTCAGCCACAGGGTGTAAACGTACAGTAACGAGTGTGCTTGTGAATCCAATCCCTCGGGTCCCTTCCTCCTCTCCTCTCTACATCTCTTTCTCTTTCTTGGTCTTGCTGCTCTTCAAAAAGTCGCTCCTGAGTAGCCGATAAAACAGGACGATGTTCATGGCCGTCATGATGGCCAAACCCACGCTGCCCAGTGTGTAGGCCAGGAGGGGCACGTTGTCCCTGTTGAGCACCAGCCAGCGGGTCATCCAGGCCAGCGTGTTGATGCGGAACACCACGTATGTGCCGAGGTTGATAATGCTGTTGACCCGGTACAGCGTGCCTTTGGCAATGTTGGCCATACGCAGCATTTGCCTGAGATGGAGGAACACGGAGTTAATCTCCACCATGAGGGCCACCACGGCGAAGCCCACGTAGCGGCAAGACAGCACAGACAGGCCGAAACAGGTGATCACCTACAGAGGAGGAAGAGGAGAGGAGACAAAGAGGAGGAACGTTACAGTGGATGCGGCGTTTTCAACATGCAGTGTGCAGCACGATTAATGATGACTGATCTTAGTTCCCAAAGGTAGTGGAGTAGTTACGCTATTACAGATACCACAATAAAATGCAGGGATGCATAGATCTTTTAGTTTGAAACTGACCAATATGAATCTTCCAACAGTTTTAAGACATGCCTATCCTCTGGTTTTGAAATATTATGGTAGATGCTACTTTGACAAAAGAGTTCAGTGACAAATGAGAGTAATATCAGCTGTCAGTATGTCAACATAGTGTTGAATCCAATGATTTAATGTCTTTAAATCAAGGAGACTGATTTAATTTGAGTTAAAGTTGTGAAAGCAAACTCTCAGAAGTAATTATTACGTTTTAGATTATATTCATTTCCATGTTTCCACTCTCTTTCAGTGCTGATGTTTGAATGCTGACAGTATTTTACTCAATGACCATGTGGAAGGACACCACTCCCATGACTCATTCTGCTGAGCAGTGCTTATGAAAGTCTTATGAAAGTAACAGAAAACCTCCACAAGATGGCAGCAACATCACTCAAAAGCGCTCAGAGAAAACGGCAACTGGACAAATCCCATCTGCTGACTTTATACAGTGAGGGGGAAAGGTAAATACAGACAGTGTCTGATACGTTGTGACAAAAGTAAAAGCTGCTTTCTTACACATCCACAGCAGCTGTGTTGCAGGTGTATAAATTTGGATGACAGAAACGTGTTTATACCAAAACAGGCTGTTCAGCCAACTCTCCACAGGAGCTGGCACCCACTCACACCACCACATTCACCCACTTCATTCACACTCAGAGCACACTCAGAGTGTAGCAGGAGGACTCACTGTTCACACAGATTGTACTCGAGTTTCAGCCATGTAACCACCAAAGGCTGCAGTGTTTATAAATCAAGAGTGGATGGTGGTAGTGGAGGGGAGATGGTGAAAGAGCACTACAAGTAGAGAGCAGGCTAAAGTAGTTAGTTAGTTCGGGTCATGGGATACACGGTGGTGTGAGAGATTGACCTTTACCATCGGTCACGGCTTGGGTGGAGCAGCATCTTGTGTCTGTGAATATGTGTGTTTTATATGGAAGTCACAGGATGTCGTTTCTAAGGCAGCAAACAGTCATGTGGTAGGTTAGTCATCAGTACACTAACTGGCCCTTACATTATGTATCCACTGTAATGGACTTAAAAAGGTTCAGAGTTCAAAAGGTTTTCTCTACTGGACACGTTTCGCTTCCTGTAAAAACTCTGTAAACAAGTTCACATAGTTGTAATTGCTTGTTAGTCTTGGCAGCATTTCTTGTTAAGTGCACTATAAGGGGCACTGCTCACTGTAGCGAGGACTCAACACAGGTTCACAGCAAATTACATGAAAGTCTGGCCATTAGTTTCAAGATAACCTGTCATGACCTAAAGCACCGGTTCTCAAACTACTACTACTACTAAACTGGTGGTACACAAACTGCCTCTAGTGGTGTAATTCATTTAAAAACATAAAATCCTACAAAAATGTGAACATAAATTATTTAACTATGAGATTGCTGAAATGCAATTCAAAATAAGTTTTGCCTTTCCTTTTTTTCATGAGCGTAATGAACACATACATGAAGGATTAGTTACGAGCTAAAATGTGACGACAAGATACTAAGCGTGTTATATTAAAACACAAAAGTTTGAGAAACACTGGCCTGAAATGTTTCTCAAGGCCTTTAATGTTTTTTTATAAATATCTTCTGGACCACCCTCAGGCCCCCATTGCTAACTGGGCAAAAAATATATAGTTTACTGTAAATTCTTCAGCTGAACAATAAAATCAGTGATTCAAGCCTCTGACTCACACACACACGCCCCAACTAGTCACAGGTGAAATCAAAGTCTTCCCATGTTTTTAGGTTATAATGACAGTGATGACGAACAACGTTGGTAGACTACAATGACGACAGTGAAAGCACCGCATTTAGCAACGCAAACAAAGTCAGCGTGCTGGGAGTGAAAACACTTATGTCAACAGGACACAGTAGAAAACAAAGCCACAGAAACACTCGCAGATAATATGTGAGATTACAGGGTGTAACAAGGTGTGTATCAGCGTCTAGCTGCACTTTCATTGTGGTCAATATATTAATCCACTGGATTGGTAAACAACTATCACTGCAGCTCAATGGCTTTGGTTCAGGAAAACGGCTAAAATAAAGTAAATAAAGGCAACTATGAATAACTTTTATATAATATATAATATATATAGCAATGCGTGCTCCTTCATTTTTATTTAACACAAACCACAGTGCAGATGTTGGACTATCAGGCAACTGCTTGATTTTAGTCCAAGTACGTCTAGAAAACTTTAATTTCTTCCACCTTGAAGGACCAGTGTGTAGTATTGAGTGTGGTTAACTCAACACTGCTCACGTCTGTATTTGACGACCTGGGAATGAAAACAGGTGTAGGAGAAACTACGGTGGCTGGGAAACTCGCAATAAAAACAAAAGTCCTGCGGCGGACTCCACAGCAGGCAATGAAAACGGGTCACTGCGAGGTAATAAAAACACAACAATTCAAAGCACAACTACGTAACCACAGAAGCACGAGGATGGAGGATACATATTCTTCTAATTTGGGCAAATAGAAAAACAGACATAATGATGAGACAAGACATATATATATAGTGGATATAACACACACTCACTGTTCACTTTACAACCAAAATACACAGACAAGACGTGAATGGGTGGAGTGTGTCTTATAAAAACACTCCTCTATGTTGGTTTAAAGCGGAGCAAAAGCCAAGACACCAGCAACTCTTAGGATCTTTATCTGTTACCCTGAACACTCGAAAACAGACAAACACACTCTGATTAACCGTTAAGCATCCATGTACACACTGACATAAAACACAAGCCAAGGTCAGGCCACAGCATCAACTACATCAAGCAGTGGTTGTTAGTGTGGCTTACATAAAGTCTAATCTGATCTGGGAAGATAAAACACAATACAACATGGGACTGGAAAGGTCAAAACAAACTCTTATACAACGCTGAGGTACCCAGACAAATTCAGTAACAAAGACTGCGTGTTAACTTGATTATGTTGTAAACTTGGAACCACATAAAAGCACCATTTCACTGAGGCCTTATGGAGGTACTCCTCGAGGTTTCTTAATTTAATAAATGGATATTGGTATTTGTCAAAATTTGTTTCTCCTGCTCCTCCTCCTCCTAGTGTATCTAGTTTTATGGTGTTAACCTCTTTGGACTGCCCTATCAGCTAGTGACAGTTAACTAATCTTGCTATAAACACTGATAGCAGCGCAGCTTCACAGAGCCATAACAATGCTACATAACGTGCAATAAAGTCACCGTTTTTCAAACAGTAAATGTACAACCATAGAGAAGTTAGGTGGACAAAAGAGCGGCAATGTGTGCATCCTCCCGTTCTAGAGGAGGTGACTGTGACCACTTGATCGCACCATATCAGGTCATCATCGGGTGACAATGACCCCATCAGGCTCAGCAGCCAACCAGACAGCAGCAGCTAGCTGAAACTCTTCCTCTGCGAGCACAGATTGGGGACTCTGTTAGTCATCCATTAAGGACAGGGGCCAACTTCCACACCCTGTACTGCTGTCAGCACCCGGAGCTGAGAGGGTAATCCCCCCCCCCCCC
>NW_023340257.1:13968971-13971279 GCF_004916995.1 Morone saxatilis | reverse complement strand
CGCCAGAGTGCAGAACAACACAAAAGGTAATTCAGGATTTCCATGTCAACCCAGTTCCTTTGCCTCCAGCTAGCTGACTCAGTCGAGGGAGGAGAATTTCCACAGTTCAGTACCAGTGCAGCAACGTTGTTACAAAGTGACGCACCGCTGAATGACTACAGACAAAAGTACAAGGGGAAGAAAAAAACGCAAAAGGGTGCGCTTACCGGAACGCGGCAAGGCGAGGTCAAAAACACACCAGAGCTGGACAACCAACAGTCTAATACGCCGCGCACGACACCACACCACACACACCAGAGCCACAGAGACACAGACACAGAAACACACATATACGGTCTCAGAGCAGCAGGGGTGAAACATGTCAGGGTGTTAGCAGATGTGCTCTAAGCAGCTGGGAGGAGAGTTTAGTATGAACAGGTGTGGTGGCTACATCTCATGATGAAAACACACACACACACACACACACACACACACACACAACCTGTTTGAGAAACAACTATTTTAAATAACTGCACATAAGCATGGTTATGACAGCATAACCACACCCGTGTGTGTGTGTGTCAGAAAACCCACAAAGAGGAAAAACTAAAACGTTAGCAGCAGATCTTTTAAGTAATTTAAGTATTAGAGAAAGCAAACCACAAAACATTTAAGATATTTCACCATCAGCGCTCTGACACATGGAAAACACCATCTGTCATCCCAATTCCAGCAAAGTTAGTATTCAGGTTTTAACCAGAGCTCATGTTGGAATAAAAAGGTGTGACTATTGTGATTCTGCAGAACTGCATACAGTCATTATAGGGAAGGGGTGTTTTATCTGGCTTGAAAACAGATTAAATATGTTTAAAAAAAAAGTAAACTCAACTAAATATATTATACTTAAAACATCTTAGCATCACTTATCACTTCTAATAAATTGCTGCAGTTTTTTTGTGCTACTTTGTTCCTAAAAGTTAAAATAGGATTATAAAAAGATACGTAGGAGGTGGTCACACTACGATAGATTTTAATGCGACATGTACATTATTAGCTCAGGGTCAATCTCCATGAAGGCAAAATATTTTATTTATTTTACGATTATTACCTAATATTTACAAAAGCCGTAGTTTCTTTACCCGTCTAAATACGACTTCAGTTGGAGAAATAATACTTCTTTGTCCTAAAATACGCCCTGCTGAGTTCAATGAGTCATAACTGACTACAAATTTATGTCACAGAGATAAAAGATAGGAATGATTAAAAAAAAGGAATCAGCGGAGTTCAACATCCATAAATTGCCGGACATTACGCATGAAATCAGCCGTAGAACATGTTGGCCCGCTCCCTCTGCTCGACCTGTCTGCACATCAGTAACGTAGAGCGATGGCAGAACATTCACCAACAGAAGATGTTCAAAGTAAAAACCAAAACTACAGTTTTATCAGCCAGCCAGTCAGTCACATGGGCAAAAAAAAAAAAACTTGTTTGGGAAGAAAAATAGGCCAAGCTGCAACTTACTAAAGCAAACTTATTTACCATATACCACAAGTGACACTAAAACTGCTTCACAGACACACCTGTGACTATCTAGTGGCTGAACCTTGTATGTTTGGATTCACATACGATGAGGATAGTTTTATATGACTTTATTGATTATTTACTGCTCCACACTGACACATATCCGTCTTCTAAAGATAAAAGCACACCACGTTTCCTAAGATACATTATCGCACAGGCGGTGATTCTGTAATAAAGGTCACGAAAGGACAGGAAGGTGAAGTTGACAGAAAGGAAACTCATAGGAAGCTCAAGAGAGACGTTCGCCATCTGCTCACAGGCAGAGCAGCAGTGGGACGAGGAGCAGGTTGAAGGGTCTTACAACAACTTCAACTCTATGAGAGGAAAATGGAGGGATGGAGATGTGCAGCTTGGAAACATGAGACAGTAATGATTACACAAACACACACACACACACAGTTCAAAGTTTAAAAACAAACACACACACACACACACACACTCCTCTAGAGGACTAGGGGATGGTGTTCATAACTATTATCATGCGACCTGCGTTAACTCCCGTCAGCTGACAGCAGCACAGCAGCCACTTCAGCTCCTCGCTGTCACAAACATCTGGTCAGAAATCCACCGGATGTGTCCACACGCAATTGGTTAGGGCAAATAGGATCAATTAGCGTTGCATGGGTATGCATTTGTAAATGTACGAGTGCTATTTCAAGTGCAGGCTGAGAGTTGTTTCTCCTCATCGTCCCATGGGACATAAGGGTGAGGCTCTATGACTGTTAGTGTTATGGTTTGGCTTAGTTTG
>NW_023340257.1:13955484-13968871 GCF_004916995.1 Morone saxatilis | reverse complement strand
CACTCACCAGTGTGTGCGTCTCTGCTTTGGGGTCCTAGACTAAGAACTTAACAGTTAGTAGGTGTGTTTTGGTGAATTGTGGTTACTAGAGGTATTCAGGCGCTGTGTGTGAAGGGAGGAGTGGTGGTTAGCAATGCACTTGAGTTGTACTGTATGTCTCAGGCTATTACCTCACTTCTCAGTGTCAAAGGAAAGATAAAAGCCAGTGAGGGTTTTTCAAATGCATCTTAACGCTCATTAGGATCAGGAAGCACCGGAAATCTCTTGTTCACGGATTACAACACTGTGAGCTGATGCTACAAAGGGTTTTTTTGTTTTCTGGCCTTTTTTTGACAGTAGAGCTCAAGTTAGACAGGAAGGGGGGGGGGCGACATGCAGCAAAAGGCCACAGATTGGACTCAAACAATCAGTAAAATGGCATAACTCATAATCCACTACATCTACATCATCATTTTGCTTCCAAAATGCCGAATTAAAAGCATATTCCTAAAAGAATAGTTTGGCTTTCTTTGCTTAGAGTTGGATGTGAACGGTAAATATGAAGCCGAAGCCACCGTACTGCGCTCAAGATGTCACTTTAACACTTCAGCTTTAGTAAAGATTAAACCAATAAGAAATAAAATGTTAATTAATGAACTTTAGATGCGCTAGTAGGCGAATTTTGCTGCCTATGGACAAGATCAGGTTAGCAGTTTTACCATACAGATAGAGATAGAGAGTGGTATCAGTCTTTTTTAACAATTAAAGCATACGATACACAAAATAATGGAATAGAAATGTCTTATTTATAGCATTATCATAGCAATGAATTCTGAGGAGACAATTACTGGACACCTCAGGCACTGAACCGGTTAACTCCATTTACTACAAATGTTCAATGTGAGGTTGTTCCTACGCTGTACTCTCACATGCTTGCACACCCCGCCCACGCTGCTTTAGGAATCATACGCAAGTACTGTGGTATTCCCACTGCAGCTGGATCTCAGCCAAGTTTGTCCTCCATCTTTTTTTTTATGCTTCGGTTCGAGGCCATTAGGTGTGTCACTCAGGGAGAACAAATGAGCAGCTCCTACTCTGCCGCACCTTGCTGTTTAGTAATGATAAATAGCTTACAGAGTGTCACCTCCCTCCGTTTTCTAAACCCTGCTGATGGATGGATGCCTCTACAAACCGTATTCCTGGTTGTTATGCCAACTGCAAATGACACCTCTCTTTTAGGGCATTCTGCTCTTCCAGCCTTCTTGGAAAGCACATGGCACATGTGTGTGTATGAGTGTGTGACACAACTGCTATTTTCTGGCGTTCACTGTAGGCTGAATACAGTATAATATAAGGCTCATTTACACTATCCTGCTCTGTTGAGGATGGAGGGCACCTGCAGCTTATTAACACTTCACACTGATAACTTGAATCTCATAATCTTGCCTTGATAAGCTCTCTGAGGGGATTAACACAGAATATACGGTCTGTAGTTCGCTCACGTGCTCTCAGTTGTTTTACAATCGAAAAAAAAAAATCTATTTCTTAACTTTAAATTTCGAGTTTTCCATTCCAGTCTTGACGGTCACAACAGGTGTTCGTTATAAGAGATATTTCTCAGTGTGCAGTCTAAATAGGCATGTATTATGCAAGCTTTCTCACTCTCAAATGCACGTGGTAAGGGACAGATTCAGACATGTTACGCTACTCTAATTCTGTAATTAACTCAATTTATACTCTAATGCTGTGTGATTGCAACATGTCAGCAAGCTACCTGACTTATGAGACAGATCATACAGACACATCCTTAAAAGTTCACAAGTACTTTCAGGCTTCTAATAGTCCTAGTGAATGCTTTTCTGCGGATCCTGTTGTTGTGCATTTGCATTTGTGTGAGCTGTTTCTGACACAAAACACAATAGACAAGGAAATTCCTAATGTCAGACAGCCATACCATGAGTGAAAAAACCCCCACAAAAACAAGATATAGTACTACGGGAGCATGGGGGCTCTCACTGGTTTGTAGCCATGTGAGGGGGTGGTACAAGCTGCAAGAGAGTAGGTGGATGAGGGGCGGGGGGGAGATGTTTTGGCAGTCATACAAGGATAGGGGTGTCATGAACAAGGCAGCGTGTGTGATATATGGAGTGGAGCTGCTGCACAGAAATGTTTTGAGGGGGTGCACACATTCGCAGAAACCCTCTCAGGAAGTGTGTCTCTCTCTTAGGAGCCTGAGGTTCATGTGGAGACCAGATGTCTGAACCTCCTGTCTGGATATACACAGAATGGGGGGGGGGAGGGGGGGCTCCCTCCCGGGTTCCCCGCCAAACAGATGAACACACACACAAACACATCTTTCAGCGCAGAAAAACTCAGTTTTCTATTTTGTGATATTTGTCACCGTTACCCACAGTTCATGGTGAGGCACTGTTGTATCATTCAAAGACTTCTCACTCTGTTTCAACTTTCAGCAAAAACAATGAGGGTCCAGACACTCATTGGTGTTTGCATACATGTGTTGACACTTGAGATTTAAAAAAAGTAACCCTCCTGCCATGTGGTTAGTGACACCAAAGTGATAGTCAAAGAGGAGGAGTGTCAGAGAACACAGATTGTGGATGGCTGGAAATATATCTGTGGGCTGGCTAGCAAAAACAAAAACATACCGTACATACTAAATCAACTACTGCTATATCATAGCAAGAGGCCCTGGCTGTTTTAAGCATGAAAAGACAACATAAGAGAGTATTGAAAACGACATTCTACACTTCTATTTGACATTAACCCTCTCGACAACACGCTTGTTAATGTTCTTGCCGATGCAGGATTGACCACTGGAGGAAAGTACATCCATCAGGAAAAAGAGCAGCTGAGCTTCAGATATGTTTGTACAAACAACCACAGCAACAATAGAGACACTCTTTGTATTTGCCTCTACTGCCATCCCATTAGGCTGGTGGACTTTAGACAAGCAGCAGTCAGTGCAGGAGTAAGCAACCTGCAGCTGCAGAGTCGCGTGGCTGTTTTCTCCAAGATTTTAGTTTATCATTGCAGGCCTGATTCTGACATTCCGCAACTGTAAAAATATGTAACCATTAAACAAAAAAGAAAACAAATATTTTAACATTCTGACCTGGTTTCCTCTATATTTTGCTGACCCTCAATACTGGTGGTCACTATCTTGGGTCCCCATAGCGAGTCTAGCTATTCTAAATCCAAAAAAGACTCAGAGTAAGATAAAGAAATGAATAATGAGTGGACAGATTAAGTTGATTTCACCATCAACACTGCTGTCTTACCGGTATGCTTGATCTGTTAGCCATTTAAGGCTCAAATATGTTTTGTGGCTCTGGACTGCTTTTGATAGTAAATATTCTGGACCCCTGAATTATTGGAAGGAGGACCTGAAGCAAAGGCTACTGACAGACTTAAAGACAGTAACAGTCGTACAGGATAATCAGGTTCTGCAGATGTAGGTATCCGTGGCATTCCAGTGACATGTGGTGTCACACTCGTGTCAACATGGCCAACCTAATGCAGTAGTTATGTGAGAGAGCTTCACGCTCTTCCACAAATATCTATTTTCCTGCCTGGTAAACTGAGACAAGTTCCATTCATATCTGAGGCTGGTACAAGATGAACTTTCAGGAGGAAATATGTCACTGATGTTGGATTTGAAAATATAATAATAATAAGCAAGCACCTAAGAGGATTTCCAGGTTGTAAGGGTACAAACACACAGTCAAGTGTACTGCTGGACATATATACATGAATATATATATATATATATATATATATTCCTTGACAATATATGGTACACCATCAGTAGAAGGAGGTAGGTGAAGAAAACCCTCTTTTTAACAATAATAAGTCTTATGTTTAACCATGCAAACTTCATCATTCATTTAACATAATCTCTCCAACTGAACATGGTGGCAGCCCCCTGCTGTGGCTAAGCTTTTTACCAGCTGAACAAGGAAACATTTAAAGACAGAAGGAAAAGTTATATGAACCACATATGGAGATATCCTTGCGGAGAACCTGTTTAAGTGCCAAAAATTTAACAGTGAGATTAATCAGATGATTGATTCAGAAAACAGTATGAAAGCTCTTGGACATGCACAAACAAACTTCTTAAGATTTGAATCTCACTTAAAATCTGTAAAATGATCAGAGGATGTTTACAAAAGCTCCTCATTCAGGTGGAGCAAGCTTGAGCAAATCTTTGAGGAGGAATAAGAGAAAATTCCCAAATCCAGATGATACAGATAAATCCAAGCAGGCTCAAAAAATGTAAATCACTGCTATGGTGACTTCTACCAAGCTTTAATGATTAAGACTTGGGTTCTCTGTGGCCTTATGCAAGCTGCAGTTTAAGACCATCTGAGTAGTCTACCAGTTATTTTTACCTCTTTTATTTTGCCAAGGAGGTTATGTTTTTGGTGCCATTTGTGGTTTTATCTGTCAGGAGGATTATGGAAAACAAACAAAAGAAACTTGGTGGAAGAGTGTAGCACGGGGCCAAGAAGAACCCACTGGAGCGGATTTGAAACATGGGGCAGATACAAGAGCGAGGTCCTTTCCTCTGCATGTGACCGAGGGTGGGACTTAAACACACGCCATTGGTGGAGAGTGAACCAGGTAAAGTGAAGTATTTTATTGATATAGCAGAAGTTATCTCACTGATCTCTTTATATATATTACTGCAGCAACAACAGTTAGATTTGAGAAACACATTTCACGTCATTCATTCAGGAAATGTGATTCATGCTTAACAGTCATATATTTTACTGTATTTGTGACAGGGCACTTAGCCTGATTATTGCAAATTTGGAAATACCAGAAGGCCGTTGGGGAATGAATTACTTATCTGGGGTGTTACTAAATCATATTCTCTCATTTGTGTGTGTAAGAGCAACTTGAGCCTTCAGGTAGAAGTATATCATAACACTAACTGGAGCATAAATTATCATAAAATGTTACACGACTAAGATATAAGTATCATGGTGGAGAGAATATTCAGTAGCCTACATGTACTGATTTGAAGCGGACAGGAAAGAGCAGCTGTGATTGGAAACGGATCCTAAGATAGCCGATTAACTGCTGCCCTGATCTACTTTAGAGGAGTGTCGGCCTTGGGCTCTCTCTGCAAATATAATTTAATTCTGCCTGATGAGAGAGGGATGAGAAACATTTATGGAAGGAAACAGCAAACATGCTGCAAAACTTCAAACCCCTGTGAGAGAAAAACTGATTCACTTGGTGTTTTCACGTGTAATATTAATGAATATCTAACAAGAGACATTGGATAAACTGTTATACACATGCTTTAGTTCTTTGTGGAAAAAATAATCTGTCCTTCTGCCTCTGCTTGGCATCCTTCTCTTCTGGCTCATATTTTTAATTACAAGCTCACTGTTTCCAAGAGTCATGGGCAAAAGGGGCTGAAACAGACTCAACAGGGGGAAGAGGGTTTTTTTTTTTTTCACAAGAACGGCAAACAAACCTTGGTTTTACATTAACCTGCAGTTAGTCCAGCTCAAACAATGGCAAAAACCTACAAATTTCATTTAACTCTACACTTTCTTAACCACTATACGCTTAAATATTCGCATTTATTAAAAAGCCATGCAGGTTATGTTTCTTAGGCAATGTACAGTAGGTACATAAATATTTAATCTCCTCAGAAGAAGGCACCCTATTTCTGGCATAACTATCAGGACTTCCTGTTTTCCAAAGGAAGCACGAGGTTACGGCTGACAGGATCTCATCAGGAGAGAGTGACTGTGGAAGAGCCAGTCTCCGACAGAAACAGAAGCTGCAATCTCCACTCCAGCCAGTAAGGAGGGAAAAGACTTTCCATGGAATGTTTGACTTCATTATTTCTCCCGAACCTTGACAACACTCATTGTGTTTCACTATAGGCTTATGTAACACAGGAAACACTAGTAGCAGATTACAGAAATGAAGAAGAAACAATAATAAAGACACCAGGAACAGACAAACACTAAAGGAGTAGTAGAGGTCAAAACTAGGGTTGGGCAATTGAACAAATAGATTGGCTCCATCGAGTCCATCACCGGGTTGTTTTTTTTGGACGATTTTTGTAATTTTATTTAGATCATTTTAAGATCTACCTTCGAAGAATGGTCAGTGAAAAGTTCAGTGGCACAGTAACGCTACACACACTGTGCCAAAGTACGAGTAAGAGGAACAACAGCTGTAGAGGTCAGGGGTTTATTTCGGCCAGTTTGACAACTAGAATAAAGTAACATGGTGATTTACAGCGGCTCCGACCAGGACTCTGACTCCATGCATGACGAAGACATGCTCAGGTGTGTGTGAATATACTGTATCAGCAATCGCTGGTTATTGAAATGACAGTGGCTGGTTGGAAAATTTTAACATATTGCCCAACCCTTGTCAAAACAGAGCATGAGGGCAGAGGAGAAAAGAAAAATAAACATATACAGGTTTGACAGTACTACATGTGCATAAAAAAAAAGATATAAACTCTTTTGGCCATTTAAGAAAACTTTGATTACATCTTCCCTCAGAGACATCCTGTAGCTAGGAAATGTCATCTTAAGGTTGAATTACCTAAATAACCTTGTTACTGTCAATAAATTGTACTAACATTACTGTGTACATTAAACTACGCTACTATATTGTATAGCAACATATATGCAGGTCTGACCATAACTGTGTCATTCAAAATGTATTTTTACACTTGTTTTCAGAGACCAACCACCTTCCCCTGTTACAATTAAAACAGCACTCAGTCAAATGGTCCACAAAGTCATGATTTGCCTGTATTATTATTATATGGTTTACATCTGTTAGCATACGTGAGTCAACATATAATAATAAAACACATCATTTATATTTGCTGTAATTGTTGACACAGTGTTGAATGTTCCACTCAAGACACCGCCCTCCCTATACGATCCATATGTCATATTAACCACCTTGTTTGTTTGTTTAGTCGGACATTATGTGCAGCAGGTATATGGTGATGTTTGCTGTGTTAGCGCTATTAACATAAAGATTGACTCTTCAACCACATCCCCACCTACACATTTTAGTTTGCATAATGTCATTGTCGTGCCACGTGTCCAAGCAAAGCTAGATTAGCATTGTTAGACCAGGGGATGATGAGCAGCAGGGGCAGATTTAGAGAAATACTCATCGGAGTAATTTAATCTGATTTAACAATCACATATATCAATATTTGCTTGGAAAAGCCCCCAAATGAAGCTATTTTAACTCCAGAAAACATTACATTATTGTATTACATTTCATTGAATAGAAATATCTAAAGAAAAAAAAACATAAAAATAACATAAGAGATCATTAAATTAATTAATTAATTAAATTTTAACATGTTACTTTTTAAATCATTCTAAATGAACATGTTAAATGGCTGCTGCCACCCCTCTAGATCCATCCCTCAGCGGGCAGCCAATATGAGAAGGAGATTAACAAGAGATCAACCTCCTGCTCCTGACTGTATGACCAGCTAGACCTGCTTGGTGCAATTAAACACTCACTGGGAAAACTTCAGTCTCTGGCTTTTCAACCCTTTATGAGCCTATACAGTAACCTAATTTATAATAGTTGCATGAAGCCATTAAAACATAAAAGAAAGGAGCCGACTGAGAGCAAGACGGCAAAGGAGTTGAAGGAGGATGGCCCTTTGAGAAAGGTACATGGGAATCTGGGAGCAAACATCATAGAAAATAATGAATGAAAGTCTTGATGGTGGTACAATAGGAAAACGAAGTGATTAAGGAGTCAGCTCGCTGAGAAACACAGAAAGCCATGTGAATGAGGAAGAAGTCTCCGTCCCTCCCACACTCTAGTGACAATCTGAGGCCAGCTGGCCCGGCCAAAGCATCCATTCACTCGGCTTCCAGGAAGCGAAGGAGAAAAACAACAAGACTTTCAGAAAACAGTACATGGCCATCTTCTCTCAGACTGGTGCTGGAGTTGGCTCCCACAACTAATCCCAAATTACTCAGAGCATTTCCTCCCTGAAACACTGTTTCTCACCTGGCAAAAGATGACTCAGGTGTGCCTTTAACCTTGTTTAGAAACAAAGGATGTCACAGGTTAGGCTACCACCACACAAACCTAGATTAAAACAACCAGAAATATCAAGTTCACGACAAAACCATAATTTGGCGGTCTGTCAAAAGAGGCCAAAGTCTTATTGTCAAAATGGTAAAAATTAATTGTAATTCTCCAAGAAAATCTATTAAATATGATGCAACAATATAAGAGAAAAGGCAAAACCAGGTCCTCAAAGACAAAAAGAGACTAAAAAAAGGAAAACAAATACAACTGGGCTAGAAGAGGTGCCACATTTTGACTTGCTGCATTCAGTGAAATGATGAGCATAGCATTCAACAAGTGTGTTTCATGGAAATGGTGATTCTCCAGCTACCAATAAAGGAAATCTTGCAAGCATTCTGTAACTTTATATTATTTGCTTACACGCACATTTGGTGGTTGTTATGCTGTGTGTTTGCTGCAAGGAATTCCCATATCTTATCACGCACTAGCAAAACCAGTATGTAGGCCAATTGATAAAAACTCCCAGGTTGCTGGTACGGTTGTCAGCCTCCATGTTGACGTAAAAAAGCAGAGTGTGTTTGTGCAAGAGAGATACTGAAAAGGGGGTTTCCAAAAGACATTTTAGATCTATATGGACAGAAAAATATCTACCAGACTACACTTAAAATGCCAAGACGTTCCTCTTAAAGTGGTGTTTAGGAGGACAGAAGGTGAGCCCATATGGCAGTTTACATTTATCTACGATGTATGTGTGTATTTATATATAAAATATGTGGAATCTTTTTAAAAAAAAAAAAGGTGTTATCAGCGTGCAAAATACTACTTTCTTCATGCAGCATGAGCCTCGTCCTCATGCACTACAATAACAGGGTGAGAGCGTGGCAACAGAAGACAATACACAACATCAGCGCGGCCTTGGATGTAGGTCACACAGCCAGAAGCAGAGAGAGAAAATACTCAATCAGGATGTATATATACACATATATACCACTTCCATAATGTTTAGAAACAGCAATGAGGGGGAAAGGATTAACTGATCTTCCCTCAGTAAAATCTGTCCCACCAGCCCAGCCCGCTGAGGGTCAGTATGTGATGAAGATAACTGGCTCTGATGGGAATCTGCCTGAAACGGATGCATGTTTAAAAGTGGATAGCCAGACACTAAGAGAGCCAGGTGGAGTTTAACTTTCTCAAGGCTTGAATGCTTGGCGGGAGGTAGGGGGGGGGGGGGGGGCTGTCACACTGGAATGATTGTCTCTTTGTTCCTTCACTCCACTTGTTCTTTGTAAGAAAAGAAAGACGGGTATTTTGTCTTCCCCGTGTCCGTGCTTCTGACAGGTGCATAATTTGTCTGTGCAGCGACTACTGTATATTTAATTCATAGGGGTGGTAGGTACACGAGGCAATTTCTCACATACCTGCAGAGGTTAGATATTCTATGGTTTAAGTGAAACATCTTCAGCCAAAAAATTAAATCCTGGACAAAAGCTTTTTTCCAACTGTGGCAGTGTGTGACAGTAATGCTTGAAAGACCTACCACCAAGTGATGAAAGAGAAGCTCCCATGACTGACTCAGCTTCTGGTTCACCACCATGTCAAAGAAGTCATACATGAAGTAACCTGTGGGGAATAGACAGCATTTAGCCAATGTTAAAGCCATATTCAGGTCTGGCAATTCATTAATTAACCAAAACACGACAGATTCTTTTGACAATAGAAGCCTTGAGCATATCAAGTGCGTTTGGGGGGGGGGGGGACCCGCTTCCATGACGACAGCGATGGCAACCGAGATGTGTCTTGGAGAGGGGCTATTCATATCCACCAACCCCACCCCTTTCCCCGCCACCGGCTGTATCCATGGTGACAGCTATTCAGAATGCTGGAAAAAATAATGAAGTGTTGAGGATGGGGACGAAGGGGTAGCGAGGGGGGCTTTGGTGAGACTGGAATTAACCTCATTATGTTGGAAATGTGACACCGGGACCCTTCATCTCACCATAAACAAATGTTCCTGCTACCAGCCACCAGAGCAGATGAATACCAGAAGAACACCATGAAGCATTTGATTGGTTTATGTGAACTATCTGGTGTCCATCGCGGTTCTCGTCGCAGGTCACGTTTTGTCATGAACAGCCAATCTGAGCGTGTGACTCGTTGCCAATTTATCTCTTATCTTGCCCTTGTGTTTTTAGAATGATTCATTCAGCACTGACACATCTGTATTCAAAACACACCGGTGGAGCAAAGAATGACTGAGTGACACTCTCTTTATGTACTGCAACATGGGCATGATGTGACACCTCTGTACAGTCAGAACAAAGGAATCAGACACTGGTTGACTTTCCACTGGCGACCAACCAAAGCCTGAACAGAAAGCGAGAAGAAAGAAAGGGGGGGGGGGTTTCTAGTTAAATCCTCCAAAGTAAAACATTTGCTTCTTTCAATTCAAGATTTATTGGTATGTTTACATGAACATGGAATTCCTTTCTTAAACCAGTTAGTCTGGTTTCAGGCTGCCAGTATCACGCCTCTGTTGGAATGACCCAGTTCAGTATGAGAAACCTGATTAAGACACCTGGCTTAGTCTGATACTTGCCAAGTTACTGCAGCATGTAAACATCTTAATACTGTGGCTTTTTGTTTTTATGGGCTGTGTAAACCTGACTTGCAAAGCATTATGGGAACTTCTTTATATATATCTTAATAAAATGT
The DNA here is from genome assembly GCF_004916995.1 of Morone saxatilis. Classification (NCBI taxonomy): domain Eukaryota; kingdom Metazoa; phylum Chordata; class Actinopteri; family Moronidae; genus Morone; species Morone saxatilis. The sequence continues at coordinate 13,958,104 of NW_023340257.1, read as the reverse complement.
GCCCATGGAGGAATATTTACTATTGCTAGCAGTCTTTTTTTTAGAGGTATCTTACTGTTTTTTGGGTTAAATAGGCAAAGAGAACTATTCTTTAAATTGGTTATTCATAACATGGAGAATAAACTGTATCAAAAGTCACATGAAAAAGGGTTTTACACACATAAAACATTAAGCGTGGTTAAATTCCAGTGCAAGGCTTTGTTCTAGGTGCTGCACAAGGTCTTCATTCAACAACTGGAGAGTAATTTAAGGCATGTCACTGCGATGTTTGCTGCGTGGTATCACAGTCCGAATGCACAAATCTGGTGGACAAAACTCCTCGCTAAACATGCTGAGGCCTCAGAATCACACCACATTTCTGGTGGGAGGGTTTAGGAGAAGCACTGATGTGGATGGTTAGCATAAATCAGCTTTTTTTTCTTTTTCTTTTTGCGTAGATGCTGTCTTTGGTTACTGTCACATGACAGTACGTGGGTTACGCCCCGTGCCTGGGACTGATAATAATGCCCCCCATTGATTTTCACATACTGGAGCTGCTCCTTGCTTTGCCAGCTTCCAGGGGCTGGACTTCCTGAAAGAATGTCAAACATCCTGGGAATCCTCGGGGAGCCCTTGTTGCCCCGCAAACATCCAATAAATGTGTGGATTTAGGAGGGCTCACGTGCCGCCAGAATACTTGAGAGATTAATGAGGAAAAGTAAAAACAGGGCGAGTTGCTATTTTAAGAATGTGGGGTAAAAATCGAAAGTCTCTAATTTGGTTTAGGGCGAGTGAAATCGATGGTGAAATTAACTGTAGCCTTCGTTGTGGATTCCAGGTAGTGATTCAGTAGAAAAAGAAATCGTCTACAGGAGGAGCCAATGTCAGTAGAGCCAAAAACTGTGAATGGGGTCAGAGTGGACAGGAAAGAGGGGGAGAGAGAGACAGAGAGAGAGGGGAAGACATGCAGCAAAGGGCAACAGGTCAGATTTTGAACCCCAAGCTGCTGCAGAGAGGACTCAGCCTTTGCATGTGAGGAGCCAGCTGAGCTACCAGGGAGCCCCAATATGATAAATATCAACCAGGTCAGTGAATTGTAGAAACAGTTAAATGATGGAGCACATCAACATGACAGCAGATAATTCACTGAGTGTAAAAAAAAGGCTAAGTTTACCTCATTCTTAGACAATATGCTGCTGGTTTCAGATATCTTAAACACTGTATGAGCTCATTGTGCAATGTATTGACATTAAACATGTTCCCTATGCAGCTGAATTAAACTTATAAATACTTTTCAAGTTAAGACTTGTAATATCTGGTTTAAATAAATGTTTTAAAAGAACTACATGAAACACAACAGCAGGGAAATGGAAAATCAGACTAGCTGTGATGGATAATTCCTCACTTTCCCTTATGGTGGCAGCACCTATGGGTGCGCTCCCTCTGTAGCACTCCCTCCCCTCCAGCACCACCACCACCTCCAGCCCATTCACATAAGGACACAATCTGTAATCCAGCATTGTAGGAGTGCCGACAGGATACTCACCGATGGAAAACGACACCAAAGCGTGAGAAAACACTGAGTGAGTTTCTATCAAATCTTCAGCCATCTGCGGGTGACGGAAAAAGCTGAAGAGATACAAAAAATAAAATAAAAAAGAAATAAAGTTCAGATAAAACATTAAGAATGGGGGGGAGTTTTATAATTTGTGGAACTTTATTCGAGAGTGACATCTTTACAATGAATCCAGTCCACTTTAAGTTCAGTGTAGATAATGAGGTTGTCAGTGACACGTTTTAATCTATTCCCAGTTAATAGACTGGGCAAACAGCAGGGCAAAAACCAGCATTGGTCAACAATAAAAAACAACACTAGGTCAAGTGACATGAAATTAAATTTTAAGCAAATTATTTCAAAATACAACCGCGCCAGGAGCCAGCATCCATCAATGAACCCATGCGTTTCAAAGCTCAACAGATCTTAACTCACACTGTAAGATTTCACATTTAACAAAAACCTGAATAACACAGTTGCATTTAACTCACCAGAGCACTGCCCATATCGCAGTGATAAAGCTGTGCACGAAGGATGTGGCGATGTTTCTCCATTTCCACGCATTCCTACAGGCGGACTCTGGCATGGGGAGTTTACCGACCCCCGCGTTGACAAGTCGGAAAAACCCGAAGGAGCTCCCGGTGGTTAAAATCACTGAACTCAACTCCATAGTTGACAGATAATTTCAGTTTTAGGATAGCTGTAGTAGATGAAGACTTCAGAGGTCTCCCCCTCCTCTCTCCTCACTATGAGCGGCGTAATAAATAGACTATATAATATGAAATAATGGCTCCAGACGGCTGTGGGCGACGACCGAGACGATCACGTTAACGCACCGGTGTGTTCCCAATCATTTGTGCCACAACAGGCTGGTGAAAGGCGGTTATTGTCCAGAGAAGAAAACACAGATTGACTATGTGTGTGTGTGTGTGATATGCAGCCCCCCCTCCTATAATAAACCCCTCTGAGGCCACAGGTCTAACCGGTATGGACGGTGAATGAAGGCGTGAAGTCTCGTTCACTGTTGTGAAACCGTCCTGTTGTAAAACCTCATCTCTCGCTTGTGTAACTTTTTTTTTTTTTTTT
>NW_023340257.1:13955151-13955321 GCF_004916995.1 Morone saxatilis | reverse complement strand
ATGACCTCTGACCTGAACCAAATAATTATAGTAATGTAGACATTAATAGGAGTCTATATATTTTGTGTTAATAAGATGGTAATTGTATCATAATTTTGCTTGACAGATAGATGTTTTTCTAATGTGTTTTACTTTTTATTTTCTTCAGTCTCTGTAAATGTTAAAAGGAG
>NW_023340257.1:13952512-13955051 GCF_004916995.1 Morone saxatilis | reverse complement strand
TTCTCCTCCCATTTTTTTTTGCACTGTTTTTAATTTTAATGTATTTTAATGTATGTCTAATGTAGTATGTATGTATCTAGTGTATGCTGCTACTGGATGCTTGATTCCCTCGGGATAAAATAAAATTATCCATCTATTTATTTATCTATTCTCTTTTGTGTGTGTGTGTGTCGTGTGCGGTGTGTGTCTTGGGCTATTGGCTGCTGTACAAAGTCTGCTTCTTTTTTCTCCTAATTTAAGATCTAATGTTGTCATTCTCATTGGAATATGTTAAAGGTGCTCATGATGTAATCATTGGCAGGATTGGTGATAGAAAGGTACTCTTCTGTGGTATGTTCCTTGATCAGCAGGTATGTCAAGCTTGTCAGCAATCCAACTCAGCTCCAATTGGCAGATGTTGAACACCCTCCGTTTTTTTTTTTAAAAGTAGGCATGAGTAATACCCCATATTGTCCATTGTCTATTGTCCTCCCTGCCTTGACTAAGAGCTGTTGTACAGTCTGATGGCCAATAATTATAATATTATACATTATATTTCATTATTTTTTCAGCACTTGTGAGCTTGGTGCTATTTGATTGCTAAAACAAATAAAAAATTAACAGCCACCAATGTAGGTTTTGTTGCTATATTATTACTAGTGTTTCTTCTCTAGAAACAGTAGAAAGCACTAGAAAATACTGTCTGACCATAGAAAGCTGCAAATTACAAAGTTCACCTGAAGGCAACATAACTTCTAACGCACCTCATTGGTCCACAAGCCAAACCGTGGCATTATGGGCAAAGTAGTTTATTCCACATGTAAATAGAGAATATGTAACACATGTTGTGGTACTTTGATTCGGTACAGCGTTTATTAAGCACTATAGTAATGTTTCATATTCTAACTGGACCTTGAAGAATGAGGAATATTTTACTTTTCTGTCTTGTTTCATTCAGTGGAAGCGAATAAAACAAGATCTTATTGAAGTCCGAGTCTGGCCATAGACATGAATGAGTGCTGCAATATTTGGTGACACAGCGCCACCATCCGGTTAAGAGCCACGTCGCATTGTAACATGGAAATGTGTAATTTAAATAGCACCCTGCCTCTCAGGCACCAGTATTGTTCTGTTATTGGTGTCAGCAGGTGAAAGTACATGTAAAATGGCTTCCTGGATGCCAGAATGAGAAATATAGGCTACATGCAATAAAGCAATAATAATACAAAAAAAAACAACAACCTTCAGGCCTATTATTATTGTGTGGGTGAGTGACTCACAGTGTTCCAGTCTACAGTAAGAAGGTCAAACGCAGCCCTTTTACAGCTCTTTACAAGCAATGTCTGACATTTTCTTTCATGAAAGGTTTTCTTCTTTCTTTCTATTTTTAAAGAAACATCATTATTATATTACCTTCCATGCAGCTTGCCTTGTCAACTACGGACTGCACTGCATCCTGCAACACCTTCACTCTCCAGGGACGTATGCAAGGATCCTGTTTGTGGACTTCAGCTCAACGTTCAACACCATCATCCCGGACATCCTCTACACCAAACTCATCCTCCACCCGTCAGTGGATTACAACCATCCTGACTGACAGGAGGCAGCTGGTTGAGGCTGGGGAACATCACATCCAGCACCTGGACAATTAGCACTGCCGTCCCCCAGGGGTGTGTGCTCTCCCCACTGCTCTCCTCCCTCTACACTAATGACTGCACCTCCAGAGACCAATCTGTCAAACTCCTGACGTTCGCACACTTCTGCATACAGATGACACAGACACCATCATCAAGAAGGCCCAGCCGAGGTTGTACTTCCTGCGCCAGCCTCAGGAATCTCAACCTGCCATCATTCAGTCTGTTCTCTGTTCATCCATCACTGTCTGGTTTGGATCAGCCACCAAACAGGACAGGGACAGACTACAGCGGACAGTCAGGACTGCAGAGACGATCACTGGTGCCAACCTGCCCTCCAATCAGGACCTTGTCCAGAGTCACTGTGGATCCATCTCACCTGGACACAACCTGTTCCAACTCCTCCCCTCTGGTGGGCGCTATAGAGCACTGTAAACCAAAACAAACAAACACAGGCACACTTTCTACCCACAAGCCATCACTCTGACTACACACAGTGTCAGGAACAATCCCTGTACAATAACCCTGGGACTCTAACATTTACTGCACCTGTAATCTATTTATTATTGATTCTTCCATTGTTAAAATTCTGTTTCTTTTTAAAAACATTAATACTATAATTAAAATACATCTACCTATACTGTATATACTGTATATCCACCTACATCATGTACATAAAGAAACCTGCACATTCAGTTTTTTTTTTATTGTAATTTATAGGGATCCCAGTTTGATTGATTGACTCTGACGACTTAAGAGTGAGGGGCCAATCACACAGAGACACATTGCTAGAAATGTGTCGCAACAAAACCATTGTTTTTTCATGGTACAGACACACATTAATATCAAAATGTTTTCAACCTTTCAGCCCAAGGCGCAGGGTTGCACAGCTCATCAATGTCACACTTGGCCCAGACAGCCAATCA
>NW_023340257.1:13952257-13952412 GCF_004916995.1 Morone saxatilis | reverse complement strand
GTGTGTGGATCCACATTAACCTCCCTCCCTCCCTCGGCTACGGTTGTTTGAGGGAGGAGCTGGCGGACAGCACGGGACTCCTACTGGCTGTCACGCGTGTGGTTCTTCTGCCTGCGCTCGCTCTTGAATGGGCCCCGTTTATTCCTCTGCAGAGA
>NW_023340257.1:13951674-13952230 GCF_004916995.1 Morone saxatilis | reverse complement strand
CAGAGACCAGTGATCAGTGCTGAGGACCAGTCTGCAGCGGCTCATCCATCCTTCCTGACTGCTGTTGGTGGAAGAAAACAGGTGAGCTACACACAGCGGGGTCGTTGTTTTTACTAATGAATGTAGCTGGTATTAAATGAATAAAAACATTCACATCCCTTCATATATTCTGTATACAGCAATGTCTCCTCTGCAGGCAATGGTTTCTGTTGTGTTAGCTGAAGCTACATGTAATCATATTATATGTTTCAGTTTATGCAGACACTTATTAGTGCCCATACAATGTGTCTGTCCTTGCAGAGCCTGTCAAACAAGTTGGTTTAACAATAGTCTGGTTTGATTTATGCATGGCAGGAATGCATCAGTGTGAAGGGTCAGGGGAAGAGCAGGAGGAGGTGACTGGGATGGTGTGTCAGGAGACTGACCTTAAAGATGGACAGTAAGTCTCACCTGTTCTTACTGAAACATTTGTATTCAGGAGCTTTTTCTTCACTACTTGTCTTCTTCCTCACTTTGTGTTCATTTTCTCAATACTATTTTAAAGTGAGTTTGTAGA
>NW_023340257.1:13916156-13951634 GCF_004916995.1 Morone saxatilis | reverse complement strand
GTGTTGCTCGTCTGTACCAAGGGTCAGTACAGTGCTGTTGGAAGCCGCTGCTCTCATTACAATGCTCCTCTTATCAAAGGTAAACTTCTACCATCAGTGTCTCAATCTCCATATACCAATATGTGAATTAATATGAAACGTTTGTGCATTGAATTTGATGTTCTCTGATAATCCAGGAGCACTGGTTGGTAACAGAGTGAGATGTCCCTTTCACGGTGCCTGCTTTAATGTCAGAACTGGAGATATTGAAGAGTATCCAGGTCTGGACAGTCTGCCTACTTATAAGGTAAAACATGTCTGTAAAGTTTGCAAGAAAGAGGAAAGAAAAATGCAAATAAAGACGTAACCCCTATTTCACTACATCTGTAGTTCTGTTGACAGATGTTACTGTTGTTCAGAATACTTCCTCACTCTGTCAAAACATTTCCTATTATTTAAGAATGGATGCTTTTGTCGATATTTTACCTGTTGCAGGTCATTGTACGCAAATATGATTTTGGCCTTATAGTCAAATGACCCCACTTTGCTTTCTGTACCTAAACTTCTCTCTCACCTTCTGAACGTTTTACAGGTAAAAGTTGAGGATGGAAAGGTGTATGTTACCATCAACAAAAATGTAAGTGATTGGCATGTTAAACTAATAAAAATTATCACAATCTTTCCTTTCTTTTTGCGTTCAAATACAGTTTTAAAGAGTCTCTTATTGGTTTGTTTCTCCTCAGTCTCTGAAGTTGACGAAACGGGTGAAGGAGATGTGCAGGATGGTACCAGACATCAATCACACTATCCTGCTGATAGGAGGAGGTAAACACTGAATACTGTAATAAATACAGGAGCTTTCACTTGAAGGTTGAAGTTATCAGTCCAAGGCCATTTTATTTGCCTCAGTTTTTAGCTTGTGCATTTCAAAATCCTGAAATCTGTGAATTTTTGGGGCCTCACAAATCCTTTCTCTCTAGTGATGCCACGTTTCTTAAAGCTCAATTCCTGAATCTACCCTCTGAAAAATTACACATAATAATATAAATTTTGTGATTTCAGGCCCTGCCTCCCAGGTGTGTGCTGAAACACTGCGGCAGAACTGCTACCAAGGGCGGATCATCATGGTAACCAAAGACACCCTGCCTCCATTTGACAAGCCCAAACTGAGCAAGGTAAGATAACCTGTATTCATATGTATTTGTATCTAACTGCTGACCTTGTTTGTCTTTTTGAGTAGATTTCTCAACAACCTGTATTTAGATGTTCTGTTTTAGTAAATGGCCTCGCCTCTTTCAGGCTATGAACCTGGACAGCAGCAGCATCCTCCTTCGGCCAAGTGATTTTTATCAACAGTACGGGATTGAGGTGTGGACACAGAAGGAGGTGAGCAGAAAATAAGAACAATCTATTTGTGTTGTATTCTCACCCTTCTGGGGGAAAAACGGATCCTCTCTTTGGTTAAGAAATGTGTTTGGTGTTGCAGGTGGTGTCTGTAAACCCAGCCGATAAGTCGGTGAAGCTGAGCGATGGCACTCTGCAGCATTACGACCAGCTTCTCATCTCAACTGGCTGCAGGTTAGAGTCGTCATCCTGTTCCTCAAGTCCTCAAGAAACCAAATTTCTTTAAGACTTTCTTTTTTTTTTTACATTCTGGTGTCATCAGACTTAATGAGCACAAAAGACATTCGGTTTCCATGTGACAACATACAGTAATAGTCCTTATTATGTTCACAGAGCGCGGCCGCTAAACTGTCCTGGTTGGGACCTGAAGGGAGTGAAGTTACTGCAGAGTTATGAAGACGCCAAAGACATTCACAGCTCCTGTGTGGGCCAGAAAGCTGTTGTAATCGGAGCCTCTTTCATAGGTTATCAGATTAAGTTTAAGCTTGTTTAAATTCTATATGAATATCCCATGATGTCATGCTTCTGAGATGACTTTGCCAGTTTTGCATGAACTGGTCTTTCAGCCTCAACTGTTGATGTTGTTGCACTTTTGTGTGAGCCAGAGATCAAACAAACCAAAGTCATAAGGAGTATGGTTTAGACCTGCTCTATTTGAAAAGTTTCCTGAGATAACTTTTGTTATGAATTGGCTCTATACAAATAAAACCGAATTGAATTGAATCTGCTAAGTCATGATGATGCATATACACCCGTAATTTGCAGGCTGAGCAAACGTTTTTTTACCTTCTACCAACCTTCGGCAATCTTAACAGAGCAGAATGAAACTTGGATTGTTCCTTTTTACAAAAACAAGCCTGCAGGTGTATTTGTTGTTTGATTATCAGGTTGATAATTTGGACGATGTCATTCTATAATTTTTTTTACCGTGCAAGATAAAGCTACTTTTAAACAAATGTAGTAACACCAGTATTGCCGACCACTGAAGTGTTTCTCTCATTAACACAACAGGTATGGAGGTGGCATCGTACTTATCAGACAAAGCTGCCAGTGTGGCCGTGGTTGGCACCAGCACATACCCGTACGAGCGATCTCTGGGGCCAGAGATCGGCAAAATGAGCATGCAAGTAAGAAACGATGATGACCGTAGTTTGTCACGGTCATTGCTCAGTGTGATGTTATTAGCTTTTATTAAATAAAACAAATTTTAATACTTTGTTTTCTCCTTGTAAGATGTTGGAGGAACAAAATGTAAAGTTCTATATGAATGATAAAGCCACTGAGATCAAAGGGGAGAACGGCAAGGTAACTCTACTTTTACTCTATTAGCATCAGCCTTTTTCACAGCAGACATTTGAACTAGTCACAGTGGGAAAAGCACAGGTGTTATTATATATATATATATATATATATTTTAACAATGGCTCTGTTGTGTTCAAGTGTCCCAGTAAGAAGTGACAGTGAGCAAACATGAACAACACCAGGCAGCTAAATGGCATTCAGCCATCATTCATTGTATTATTTACACCTGAGCTTTTCTTACTGTGACATCAAAATGTCAGAAATTGAAATTGTGCGGCTTCAGACATATTGTGTACTGATAGTGTATATCATCCAGTAATTAGTCTTTTCCTTTCAGGTGAAGGGGGTTGTGCTGAAGAGTGGTACCGTCCTGGAAGCTGATGTTGTGATTGCTGGAATTGGTAAATTTTTTATTTTACCTCAAAGTGTTAAAAGTGAGATATACACTTGTTATTAATGAACCGTAATAAACACAAACCAGTATTTCTATTGGAGTTTTAAATTATGACAACCATTGCATATTGATAAACTAAAACCGTCAGTCTACAGAAACCCTAAAGATTACAAGGGTTAGTACACAGTGGCCCTGCCTTTACCTCAGTCTCTTGCTTTAATGACCATTATCAACATTTTGTTTCAAAAACTCCATGAAGCTCCCCTAGATATTTTCAAAAACTAGTTTGTCCGACACTTCACAGCCCGTTCTCATTCCCAGGTCGTCTAATACAGACACATATTGATAGATCTTTAATATATTGATTCGTACTTGTTTGTTGACATTTTCCCATCCTGTAGCTATTGCTTTCTTAGAAACACATGCTCGGTCGCTCTTCTTAACAATAAAATCACTTGGATAAAAACCCAGAATGCATAGCTTTGGCAAACAATGGATGGATTTTCAGGTTTGTAATCCGGCTGATCATCTTATGAACCTCCTTCTAAGAACTTTTGACCACATTACATTCCCATTAGCAGTTAAAGGGTACTCTTTTTCCATTGTTACATTTGAATCTTAACATGCAGACAGTCTCATATGTGGACCACTGCTGCCTCACAAGTAATGGCTACTCAAACAGAGTCTTTCACATTCAGACTTTTTCTGTACAGTTCTACAAAAATCTGTCACAAAGATCTCTTTTTTTCAGGCGTAATCCCCAATTCAGACTTCTTGGCTGGAAGTGAGTTGGAAGTGGATTCAATGAAAGCTGTGATTGTTGACAAGGTAACACACAGTTCATGGAGGACATTGCCTACCGGCAAACTTTAATCACTGCGATATGATGATGTGACAAATGAAGCATAAATGTGGCTTTACATGCACAACTTAGTCTGATGGATACCGTTTAATTGCTTGTTTTTTAATTTTATTTTTGGCCAAACATTAATATTATATATTAGCCGAATCCTTCAGATAAATGTGTTCAGTCGACTGAAATGAATAGCTGTATATGTACTTTATATCAATGTCTTTATAAGCCTAATGTGGAGGCTCTTGCTGTTTATCTTCACTAACAGTTCATGAGGACCAATATACCAGATATTTTTAGTGCAGGAGATATTACTGCTTTCCCTCTGACCATTCGTGGAGACCAAAGGGTCAACATTGGCCACTGGCAAATGTCACAAGCTCAAGGTAAGAGACTGAAGGAGTCAAAGAAATACAGCCTTATATTGTGTTTGTTGGTTTCATGTCTCCAGATAAAGCTGCATTCTGTTAAGATATTTTGCATCATGCACCTTTTTTTTATCTAGTCAAGAACATTTTATGGGTGAAAATAATTCAATGCCTGGGTTCAACCTCATTGTTTCTTTTTGTTTTTCTCTTCAGGAAGAGTAGCTGCCCTAAACATGCTGAAGAAACCCACCAAAATTGAGTCTGTTCCTTTCTTCTGGACTGTGTTGCTTGGGAAGAGCATCAGATACACAGGTTTGAAAGGTTTATTAAGAAAATGTCAGCCTTTCATCAAAATATATCATTAAAAGTCTCATTTCCTCCTTTCATTTCCTCATTCCAGGCTACGGGGAAGGATACACAGAAATCATATTCAAAGGCAAAGTGGAAGAAAGGAAATTCCTGGCATTTTACATAAAGTAAGCAGCTGTGGAATAACTCCTGATACAGCTGAATATGAATTCCTGCAGTCTGTGCTGAATTTCTACTTTTGTTAACAGAGACGAGGTGGTGGTAGCTGCGGCCAGCCTGATGTTCGACCCTGCTGTGGCACATGTTGCAGAGCTGATGACTGCTGGCCAGATTTTAACAAAGACACAGGCTCAGTGAGTGTCATGCTGCATTCACACAAACTACACTATGTGTTTATACACTGTATGCACATTACATACATGAAATAATGATGAATTTATTTCTCACTGGGGAGTAAATGTCATTCTTATTGTTGCTGGTACTTAAATAAAAAAAAGCCAGATCCACAATAATGTGTTTAAATGCACCCATGCTCCTTAGTGGGTTCAGCTTTACTACCTGCAATAACTGATTTTGGCCACTTGAGGAAGCAGAAACAACATTATATGGTGAACCTGTCCAGGAGATTATGGAGCAACATTCATTAGGAGTCAATTTTGTGTCCAGTATTCACTCTTTTAGCTCTGTTTTGCTATTCACCAACTCTTCAGAGAAATATCTCTTTAGTCGCTAACTTTGTCTACCATTTTGTAAGGGGCAGGCAGTGTACAGTCAATTTTTAGAGCTTTTTCACTGAGAAGAGTTTCCTACTGTGTCCTAAAATGATGCATGAGAGTGGTGAAGGTGAACTAAAACAGTAAAAGTAAAATTATTGTCCATAAAGCCGAAACAATGAGCTCAAAGACGCTAAAACGCTTCCATGTTAAACGCTAGTTAATTTTCTGTGGGTCGTTCACTGAAAGCACTTTAGACGTCCACTATTGATCCACTGTTAATATGAAAGCAGCTTTAACTATGATACCGTAACCCAGTCACTCTGGTATAGACGTGTAGGCACTAAAAACAGTGATGATAAACCTCAGCAACATTAAAGTCATATAAACATCATACAGCGATACTATTAAGTTACTTTATGTTCCGTGTAAACATTATATCGCAAATCACAGGATGAGACTACTAACCTGTAAACTCCTCTTTGTTGAATATTTGCATTGTCACCTCATTATCTATTTAGAGCTGATGACCTGAGCTGGCTGCAGATGTAACCAGAGGCCTGCTGTGTCCAGGAGTAACCCACATTGACAAAGGATGATGCCTTTCTCTTTATTGTTCCTGCCTCCATCCAACTGCTCTCATATCTCCTTACATTTACCGCCTCTGAAAGCCAATCACACCTCTGCTCTTAATCACATCACTGTTACCAGAGCAGCAAGCAAAGCTTTACTGAATTAGCACTTTATGCTCTTAGTGAATAATCTGATCTGTGTAGTTGACTTGCAGCAGTTTCACATCCAAACATTTTTGTGAACTTTTAAGATTCTATAAACATTCAGTTTAATAGTATTTTGTAGTGTAGTTATATTACTATAATAATAGTAACATAATAGTATTTTTCATACTATTTTAATCACTGGAAACATTTTGACAATATGCACACTATCACACTTGTCTTAGTTACAATATATTTACAAGCAACTTTTTTTAAATACAAAGGTCAGTTAAAATACTGGTGAACCTGCTGATAATTAACAGTTTGTTTATTTTTCATTAACTTTTATTGTTTCATTCTTACCTTTAACTCACTTAAAATGTAGTCTGGATGCTCTGTGGCACATAACTAATTCTCAGGTATTAAACAAATATGTTTAAACACCACCGATCCTCCATATTATATGTTATTGTTGGCAGATTGTTTGATTGATTGATCCACTTGTTGTTCATTGTTTTAAATCTGGTCTATCTGACCCCTTTTCTATCAAACTGGCCTTTTGCAGACTATTGTAAGAGTTTATTTAACATTTGCAAGCAGGGCAGTCCAAATACTAATTTAATTTATGAATTATAAGTTTCATGTTGCACAATGACAACTGAATACAAGGTCTGTAAGATGCTTTTATTGTAATTTTTACACATAAGCATCAATATTTCATAGACAGTTAAAACAATTATCACTTTGTAAATGAACTTATTTTAGTATCCAGACACTCTTACTATCATAATACTGTGACAGCATTACAGCACTGCCAAACTATGAACCACAATTATTCACAAATGATAAGTACATCATTGGAGGTAAGTGACGACTAGCACATAAGATTATTTGTCTATAATTTACAAATGTGATGGACTTATCAAAAAGAATGTGTTAAAATGTTATTTCTGTAGTTTTACTCAGGTTTCAGCAACATTTTCATTTGTTTGTTTTGGAGCATTTTGTCACTGAGGATCCCAGTTTGTCCGCCAGCAGAAACGGGCTGAGGTGGCAGTACTGAAGAAAAAAAGAAGAAGAAAGTTCACTTTCACATAAGGCTGAAAGAAATCTTCTGTTTCTAAGCTTAAACATGCAGATTTTACTTTCTTTCAAAATGAAAGCATTTTCAGCTACCTGTGTTGACTCTGAGCTGCACTCTGGTTTATCCGACATCTGGATTTCGAAATCTGGGAAGAAACGGGAACTCTGGAGGATTGCTGCCATCTCTCCATTTACCTCCACTGCCACATCTTTCTGCACAGCACAAAAAGAAAACATTCATTTTATCTTTTCAACACTGCAGATTATTTTAGATGTGAATATTCAGGATTATTGTTCACACTGTATTTGAATAGTCCATCTACATATAGTTTATAGAGTATTTGTAACATTATTTTTTATTGAGCCACAGAAATTAGACAGACAGTATATTATTGTTTCAATTCTCATTTTCATTTATATAAAAGAATAATAACAATAAATTAATTTACATTTATAGATACAAGGTGAAATAAAAAATACAGGATTATATATGAGAATGCAGTATATATAACAGTATCAAACACAAGTGATAAATAAATTATTATAAAAAGTAAAAGGATAAAATAAATGTGCATATATTAACAGGTTCCTATTATTAACATTAATAAATCAATTCAGTATTGGCCTGATTGGCCTCTGATGAGACTTTTATAATACCTTGAAAGAGTGGGAGGAATCAAAGTCCAGCTGATCTGGGAAATCTGCCACAGTTCCTTTGTAGGTCACTGTTGCCTCAGACCTGACAGGACTTTTGGGCAGCTTAAACAGGCGGTAAGTGCCTGAAGCATAGCTGATGTCACCTGCAAAATGAAAAGCCAACCTCAACTACAGAATGAAAACACTCTTCACTCTTGGTCACAACTCAGTGTCGCCCTTCTTGTACCTGCTTTTGCTTTGAGCTCACTGTTGTAGATCATGATGCGGCTCGCTGAGACGAGGTGTGGAGTGCTGAAACCTACGCTGCGGGCCAGTGAAATGAAATCGTGCCAAAACTGAGAACCACCCATTCCTTCGCCTTGGGCCCAGAAACACAGAGGTCAGTGTCAGCGATTGTTGCTTTATTACATGTACATATACTTTTTAAGGATCATGTTATCTTACCCCACAGGACTGGATCTTGCTTCATGTGATCAGGAACAACTTTGCTGGCATACATGTCACTGAAGTACAGTTCACCTCCCTCCTGTGTAAAATGAAAACCATTAACAGTATGAAACATTATTCTTCTTAATCTAGTTGGTAGATATTCTTCATACTAACCTTTAGGACCTTGTACGCTTGCTGTAGCACGGCTCTTTTATCCGGACACAAACAGACTACACAGTTGGATCTGGATGTATTAGAGAGAAAAACAGTTGTTTATCAACCCAATCAAAGCTGCTTTACAGTAACATCATGTGGAGACATATCCATACTTTAAACCTACAGCACAACATCCACTGAGTCACTCTGTATGCCAGCTTCACTGAGCTTCTCCATGTACCCCTGGACAAAAGAGACGTTGGGCTTCTCATAGCCAAACTTCTTCTGATGATATTCAACGTACTGACGAGACACTGTGATCTAAACAAATGGAAGTTAAATAAAGTAGAAAGCACAGAAATCAAGTGTCAAACAGTGTGTGCACAAGGACTTGTAATCACCAGCTCCTCCGTCATATCAATCCCTGTCACATGTCCGCTCGGTCCCACGAGTTTACTGAAGGCATAACAGTCCCTGCCAGAGCCGCTGCCCAGGTCCAGGACCCTGCAGCCCTCAAGCTTCGCTGGAAAGGGAAGACCACAGCCGAAGAATCTGGAGACAAACACTGTCAGTGACAACAGTGCACAACCACAAACCATCACTGTGCAATGATGGGAATCATACAGATGATACAGACTGAAGAAAAGTTATATATTTGAACAAAACAGTCCACTCCTGTCTCCCATGAGTACAATATGTGCAGACCTCAGTGAGACCATCTAATAACGTGCATGAGAAAGTTACTGCTGTAGATGTTTGTGCTGCAAAAAGTAAAGGTGAGACAGGAGTGCGACCCCTACCTTTTTATCACCTCTGTGCGACCCGTACCTTTTCGTTACCTCTGGGTGAACCAGGCTCAGTGCATCTGTGACACTTCTTGGCGCTGGGCAACCTGACAAACTGCAGGAGGCAGCACTTGTTTGCAAATCACAGGAGGACTCCAATCGACTGCCGTAGTACTTCTGCACACAGCAGTCAATAACACATGCTTTTAACATTTAACTGTCATTCAACAGGCTGTCATTTGTCCTCACTAACATGTATACTTTAAACATTATAATTACTAGATTTGACAGAGATTGCATTGCTCTAACTTTGTTTTTGATTGAAGGAAGGTCAGTATAACAAACGTTATCAATCAAACACGACTGTGCAACAATTGCAATGTCCGGACTGCTTCAGAAGAACTTCTCCATAAAGCTCCGGGTGGAAATAAAACTTCATGGTGTCTGATCCAAACTAAAAAAGTACCTTCACGTTTTCCCGCACGTCGTCACAAGTCGCCATCACGTCCGACAGCTTCACAGACAGCTTCAGAAAGTGGCTCCAAACTATGTGAAAAGCAACCGCTAAGTTAGATAAATGAGGAGCAATATATGGGTCAGACCTGCCCACTGTCCTCCACCAGTGCACTCCACTCTTCCGGTCGTTTTTTTCAGAATAAAAGTGGCATTGCAAATAAATTAAAAAAAAAAATCCAATATACACAATGAAAGTCATTTGTGAAACAAAAAGTAAATATGTTTGAGTTGGATGACAAATTTATTTTTTTTATTTTATTTTAATACTTCAATTATTAAAAGCTTGGAAACACAACAATGATAATTTTTAAAGACTTTTCAGTTACTTAGATTATAGCAATAATATACATCTTTTTTCTAAATTCATGGTTTCAGCTCAACAAGTAGACTGGGGGGGAAATGAAACAGTGGATACACTTACACAAAACATATAGATCAAAAGTTATTTGGCACCATTTGATTACAATTTGCTTTACAATCTGTACAGAATTCAACACCGTCTGTTTTTAGATCCTTGATTATTGTAAGGAAAAACTCCCCCAAAAACAATTTTAACAGAGAAAAATGGCCACAGAGGAGGGACCCCTCTTCAGGGATGGACAGACATGCAATATATGTTGAAGGTACAGAACAAACCAACTAAAGCAAATACACATTTTGATAACACAATTTCTGACACTCACAGATTATAAAATATATAATAGTACATTATAACATCTCCAAAGGCCCATTAAGACAGACTTGTATAGAGGTAAAGCTATTTTTATACTGTGGTAGAAAAATATAAAGTTGCTCACGTAGTACTTTGAAGCCAGTAAACACCCCCAAAATGAATGAAACAAGAAATAAAACATCTTAACAAACTGCTTGAGAGTAAATAATAATACTTTGTGTTGATAACTATATTCATGTACTAATATGTAATTTAAAATGTAATAATCATTCAGTCATTGTTTGTAATAATGTGTCACTTCTGCAACACCACAATCTTACTTATTAATCCATTTTAATTTCTGTCAGCAGATACTGTAGCATATGTTTAGATTTACTTTATACCTCTTATTATATTAAATAATTTCTTATTCTACCTTTACATACATTTATATCCTATATACTGTGTTATATATTGTAATATAAGTATTATTTCTATTATTTTACGTTACGTTGTTGAACTCCTGTACACCACCAACACTACAGGGGGCGGTAGCGGGCCGGAAACGGGATCATCCGGGTATTTGCAAAATTGCGCTCGTCCAACGCTTGCGTATGTTTCGACGTAGAGCTCTGACCCTTAAGAGGGAAGAACTACGTGCATCCGGCGTAAGTGCCGTCTGTGACTCCCAGCGGTCTGCGCTCATCGTGGGGCCGCCGTCCGTCGTTCATCGTGCGTGATGCAGTTTTATGAAGTCAAATCAACACAACAGTGAAGAGGAACAAAAGGGACGATACTGCCTTTAAAGAGAAATGTTGTGGTAGCTGAGTGAGTGTGTGGAGCACCGCAGTCTTCGACGTTAGGCAGTGACCCCGACAGTGAAGGTAGAGAGCGGGTTCTGTTACTTAACGTTCAACCGTTAGCAGCCGTTAGCAGCCGTTAGCAGCCGTTAGCGGCCGTTAGCAGCCGTTAGCAGCCGTTAGCCGCTCCGTCCACGCTCGGCCTGACGAGCAGCTAGAGTGCCAACCGTCGACCTAATGATTCACAAACTCGCTGTAAACGAGTTGTAAATAATCATTTAAATGTGTTTTATGCTGCTTACAGAGCGGGTAATGAGCTCAGTCTGTAGTTGTTCAACCTGTGCGCAGCGTTTGAGTTTGTGCCGCACAGGAAGCCATGTTGTTAAGCTAGCTGGCTAACCGCTAATTAGCGTATGTCGCCAGGTTAATGTGTAATAATTAATGTGCAATAATTATATTTTCTGTAAGGCCAAGGAACGAGTACCAGTTTGTGAAGAATTAACAGCATTTTATTCAATTTAAACTAGTTCTCTAAACATTTGCACGACTTGTAGCGTTGGTTTGTATAACTAATATATCGACAAACACATTATGATTGGCTCATCAGTTTAACATTGTGTATTAATGTGAGTGTATTTGTTTCTGCTTTGACTTGTAACCTAAATGTGTACAGTATATTTAGGATTAGTGTTGACTTTGTTTGCAGTAGTGAGGCGCTATGGCGGCTACCTTCCCCTACAGAGGGGTCCCTGCAGGGATGCCACCAGGTGTACCTCCTCCTGCACCAGTCCCAGACTACATGTCTGAGGAGAAACTGCAAGAGAAAGGTATGTAGGCGTTCACTGAAGGCAGTACGTTCATGGTGTGATTTTTAAACTTCAACTTTTATGTCACAAAGAGACGTGATTCATTTTGTCTTGATGTGTGTCCTCCAACCATACAGCGAGAAAATGGCAGCACTTGCAGGCAAAGCGCTACTCAGAAAAGAGAAAGTTTGGCTTTGTGGATGCTCAGAAGGAAGACATGCCACCTGAGCATGTCCGCAAGATCATCAGGGACCATGGAGACATGACCAATAGAAAGTTTCGTCATGACAAGAGGGTGTACCTTGGGTAAAAATAAATCCTACATTAATAAACATTTCAATAAAACAATTCACACAAACTTCTTGCACGTTAAACAGTTTTACTTGTTTACTCATTGGTGAAGAATATCGCCCCCTGCTGTTGTAGCTCATCGTGTATCCTTCTCTTCATTGAACAGTGCCCTCAAGTACATGCCCCATGCAGTGCTGAAGCTTCTGGAGAACATGCCTATGCCCTGGGAACAGATCCGAGATGTGCCCGTCCTCTACCACATCACTGGAGCCATTTCTTTTGTGAATGAAATCCCCTGGGTCATAGAGCCAGTCTACATCGCGCAGTGGGGGTAAGAGAGAGTCCTGGCGTTGGGTGATACTATTATTTTAGCATGTTTGTAGTTTATAGTACATTAGATAAATGCACATCAATTACATTGTGGTATGTACTCCTAAAGTATTTATAATCATTGGTGTCCTTTATCCTCCCAGCACCATGTGGATCATGATGCGTCGTGAGAAGCGTGACCGTCGGCACTTCAAGAGGATGCGCTTCCCACCATTTGATGATGAGGAGCCGCCGCTGGACTACGCTGACAACATCCTTGATGTGGAACCGCTGGAGGCCATCCAGATGGAGCTGGACCCCGAAGAGGATTCTTCATGTGTGGAGTGGTTCTATGAGCACCAGCCTCTTAAAGACACCACAAAGTAAGACATCACAGCACTCTAAAGACAAACTGTAAGATTTAGATGTTTACCTGATGTGTAGCTAGTAATATCAAACAATTAATTTGTGTCCTCTTTCAGGTTTGTTAACGGCACCACCTACCGCCGATGGCAGTTCACACTGCCCATGATGTCCACACTGTACCGTCTGGCCAACCAGCTGCTGACAGACCTGGTGGATTTCAATTACTTCTATCTGTTTGACCTCAAGGCCTTCTTCACTTCCAAGGCTTTAAATATGGCCATCCCCGGTGGGCCAAAGTTTGAGCCACTGGTCAGAGACATCAACCTCCAGTAAGGACCTTGTGCCTTTAATAAATGATAGACCTACAGACTTTACACTACTCATTTTAATGGAGCTTTTCTCCGTTTTGCTTTTAGAATATGTTTAAGTGGAAATCCTATTTTACCCCAAACAAAACATCAAGTAAGAATATGTGCTAGATGGTTTGTGCTTTAGCTGATTCTCCTCTTGTTTCTCCTGCAGAGATGAAGACTGGAATGAGTTCAACGACATCAACAAGATCATCATCCGACAGCCTATCAGGACAGAGTACAAAATCGCCTTCCCCTACCTGTACAACAACTTGCCGCACCACGTCCACCTGACCTGGTAAGAAGTAAACTAAATTACAAAATTTGCTATACTATATTTCACATTTGCTGTAGATACTCATGACTTTACCCCTGCAGGTATCATACACCCAATGTGGTGTTTATCAAAACAGAGGATCCAGATCTCCCAGCGTTCTACTTCGACCCGCTGATCAACCCCATTTCACACAGACATTCTGTCAAGGTAAGCGTGGCTGATTTCCAACTTCTAGATTTGGCAGATGTGAACAAAAATCTATGTAATTTCCTTCAAACAAATCACATGTGAAGTTTTGAATGACGTCCTCTTACAAAGGCGCACTTGCATTGGTCAGCTTGCCTGTGCGTAAGAACTGGAGGAATATTGAAATGAATGGTGACTCTTCTGTATGTCTGGCTGCAGCAGCAGTTGGTCCGTCACCATTCAGACATTGCTTCTAATTATTTAAAGTTTAGAGTAAATTGATTTGGGTAAAACTCATGCAGAACAGGGATTTTTCTTCTCTTTACATTTAGCTGTGTATGTACTCGCCAGCTCCCTCTTAAATTCTTACTGTAATTTTCTGCACCTGCTCAGAGCCAGGAGCCTCTGCCTGATGATGACGAGGAGTTTGAGCTTCCTGAATATGTGGAGCCCTTCCTCAAGGAGACTCCACTCTACACAGACCACACAGCCAATGGCATTGCGCTGCTGTGGGCACCGAGACCCTTCAACCTCCGGTCTGGGCGCACAAGGCGTGCTATTGATATCCCTCTGATCAAGAACTGGTGAGCAAACAACCAACATGTTTGAACAAGACTAAGTGTGTCATAATTAAGTCATTGAAAACAAGTGGTTCGGCTTTGTAGAAAGTTTACATCTGAAAGAGATAATTTTTGAGAAATTCTAAATGTCAGGTGTTAAATTATTCCACAGGTACCGCGAGCACTGCCCTGCAGGACAGCCAGTGAAAGTGCGTGTGTCATACCAGAAACTGCTGAAGTACTATGTGCTCAATGCTCTGAAACACAGGCCACCCAAGGCTCAGAAGAAGAGGTGAGCATCATTAGAAGCTTCATTTTGATGTCCTGTTAACCCTTCTTTCTAATTGAAGCCACCTTTTTCAGACATCAGTCAGTTTTTTTAATAAAGATTTTCCCTCTGTTGTCTTTCAGGTATCTGTTCCGCTCCTTCAAGGCAACCAAGTTCTTTCAGTCCACCAAGCTGGACTGGGTGGAGGTGGGTCTGCAGGTTTGCCGACAGGGCTACAACATGCTCAATCTGCTTATCCACCGTAAGAACCTCAACTACCTGCATCTCGACTACAACTTTAACCTGAAGCCCGTCAAGACCCTGACCACAAAGGTACAATCTCAAGGGCAGATCTGCCTGTTGTTTAACTTCTTTAGATGTGCACAATTAGAATGTACATTAAACTCCGAATTTAAAATATTTTTTAATTCACATCTGCAAATCTTAAAAGATGGTTTATCCTCTGTTGATAAACTAGTCTTGCCGTATTCTGGTGCCAAGAGTAGTCTGCCGTTTTCACCAGTGTTGAGCTACAACTGTGATCTTGTTTCTGTCCCCCAGGAACGAAAGAAGTCAAGATTCGGTAATGCCTTCCATCTGTGCAGAGAGGTGCTGCGTCTCAGCAAGCTGGTGGTGGACAGCCACGTGCAGTACAGACTGGGAAATGTTGATGCCTTCCAGGTTAGTTCACCAACAAATTTTGCACAACACATCCAATGTGTATCTAAACTAAACGTGCAAAAGTGTGATCAGGTTTTTTAATTGGTTTTGTAGTGATGTTTTAACATTAGTTGAAGATTGTTTTACAGTGGTTTGACACTTGGATAATCCCAGAATTTTACCTCTGTATTGTAGTTGTCCGATGGGCTGCAGTACATCTTCGCTCATGTGGGTCAGCTGACAGGCATGTACCGCTACAAGTACAAGCTGATGAGACAAATCCGAATGTGCAAAGATCTGAAGCATCTCATCTACTACCGGTTCAACACTGTGAGTAAACAGTCTATTTCAGCTGTTTGTCTATTGAAGATATTATGTTCAGTGTCCATAGAAAAGATGAGTACATTTCACACAAGCTACAATGCTGTTGAACGACACACTTATGTTTTGTTTGTTTTTGGATCAGGGTCCTGTGGGCAAAGGTCCAGGTTGTGGCTTCTGGGCTCCCGGCTGGAGAGTGTGGCTGTTCTTTATGAGGGGTATCACTCCACTGTTGGAGCGGTGGCTGGGGAATCTGCTGGCCAGGCAGTTTGAAGGTATGAATATACACCCCTCCATGTTTTTGTAGTTGCCACTATTATTTCAACAACAAAATATTAGGATGCACAAAGGTTTTCTGTCGGAAGGAACTAAACTGTTTGCAATTGTTTCTGATGACCCCAACAGGACGTCACTCTAAGGGCGTAGCCAAGACGGTGACCAAGCAGCGTGTTGAGTCTCACTTTGACTTGGAGTTGCGTGCTGCTGTGATGCACGACATCTTGGACATGATGCCCGAGGGCATCAAACAGAACAAGGCCAGAACCATCCTGCAGCACCTCAGTGAGTCCTGGAGGTGCTGGAAGGCCAACATCCCCTGGAAGGTCAGTGTAATACAGAGATCACTCCCACTGTGACTGAGTGCTATATGGAAGAGGGGGTCTTATTGAAGGACAAGTATTAATCACAGAAACCTTAAAGTGCTGCTCAATTTGAATTAAGGGTTTGTCTAAAGTGACTGAGTCAGTTAAAGTATAATTTTACTAAAGCTTTCAGCAGTTGAAGTCAGTATTTGGGTCTGTTTTTCTTTGCACTTGCTAAATCAGATAATGTAGACACTGGGGACAGCTTACCCTGTAGACTTAACATGTATTAGTTGTGGTTAAAAATGTTCATGTTCAATATTTCCCTTAAAGACCCATTTCCTTTATAATACAGTAAGTTTACAGTGAGAAAGATGTTTGTGCCACTTTTCAGTTGAGTAAGAATGAACTAAATATTAACTCTTAATTTTTGTCCCATCCTCACAGGTACCAGGCCTGCCCACTCCCATTGAGAACATGATCCTGCGTTATGTGAAGGCTAAAGCTGATTGGTGGACCAACACTGCCCACTACAATCGTGAGCGAATCCGCCGTGGAGCCACTGTGGACAAGACGGTGTGCAAGAAGAACCTGGGGAGATTGACCCGTCTGTACCTGAAAGCTGAGCAGGAGCGACAGCACAACTACCTGAAGGTAAGGCACAGAAAAAAAAAAAGCTCAAAGGAAATATTGGAAAGGCTCTTTCTGTTGAACAGAAAGCTGCAGTTGTGATACTTTCTGTTACTAATAATAATCTGTTGCCATGATTAGTTATACTTCAGTGGTCTGGGGCATTAAAGAAACCCACATCTGTATTTACTAACAAACTACTATTAACCGTGTGTGTGTGTGTGTGTGAGATTGTTAACCTGATGCCTTTGGCTGATGAGAAAAGTCCTCTTACAAAGGCGCACTGGCATTGGTCTGCTTGCCTGTGCGTAAGAACTAGAGGAATATAAAAATGAATGGTGGCGCTGTTATCACTGGCTGCAGCTGCAGTTGGACCCTCACCATTCAGATATCGGTTCTGATAGTTTATACAGTAATTGTACTGCCTTGAAGAGTTAAATTTTTCTTTGCTAAACCGCAACAATGAGTGCCATTGCATCTCTACATTCAAGCTACTAAACCATGGCTTCTACACATTTTGTCACACTTTTAATAAAGTGTATATGTTCTGCCTACAGGATGGCCCCTACATCACAGCTGAAGAGGCGGTAGCCATTTACACAACCACTGTTCACTGGCTGGAGAGTCGGCGGTTCTCGCCCATCCCTTTCCCTCCTCTGTCCTACAAACATGACACCAAGCTGCTCATCCTGGCCTTGGAGAGGCTCAAGGAGGCGTACAGGTAAACACAGTTTCCACATTATTTCCACACTCAAATAGTAAGCATTTATCACATCAGGCAACACAACTGCCAGAATATTTTTTGTCTGCATCATTAGTTTGTGTCTCTGTGTCCCCTAGTGTGAAGTCTCGTCTGAACCAGAGTCAGAGGGAGGAGCTGGGGCTGATAGAGCAGGCTTACGACAATCCTCACGAGGCCTTGTCCAGGATCAAACGTCACCTGCTCACCCAGAGAGCCTTCAAAGAGGTCAGGACCAAGCTGTGCAGATACTGTTTTTGAAAATGTTGTCACACATCATAGGGAATTTTGTGGGCAAAGCATTAATTGGAAACCTCTTGTTTATATTCCACTAGTCAAACTGATTTTAAATAAGTTATAGGAAAATATAGTTTTTCTATGGCGGAAAACTTCTTGATGAGGTCAGAATACTTTTTGTAAACTGCTGGAAATGTTTGTTATAAGCCTTTAATATCCTTAATGTTGCTGTTACATACAAATTGCATTAGATTCCTGTCAGTCTAAAACCACGTTTTCTTTTGCAGGTGGGCATCGAGTTCATGGACTTGTACAGTCATCTGGTGCCCGTGTACGACGTGGAGCCCCTGGAGAAGATCACAGACGCCTACTTGGACCAGTACCTGTGGTACGAGGCAGACAAGAGGCGCCTCTTCCCACCCTGGATCAAACCTGCTGACACTGAACCACCACCACTGCTGGTCTACAAGTGGTGCCAAGGTCAGACTCTGCTCAGGCTTATTGTGATGGAAAAGAAACAATATTAATACTGTGTAATACATCTATAGTCAAACATTAGCTGAAGGCCTTTTTGTTGATTCTCCTCAGGCATCAACAACTTGCAGGACGTGTGGGAGACTGCGGAGGGAGAGTGCAACGTGATGCTGGAGTCCCGCTATGAGAAGATGTATGAAAAGATTGATCTTACCCTGCTCAACAGGCTGCTGCGACTCATTGTTGACCACAACATCGCTGATTACATGACAGCCAAGAACAACGTGGTCATCAACTACAAGGTAAACGCACTCATTCATTTTAGATGGTTTGTTCCTGTAATTTATTCATTTCAGAACTCACTTCCCAGTTAAGTTTTTACTGGTATATGATCTAAATGTTTTCCCCTTTCTCTCGTCTATCTAGGATATGAACCACACCAACTCTTATGGTATCATCAGAGGGCTCCAGTTTGCCTCCTTCATTGTCCAGTACTACGGCCTGGTGATGGACCTGCTGGTGCTGGGCCTGCACCGTGCCAGCGAGATGGCGGGCCCACCTCAGATGCCCAACGACTTCCTCAGTTTCCAAGACACAGCTACGGAAAGCGCCCACCCAATCCGACTGTACTGCCGATACATTGACCGCATCCACATCTTCTTCAGGTGCGACTTCATTCCTAATATATTGCTCTCGGCAACCCATGCTGTGAAGGACAGCATGAGTCTTTTTAAACTACCATACTTCAAAATGTTTGTTAAATCTTTGTTAGTCTGTCTTCTGCCTTGCCTTGTTCTGATCTGTGAACAGAAATGGAAATAGTAGGTTTTTGCTGATTTTAAAATTGTAAGTAATGTGGCTTTTTCATGGCTCCAACAGGTTTTCTGCTGACGAGGCCAGGGATCTGATTCAGAGGTACCTGACTGAGCACCCAGACCCCAACAATGAGAACATAGTGGGTTATAACAACAAGAAGTGCTGGCCCCGCGATGCCCGCATGAGACTGATGAAGCATGATGTCAATCTGTGAGTTCCTCCTGAAGATTTTGCCTCTTTAATAGTTTATTGTAGTATTAAATATTATTCTGTGTTGGACATTATACTTATTTTACCAGATTTGGAGACCAATAGTCATAACTTCTACTATCTTATTCTTTCCAGTGGACGTGCTGTATTCTGGGACATCAAGAACCGCCTGCCCAGGTCAGTGACGACTGTCCAGTGGGAGAACAGCTTTGTTTCCGTCTACAGCAAAGACAACCCCAACCTGCTCTTCAACATGTGTGGCTTTGAGTGCCGCATCTTGCCAAAGTGCCGCACCAGCTATGAGGAGTTCACTCATAAGGACGGTGTGTGGAACCTGCAGAACGAGGTGAGGAATTGATGCACAAAATGAGCAAATGTTATGCAGAGGTTGCGTTAGACTTTCTTGTTGTTTTGATGGACGAGGTCGTAAAGATTCTGTCACAAACTATTGTTAAGTCAGTCAATGATGGAAAATATTTGATTAACGCGACCCCTGCTGTTATGCTATAAACTTCCATTTCAGTTTGAGACAATTGATAATCTAAATGTTTCTCACTACATTACTGAGACTTCTTTATAATAGCATCACTGCTGTCTTTATACAATTGACTGCATTTGCGTTTTGAAATTCTCATATTGTTTTTGCATGTTTAGGTAACCAAAGAGAGGACAGCGCAGTGTTTCTTGCGTGTGGATGACGAATCGATGCAGCGCTTCCACAACAGAGTGCGTCAGATTCTGATGGCCTCTGGATCCACCACATTCACAAAGGTCAGCAGACAGCATCCTCCCAAGACACTAACAGTCACAAAAATTAAAAGTAACGATGAGGGTAATTACCACGTCAGAATATTTCACTATGTTGCGTCTTTACCTCCAGATTGTGAACAAATGGAACACAGCTCTGATCGGTCTGATGACGTACTTCCGCGAGGCTGTGGTCAATACCCAGGAGCTCCTGGATCTGCTGGTCAAGTGTGAGAACAAGATCCAGACACGTATCAAGATCGGCCTCAACTCCAAAATGCCTAGCCGCTTCCCTCCCGTGGTCTTCTACACTCCCAAAGAGTTGGGTGGCCTTGGCATGCTGTCCATGGGCCACGTGCTTATTCCACAGTCAGACCTGCGGTAAGTCAACATGTGGGCTGTTTGTTGTCTTGATCTCTTGTCAGTAAATTATCTTGTAAATTAATTTTGCAAACTGGGCTTTAATTCTCCCCTCTCTCCACCAGGTGGTCCAAGCAGACAGATGTGGGCATCACTCACTTCAGGTCTGGAATGAGTCACGAAGAAGACCAGCTGATTCCTAACTTATATCGTTACATTCAGCCGTGGGAGAGTGAGTTCATCGACTCCCAGAGAGTTTGGGCTGAGTACGCCCTCAAAAGACAGGAGGCCATCGCCCAGAACAGGTATTGTCTTAATTAGATCTGAGGGACTAGGATTTATAAGATCTGTTCTTCTACACTGATCTTATAGTATTAATTTTGTATGAGCTGAAACTAGATGAGGCAAACAGCTTTGTGTGTTCTGTGTTTCAGGCGCTTGACCCTGGAAGATTTGGAGGACTCATGGGACAGAGGAATCCCCCGTATCAACACACTTTTCCAGAAGGACAGACACACATTGGCCTATGACAAAGGCTGGAGAGTCAGGACAGATTTCAAACAATACCAGGTATGATGAAGCAAAAGTATCTTGAGATAAAATTATATTATGATGATAATTGTAGTCTCTTATAATTCAGATATACCTCCAGACTAACCCAAGAACATTTAAAGTCTAACAAACAATGTAAAGTTTGGCCTGACGTTGAGGCCAAAAGAAAGAGAGAATGATTTCAGCTAAATAAAATAAGCTAAACCTTTTCAGTCCCAAATATACCAGGTGTCTGTCTGTTCTGGGTTTCATTATAACATTCACGTGTCCAATGCTTACAGTTTGGGTGTTAATATACTAAAAAATTGTCTTTTAAAATGAGCATTTGCTTCCAACATGCATATTGATGTCTCTGTCTTGATTGAGTACAGGTGCTGAAGCAGAATCCGTTCTGGTGGACCCACCAGAGGCACGATGGCAAACTGTGGAACCTGAACAACTACCGCACAGACATGATCCAAGCTCTGGGCGGTGTGGAGGGCATCCTGGAGCACACACTCTTCAAAGGCACTTACTTCCCCACCTGGGAGGGTCTCTTCTGGTGAGAGCCCTAAGAATGCTTATAGTGCAGCTCAAACAACACGAGAAAGTACTTCAGCCTTGGTCTGTGTAACTAAGTGTTACTTTTCTAAATGGAAAGACACAAGTACAGTCGAAGCACTTGAAGTACTTTTTGTATGTTTGGTTTCTATTTCCCTCTCTTAACTTCCCAGTCCAGTTGTGGATTTGTTTAAATGCAATTCCTTCATTAAATAAACATTAGTTTTCTCAATTTCTGGACTTTTACAGGGAAAAGGCCAGTGGCTTTGAGGAGTCCATGAAATGGAAGAAGCTGACCAATGCCCAGAGGTCTGGTCTGAACCAAATCCCCAACCGTCGCTTCACACTTTGGTGGTCACCCACCATCAACAGAGCCAACGTCAGTACAATCAACCTTTTGTTCCAGATCAATATATTTTTATATTCCTGAAGGAAAAGTCTAAATGATTTAAAAACTTTTGTCTTGGCCTGCATCTTACATGTTTTCTCCTCTGGCTTTAGGTGTATGTGGGTTTCCAGGTACAACTTGACCTGACAGGAATCTTTATGCACGGCAAGATCCCCACACTGAAGATCTCCCTCATTCAGATCTTCAGGGCTCACTTGTGGCAGAAGATTCATGAGAGCATTGTCATGGATCTCTGTCAGGTAGACACCAACTTGGCATACACTTTATACACAGCAGCCATTTAGCAAGATAAAGTTCATTCTTGTGGCTTTATACCTGCTTCACTGTTGACTTGTTCCCATAATGATATTAAATTGTTCTGCCTTTGTTTTCAGGTGTTTGATCAAGAGCTGGATGCTCTTGAGATTGAGACGGTACAGAAGGAGACCATCCACCCCAGGAAGTCGTACAAGATGAACTCATCCTGTGCAGACATCCTCCTCTTTGCATCATACAAGTGGAATGTCTCTCGACCATCTCTGCTCGCTGACTCCAAGTATGACTTTTGAAGCAATACGACCCAAAATATTTTCACTACTCATAATAACGTGCTCTAAAGACATTAAAGGGACTTGTAAAGTCTGTCATCATAGAAGCATGTTAACAGTCCTATCTAGACTAATATGAATTAAAATGTGCACCTTCTCCTGCAGGGATGTGATGGACAGCACCACCACACAGAAGTACTGGATCGACATTCAGCTGCGCTGGGGTGACTATGACTCACATGACATCGAGCGCTATGCCAGAGCCAAGTTCCTGGACTACACCACCGACAACATGAGTATCTACCCCTCCCCCACTGGGGTGCTCATTGCCATCGACCTGGCTTACAACCTCCACAGGTTAGGATTGTTACATCATGGATACACAACCAGTATAATGGCAGATATTGAGATTTAAACATAAAGTAGGATAGAACATGGTTAATTTGATCAATTTGATTGTAGTAAAAAAAAAAAAAAATAAGCCAACTTGGTTACAGGTCACAAATCAGCATCGACTGGTGGTTAAAGAAGGCAAACGGGGTTTTCTTCCTTATCTAAAGTGAATCCCAGTGTATTGTGGGTGTGTAAAAATAAACTACAGGCTAATGTTTGACAGCAGTGCCTGGATTTTGGCATCCATTTGTTCATGTCCACAAGTATGCTCTGCAGGAGCCTTTTGAAGTCTTCACACTAGCTTTCTTAACATGAACAACTGTCTGCAATAGGAAGTCTCAGAGTAGATGCACTCTTAACCCCCTGAAGTGTTTTTGTGTGACTATTGACTGGA
This sequence comes from Morone saxatilis, assembly GCF_004916995.1. Classification (NCBI taxonomy): domain Eukaryota; kingdom Metazoa; phylum Chordata; class Actinopteri; family Moronidae; genus Morone; species Morone saxatilis. Next base: position 13,928,515 of record NW_023340257.1, on the reverse strand, counting down.
AAAAACTTGATGTAAAAAAAACAAACAATCTCCAGTTAGTATATAACTATATATGTAATTATATTTCTCCATATAGTGGCTATGGTAACTGGTTCCCTGGAAGCAAGCCTCTGATCCAGCAGGCCATGGCCAAGATCATGAAGGCCAACCCGGCTCTTTACGTGCTCAGAGAGCGTATCCGCAAAGGTCTGCAACTGTACTCCTCCGAGCCCACTGAGCCCTACCTGTCCTCACAGAACTATGGTGAACTCTTCTCCAACCAGATCATCTGGTTTGTAGATGACACCAATGTGTACCGAGTCACCATCCACAAGGTGAGGACTGACGTTCTTTTCCTCCTCAACAGAGTTGTGCTATAACGTGCACAACTTGTTCAAATTACTTCTTAATCTTGTAAATAAAGTGTCTGAACATGCTGCTTTTACATAGAAATATGGAAAGAAATCCTTTTAGTCACATGTATTCTACATTTATCTCAACAGACCTTTGAGGGTAACTTGACCACGAAGCCCATCAACGGAGCTATTTTCATCTTCAACCCCAGGACTGGCCAACTCTTCCTCAAGATCATTCACACATCTGTGTGGGCTGGACAGAAACGTCTAGGACAGGTACAGCCCTCCTCTACCACTGCTCACTATTACAACCACCACCTATGCTTTTTGTATTATTTATTCTCGCTCCTATTGGGTTCAGTGATTTGATTTCTCATTTGTTTTACAGTAGTGCAGCACTTTCTATGGTTATCGTTGAATTGTGTGTCTTAGGAAAAGTTCTTTTCTCCCAAACAAACACCTTGCTACTGCTTTGTATTGGCTCTGTAGATATTTGTCACAGACACTGAAGGTGTTTGTTCCTTCCTGAGTGTCTAACTTTATTGTTGCTCTATCTCTGTAGCTGGCCAAATGGAAGACAGCTGAAGAAGTGGCTGCCCTGATTCGGTCCCTCCCTGTGGAGGAGCAGCCGAAACAGATCATTGTGACCAGGAAGGGCATGCTGGACCCTCTGGAGGTGAGACTCATTCATGCTAACAACCCTGAAGCCTTGAAGAGTCATCTATGTGATTTCTGTAAGGTTGATACATACTTTGAATGCTTTCCGGTTCTAATGTCTTTGGTCTCTTTTGTGCAGGTCCACTTGCTCGACTTCCCCAACATCGTGATCAAAGGCTCTGAGTTGCAGCTGCCCTTCCAGGCCTGTCTGAAGGTGGAGAAGTTTGGAGACCTGATCCTGAAGGCTACAGAGCCTCAGATGGTGCTGTTCAACCTCTACGACGACTGGCTCAAGACCATCTCGTCTTACACAGTGAGTTTCACTCTGTCTCACAAGAGCTTCAGACCAGGATTGAAAGGATCATAATAAATTAATATCACTGTATTGATCACCTGAGCTGATCCAAGCAGATTTCTCTAAAGTTGGGTGTCTTTATTTATTTTGTGACTTATTCCCCTGTGTAAATAGTCTGTGTTTGGTGGTCTGCTCCATCTCTAGGCCTTCTCCCGACTCATCCTGATCCTCAGAGCGCTCCACGTCAATAATGACCGCGCCAAGGTAATCCTGAAACCTGACAAGACCACTATCACTGAGCCCCATCACATCTGGCCCACACTCACTGATGAGGAGTGGATAAAGGTGGAAGTGCAACTCAAAGATCTCATTCTGGCAGATTACGGCAAAAAGAACAAGTAAGTATTAGTTTATGGACTGAATATTGGCCAGAAGTCAATGCAATATGTTCTCTGTAACTGGATAAAGTCAGACTTGGATTGAGTAGTCATCACTTGATTTGTCTTCATCCAGTGTTAACGTGGCTTCGCTGACCCAGTCTGAGATCCGTGACATCATCCTGGGTATGGAGATCTCTGCTCCATCACAGCAGCGCCAGCAAATTGCTGAGATCGAGAAGCAGACTAAAGAGCAGTCGCAGCTCACTGCTACACAGACCCGAACTGTCAACAAGCACGGTGACGAGATCATCACCTCCACCACCTCCAACTACGAAACCCAGACGTTCTCATCGAAGACCGAGTGGAGAGTCAGGTATACAGACAGTTTGTTTTATGGCATTACTTCACTCAGGAATGAGTTAAAGATTAAGTCTCTTACCCATAAAGAAATATAACCATCACATCTTATTGTAGTAAATGGGTAACAAGGCAGTTATTTTTTGGTTTCTGTCTCAGCTGGATTTAATGTTCCTTGTTCTTCAACCTGTTAGGGCCATATCTGCTGCCAACCTCCATCTCCGAACCAACCACATCTACGTGTCGTCTGATGACATCAAGGAGACCGGCTACACCTACATCCTGCCCAAGAACGTCCTCAAGAAGTTCATCTGCATCTCAGATCTGCGAGCACAGGTAATGTAGGAGATCCACAGTACTGCAGTTTACAGACAAACTGTTACACTATTGCTGGTACCTTTACATACCTCTACATGAAGGTCCCTCATTAACGTCTGTGCAAAGTAAAGAAAGAAACTGTCTGTAGATACTGACGGTGCACTGTGTTGTTCCAGATTGCAGGATACTTGTATGGCACCAGCCCACCGGACAACCCCCAGGTGAAGGAGATCCGCTGCATTGTCATGGTGCCACAGTGGGGGACACACCAGACTGTCCACCTGCCCAACCAGCTGCCTGGTCACGAATACCTCAAAGTAAGACAGTTTGGAGAGACTGATTCAAATTTAGGATTGGTGCTTGTTAGTTAAAGTGCCCTTTTTGTTCTTGTACCAGCATTTAAAAAAATAAAAAATAAACTTCTTTCCTTTCCTCAAACAGGAAATGGAGCCCCTTGGCTGGATCCATACCCAGCCTAATGAGTCGCCCCAGCTGTCCCCACAGGACGTCACCACCCATGCCAAGGTCATGGCTGACAACCCGTCATGGGATGGAGAAAAGACCATCATCATCACTTGCAGGTAGGTTCTTTGCTACAGGAATAAAAGAACAAGCTGTTTTTAACTGTAGTGAAGGGATTGTTGATGGTACTTAAATGCATTTTACTTTGGTTTTCAGCTTCACTCCAGGCTCGTGCACGCTTACAGCCTACAAGCTGACACCCAGTGGTTACGAGTGGGGTCGGCAGAATACCGACAAGGGCAACAACCCTAAAGGCTACCTGCCATCCCACTATGAGAGAGTGCAGATGTTGCTCTCTGACCGCTTCTTGGGCTTCTTCATGGTGCCTGGACAGGTGTCCTGGAACTACAACTTCATGGGTCAGTAGCCTTTGTTTTTTTTGTTTTTTTTATTGCCCCATCTTTTATTTTCCACTTTTATAAGATGAACTTTAGTTTAATACATTTACTAGATGAGCTAAATGATTCTGCTTTAATCATGTGGCACATCCTCAATACTGTTGTGTGCTTTCCTTTGTCAAATCGTTGCCATACATTGATATTTCCGCTCTGTTCCAGTATCAATCTGATTGATTTTACTGTGCAGATCTGCTTTTACAGCTCAATACTCAGCTTATTTTCAATGTTATAGAAAATAGTGTATTAAGGCAAGGCTGTCATACTGTCATCATGGGTGTGATGTTGTACAATACATAAAAGTGAGCTCAAATAACCATTTTTTGTCATCTTGTATTGCTATAGGTGTGCGCCATGACCCCAACATGAAGTACGACCTCCAGCTGGCCAACCCGAAGGAGTTCTACCACGAAGTCCACCGCCCCTCGCACTTCCTAAACTTTGCCTCGCTGCAGGAGGGTGAGATCTATAACGCAGACCGCGAGGACATGTATGGCTGAGGCGCTCAGCTCTCGACACATTTTGTAGATAACTCTGCAGGAATCATGTGGAGCCGGTCCAGGACAGCCCTTGTAATATTTCTATTGAACACATGTAACTGTGATGTTTGGAGTTTTTATGTAAAGGCTTTAGGACCTTTTAGGAGTCTGTTAATTGTTTTTTTTGATATTTTCTACAAATGTTTTGTTCCCCACTCTTTGGCCCCCATTTATTATCGTAAGGCTTCTTCTTCTACATTCAAGCATATGTGAATGTGTGTGTGTGTAGTTTTCAGTACACAATACTGAGGTGAAATATTTGATAATTAACATTGTTTCAGGGGTTAAGACTTTACTTCCCCTTAGCCATTTTGGAAATGAAATTGAAAGTTGTATTTTCATGCCGGTAATGCCCTGTTGCTTACGTTGTACTGTACATCCTGTCACATTGTAGCTCGGGTTGAAATAAAGATCACATTTTTTATAAACATGTGTCATGTGTAATGTAATCTCCTGTCGTTCTGACTGTTTAATAAAACTTTACATGCGGGGGGACTTTTGTTTGTGAGGCTTTGCTTCCCTCTTTGAGGAGGGCAGAGGTCAACACCGCCCACAGTAATGCACTCGGCTCGGGTTGGTTCCTACTCGAGCACACATTAGTGGTTTGTCTTGTTTTAAGTTTAATTTAGCCTTTTTATTTTAGTTATAGGTCAGTTTCTCACTGCAGATCTACAGAGGAAATTCAATGTTCACGCTCTGATGCATGCATCAGTATGCTCGACCTGGCAGCCGAGTTTCTACATGTAGTCTGTCTGTGTGTGTGTGTACTCGAATTACATTGGTCAGAAAAGTAGGAGGATCCTGCAGCGAGAAGACTGCTACTGTCCTGGACTGTCCAGCCTTGCACTACAAGTGCATTGCAGAGTACTCGATGTCCTTGTATATATTTTTCTTCCTTTGGGGTTAGGCTGTGGTAATGTGCCCGCACCATAAAGATGCATGACGCGTTGTTTGAAGAGGAGTCAAGTTTAGGCGTGTCGACAGCGTTGGCAAGATAACTGCACGGGCTTTAAACTTCACACCAGCACTATTTCTTTTTTTGTTTTCACTTTCCTTAAAGTCATGTCGCACTGACGAGCCCCTGTGAGTTTCGATAGCTGAACGCATGTGAAGCGAGCGGGTCGGATTCAGACATGGAGGGACCCGAGGAAGAGACCAAACACACGGAGGGCTGTTTTGACAGGACGTCCTCGGCTCTAACCGTGGATGATGTTTACGAAATAGCCAAACTGATCGGCACCGAGGTGGAGAAACTCATCGATGGCTGTGGCAAAGACAGCGTCGTGGGTCTGGTGCCGAAAATAGTGAAAGTGTTGGAGCTGCTGGAGAGCTTCGCGTCGAGGAACCACGCTCACAAGCTGAAGGAAGAGGAGCTGCTCAGGACCTTCGAGACGATACAGCTGCAACAGCAGAAGAAACGAGCGGGGAAAGACAGCGAGGAGGGCAACGACAAAAATGAAATACGGGTGAGAGACGTGGGAGCCTTTAATCCCCTCCACAGCACTTTGTAACAATATATAACGGCGCCAGTGCCTTCCAGACATTGTGTGTATTATACCGGCGTTATAACTGTTACCTTCTCAACGGTTAATAACTAACGTTAGCTTTGTTAACCGATTGGTAACACTAACGATAAATGGCCGACGCTTTTCAAATGTAACATGCACATTAAATATAGTTACATAAGGTGTGTGTTAATTCAGCTGGACACGGAAATTACTACTAACGTTATTTATATTTGAGTCCCGGGGTTATAGGATATAACGTTAACGCTGAACTGTTAACTACCGTGGCGGTTAGTTAACTGACGAGTGAACTGATATCAATCCGCCAACGTTAACCTGAATACCAGCCCAGTCCGGTGTCGTCAAGGCAACCGCGGCTTGACAGTTGGTGTTGCAACCGCGCCATTAACGGTTGGGATGTTTAACATAACGTTAGTTTATTCATTTACAATAATCTGTATCGATCCATAAATAAAACGTGTATGTTGAACTAACTTAGGTACTTTTAACTTAGTTTTACAGGATTTATCAAACCTTAGCTATTACCTTAACTTAGCTAAAAAGAAGTTAGCTAATCATCAATACATTTACTTATAGTTTGATAACGTTTTATATAATATAGCATATTAGCAGGGAATACACTTGGTGTCAAGTATAAAAAAAACAGACTAATATTATTCTTTATTTAATATTGATAAGTGTGGATCTACAGCAATCATTAATAATGAAAAAAACACGAATGAGTCAATAATGTTAACCACCTTAGCAGCTTATTGTATGTGTTATATCTTAGACTACCAGCAGGGAAAAGTGGGGTATTTGGCCGCAGGGCAGGGGTTGTAGAAGCTCTATCCTGCCCAGGGGCATCAAAGCAAGTGAATCCAACCATGTGTATATTCCACATTATTTTTTATTATTATTAATCTAGTGAGGAGGAAGATTTTACAGTTACTTACTAACCAAATGTATATTCATATTGTCTCCTTCCCCCTTTGACCAAACCCCACACCCACCTTACTGCCCTCTGTCTCCATCACATTTGGTCTGATAACTACCCTTTGTATCACTTCCCTCTGACTCCGATGTTAATCCTGTAACGTCCGGTGACTGCCTGATCAATGGCTACCATTAACATACTGTCTGTCGTATTGGTCCACGTATAAAAGTACCTTGTTTCATTTGCTCGGGGTCCGCTTACCGACTCAGACCTGCTCTGTGTTTGTAAGTTCACCAGGATGCCGGCATGCTTTATTAAACTGACACCACCACAGCAAACCTGAACTGGACTTTAAGGATTTTTCTTCAACACTATTGTTGTAATGGAATAAAAGTAGAAATATGAAGTGTGAAATTCACGCAATTCCACCTGGTACACATGGAACGAATAAAAAAAAACGTACATTAAAATGCTCCTGTGACAGAGGGAAGTACTGTACTTCCACTGCAGAAGCTGTAATACATCTTATGGTTTATTAACACAACAAAGAACCTCATTGTTTCTTAACAAAGTATTTGTTCTATGCCGTTTAACCTACATTGTTGCCAGTTCTCCATCATATGAAATCGCTACTGGTAATGCTTATCCAGCAGCATGTCTAACCCCTTACACTTTAATCTGTAGTATCAGTACACAGTAGAAAAGACTGTTATTCAGTAAATGAAAAGTTGTGGTTCTCAGATGTCAGAATTTGTCCAGGAACCATTTCAACAAAACATCTGTAATAACTTAACAACACAATAACACACCCACTTGGACACAACCTATTTTGCAGAAGCCAAATCCTTGCATGCTCAAGAGATTTTAATAGAAAGTGTAATATCCTGTCTCTGCGGATATGGTTTTATCACGGCCTCCCGTCCTCTCAAGCAGAAGCTGCAGCAGAAAGAGGAGCAGTGGAGAAAGAGGTGTGAGGAGCTGCAGGTCCGGGTACAGCAGCTCCAGGAGGACAGAGAGGAGCTTCAGAGCAGGCTGAAGGGCAGCCATGCACAGGAAGGTATGGCCCAGGTTTTTAAAGTCAAATATGAAATGTACGACGGGTTGATGAAATCTGGTCTGTTTGCAAAAATACTTCCCAGATCAGTTCCAAAAGCAGCCGTTCCCTGTTTTATTGTGTACTCTATATTACTCACATGAGAGTTCAAATCCCACCCTATAAATGCAGATGTTACCATATGAACTCTTCGTACAGCCTGAGGGAATCATGGGGATTCTTGCCATCAGTGAGAATTGAGTGGGAATGTGTGGCTCCCACATTAGGTGTTTTTAGGGTGGCTCTAACTCCCCAACTTTAAATTCTTTAGTAAGGATAACCCCTTGAGATGTACCATCTCGTTTCCAAGGGGGTGAGTTATGATAAGTTTTAAATAACTTAAAACACATAAATGTAGAAAAACAACCAAGCATGTTCTATACCTCATTGCTTTTAGCAGCACTGTTTTTTTCTGAACAGAATTACAGGAGAATTTGACGTCTACCTGTCCAGCACTTATCCAGCATTGCCATCAGCTCGTTTCTAGCAAGCAAATCAGCCTCAAGGCCATTTGGTTATGTAGTTTTCCTACTCTAGCCCAATGATGCAAATGTATGTAGCATTACTTTCCATAAAAATGCCTCTCCACCAACTACTGTACAGATTCAAAGCAGTGGGTTAACAGCACTAAGGTTGAAAGCAGTCAAACTGGTTGTTGGATTGTTTATAGGGCAGTTATTTCTGAAGCAGCAGAAGTTCTCATTACCTGATTACCCTGCAAAGATAAAAACTATGCACTGAAGATATTTCCACAAGGTAGACAGATATTTTGTTAGAAAAGCATAAATAATTATACAACATTGTTTACATTTGACATCTACTTCATCAATTTTGTGTAATAATTACAGAGTGAAACAGAAAATCTATCATGGCTTGTTTTCACTGATTCATTTCAGCATGTAGAAGACTGTGAGCGAGAGGGTGGAGTCGCTTTGCTGACTCTTGTTTTCTTGTACAGACAGGAAAAACATGCCGTCTTAATACTTTCTGTGATTTATTTGACAGGAGGCCCTGTGGCAGGTGATAACTGTGATCGTTAATTTTATGTGATCAAAGTGACTCCCATAATTAATTTAAGTTATGTTCAAATGTGCTGTCAATTATTAAATGTATATACAAGAATGACATTTTAATGGAGTGCAGTTCATGGTTTAAGAGACACGCTTTATTTTTTGCTGCAGTGCCAGTATATCTGAAAGGTCAGTTTATCAAAATCATAAAAAAAAAACATGAATGCTATCTGGCTGTACAATAGCTTTGGTTATATTTGCCCAGAGATATCCACGTCAGAGATTTCTCCCTCCACTTCAATACAAAAAAGAAAAGAGATGGAATGTTGTTTGTGCTACATGTGAGAAACTCAACAATAAAATGTCTCTCTGAACACAATGTCTCACTTTCTCTAGATCATCCACAGACTTTGCTGTGAACAGTTGAACTTTTTAGTGAAAAATCATCATCAAGCTCATTTTAGAGACGCAGATCTCAAAACCAAAAAATGGAAACTCTCTGCAAGAACAGAAAACATGAGGAGCAACAAGACATACTGTATGTTTGTTTGTGATTTGGGGTGAACTGAACCTTTAAGTCTGTGTAAAACATTAAGATCGTGTTCTGTGTGTGTGCAGACCGCGTCCAGCGGCAGGAGCGGGAGGTGATGCTGAAGCTGAAGGAGGTGGTGGACAGGCAGAGAGATGAGCTGAGGGCCAAAGTCCAGGAGATCACCACCATCTCCAAAGAGGTGGAGGCGGTAAGGAGACACAAATGTGTGACGATTCTTCTGCCACATTCTCATTTAAAGTCATACATTCGTGCACAGCAGCTCTCAACTCAGAAAGAAATTGAATTGGCCTTCTGCACTTGAGAGAAAGCTGTCATCTCTGCTGGTATGCATGACACTGTTGTACTATTTATGGCTCTGGCTACAAAGGTTGGTTTCTTTAAGGGCATGTTGACTTTCCTCATAAACAATAGTGTTAGTGTCATGAAGTTTCTATGTCTTTAATATTTGCACATATAGAGCATTGTAGCATACACACATTATTACACAATTATGTATCACATGCGGCATCAAAAGAGAAGTTACATCATGTGTAACGCACAAGTAAACACACTGGAGGACAGGAAGTGTTTCCATCAGGGAAAGAGGGAAGAGATTATCCACATAGTTACTGGTTGAGGATTAAGCAGCACTCAAAACAGGTCTGGGCAGAGTTTTTACCCCCACACAGCCACTTTGTGTGTGTGTTTGTTTGAATGTCTGCACATGTCTGTATGTGTGTCAAGGCATGTATACCACGTGATGTAAGTAGCAGCCATAACTGGGTGTGTATTTGTTAATGGTTTGCTTTTTGCTCACAGTCAGTTGACTTGAGTGGAAGATTGAAAAAAAAAAAAACAACTCATGGTCAACTAAACTAGTGTCTCTGTTTGGATGCCTAGAATTTTTTGGTCATTCTTAAAATGAATGCTACACTTGTGTTGACATTGTGTGGTTTCATTTCTCGCCCTCTCCTCCCCCAGACCTTTTGTCCAAATCCCATGCATGGAAACATTTTCACCCCACTCTCAGATGCAGATAGACTGTCTGTTCTGGTTCAGCCCTGCCTTATTGGTTTTGGGTTTAACTATATTTATACCTGGTGGGAAATATAGAAACCGCCTGTTTGACTTTAAGCCTGTTTAGTCTATTTGCTCCTGTTTGCTTATGATTAAAAATTGTAGTTCACATGTATCAGTATCTTTATCTGTGTGTGTGTGTGTGTGTGTGTGTGTGTGTGTGTGCAGCTCCAGGAGCAGTTGGACCGCTTCATGAAGATGAATGCGGAGTTGCGACACAAGCAGGATGTGCTGCAGGCCCAGCTGAAGAGCACCGTGGAGAGGAAAGCTGACATGGAGGCCGACCTGAAGGAGAAAAGCAAAGAGATAGAAAACCTCCAAGCACAGCTGGACAGAACCAACAGCAACAACCCTGTACGCATGCCTCATACACAGGATGGATTATATTATTATCATATTTCATTTATGTTTCCTTTGTTTCTTGCCCCAAAAAGTATATGATAGTCCCCTTCTCACATGTATGAAAGTGTGCTTGCACAGGTTTGCTTCTAGCGTTCAGAGCTACTTTAACATTTGTTTATGGTATTAAAAATCAACACTTACTGAGCTGCAAGTCAAAATATATCTGTCAGTTTCTGGGATAATTAACTAATTCTTCTGCTCCAATCCTTCTAAAATATTCTGTACTAGAGCTAAAGCTTTAAAAAGTAATTTTAACAGTCGCTTTCAATCCCAGTCCAACCAACACAACCTATCAGCGTGCCTTTCCTCCTCCAACAAGCTCAAGACTTGACAGTTTGTTGTTGACTGTAGTTTGAAGTAGTTCAGTAGTCAGTGTGACTTGATGACTCTCTGTCTTCCCTTCAGGCCAGTCCGAGTCAAACTGCTCGTGAGTCAAAAAAAAAGTCGGCGGTTGACCAGAAGGATCCCGATCAGCCGTGCTTCACCAAGAAGGAGGTGCGTGACATCATTTTCGAAAGGAATGAGCTCAAAACCAACCTGTTCCTGGTACAGGAGGAGCTCAGCTACTATCAGAGGTGAATTTAGTGTGTGTGTGTGTGTTGACACGTCTTATTTCATCATGTTTACATCAGGTATGTGTTTCCTACCATTATTACATTAGTTTTTGCTGTTTAAAAAAACAGTTCTCAATGATTTAAAGTTTTGAATGATTTGTAAATGTAAATGATTGTGTGTTCCTGCAGGGAGATCCTGAATGAGGAGAGGTGCCCAGGTTTCCTGTTAGAAGCCGTCCGCTCTGCAATCAAAAAAAAGAGAAAGCTCATTAAAGCAAAGATGCTCGGGATTCCTGTGAATGAATGCAGCAGCAGGTCTCTCTTACACACACAACACACATTTATTGTATCCAGATGGGCCGGTGAGGAAATATGTTCCTAAATATGTTCTCTTGCTAGTGATGAGGAGGAGAGAAGTTCTCTGTTCGGGCAGACAGAAGTAGATGGAACAGAAGTTGACGGCGCTGAAAAGCCAACTGAGTCACGCATTCGAAACCTGTGAGTACAACTTCTGCCTACACCTCCACACTGCGCCACTCAGACCTGAAACCACAGTGCTGGGCTGCAAAAAGCCAGACATAATGTCTTCATCGGTTTAGATCTCCCACCTGAGGTTTTTGGTTGTGGTGGTTTCGTTATTTTAGTTTCAGCATTAGTCCGTAATTATGTTTTTGCTTTAAGAACATTAAAGGTAATTACCTTGCTTGCACGGCTTTACAGCATTGATTAAAGGGACAAAGGGAGAATGACCGCATTGACCCGAGGTCTGTATAAGCAGCTATGTCTTTCCCTTTACTACAGTGTTTGTAACTGTATAGAGCGAGAAGAATGAGAGCTGCAGCAGGTCAGACGGGTCTGTGTTTTCTCATGTCTGGAATGCTGCTGGTGGACCTTTTTATTAATATGGATTCAGATGTGTTTTCTGAGATAGAGATCAGACTGATATTACACAGGATTTCTCTAGACAGGCAAGCTCAGGATTATCTTAAAGCCATTAGCTGGAAGCATGTGAGAGAGAAAGAGAAATATGACGTGTGACAAAAGTCATCAGATGGATGTGAACACTGATGATGTACCAGTTGAAGTTTGATGCCTTACTTAATGTAAGTTCTTACAGTGTTTTATTTTAGTAAGACATTTACACTAAAACACAATTAAAAATTAATTTTCCAGATCAAATCAAGCATAGCAAATCAATAAAATAGATTTTAAGTTGGTGGGTGAGTCCATTAATGAAGAATAGGCACTGGGAAAGTACCAGGAGCTGACTAAGGGAAGTAGGGAAGGGAATCTTACTTAACCAAACCTAACCAGCAACTTTGGGAAAGTGCTTTTAAGTCTGGTTAAAACTGAAAGTATAGCTGGGTTAACATGTGTTTCGTTATTAGACAGCCAGTCTATCATACCCATTTTACATGCATTGTTCACCTTTAGCCCAGAATCTCCAAAGA
>NW_023340257.1:13909259-13916134 GCF_004916995.1 Morone saxatilis | reverse complement strand
AAGACGAATGATCAATTCAAGTCTAACAACTGTAAGATTTTGTACTATAAATGCAAAGCAAGAGCAATAAAAATGCCCCAAAACCACCACTGCTATAAAAACAAAATCAGAAACACAGCAGACGTCATCAGACTGGTTTCATCTCTCTCTTTCTCTCTCTCTCTCTCTGCTGACACTGTCGCTGTCCTGAGATCTTCGTCAATCCTGTCCTATATTTAGCTGTAATCCCTGACAACAGATCTGACCACAGGCCTGTCTTTTTTCTACTCTGTCGTCTGCAGCTTTGGCTTCCTGGCGCGGTCGGGCAGCGGTCGGAGTCCTACCCACATGAGCAGCTCCGCCTCCAGTTGGGAGATCATCGGAGACTCGGAGGCCACTGATGAGACGGATCAGCGAGTGTCCTCCTGAGCCCCGTACAATCCACAGAGATTGTCTCCATTTGATCTGAAACTGATACCGACTTCTTCCTCAGTCTGGTGGTGGCTGGGGAAAAAGATTACGAGGACATTTGAATGCAGCCCCAGTGTGTATAACACAAAAGCACTATGTGAGTGTGAGGAAAGTGTGAACATGTTTAAACAAACTCAACTTTCTTTTTTTGTTTTATTTCCTTTCCCCTTTTTTTAATTTCACACTTTCCCAAAGTCCCCTTATTTTTCCATAGTACATATAGTATACTAGTACTACAGTACATATGGTACAGTGTACCACAGTATTAAGAGGGATACGCACCACAAAAAAGATACTTCCTTTTGTATGATTCAAGTGTTAATACAACAATCATGTTATTCTTCATCGTAAGGAAAGTTAGTAAGTTTTATATATAACTATTAATATAATCTCAAACCTTTTTTAACAAAAACCAAAGACATTACAAAGATTTATTTTCTCTGTCCTCAAGTCATATGTAAAACAGTACATTTAGTTCACCTCAGTTCCACTAGGGGGCGTTGGTTCATTTTATAACTGATAATCAAAGATTTTACCCCAAATTTATGAAACTTTTACCTCAGCAGGGGAGTTTTTAAGCCATGTGTTTTCTCATGTGTACTTCATCATCTGAAGCACTTTTATGGTGAAGGACAAAAACAAAATCATACAGTCATATTACCAGTCTCTTCCAGTAGTGAGTGCATTTTAACCCCTTAAGCCTTAACTTACAGCTTGTACTGGTAAAAAAAAAGTTATTTTCTTAAATTGCAGTCATTGCACAGAGCCAAAGCCTTTGGCTGGTGTTTATTTGATGGTGGTGCCATAAACGTGCATGAGTATATGTTTGTGTAAGCATACGTGTTCTGTTCAGATTGGTTAATTTACTTTAAAAGGAAGATTTGAGCTTCCTTGTGGAAATGAGAATTGCATGTTATTTTTTTTTGTGCCGAACACCATTAGCTGACGAGTTACGATAAAGTCTGTCTGACCCCTCTGTTCCCTCTAAATGTCTGAACACAGCACTGCGCAGACAATGACAGACCAGTGGAGTTGGATTTGTGTATTTGCCGAGACACAACGTATAACCTTCCAATCAGATCATGTTCTCCTGAAATACTGTGCTCACAATTTATTTTTGTAAGTGTGTTTTTGATGGAAAGTTTTTGCTGCGTAAAACAGATTTAAAGATGTCAAATGCCATGTGAGTGAATTTTATTGATGAAATGTGATAAAAAAACAATATAAAATGTGATTTTCTGTGACATTGAGATTTCAAGATTCAATAAAATCCATTAAACACAGAATTCTAATGCATTTTTCCCATGACTCAAGAAAAAAAACACACAATAGTAGATTGAAAGAGCTCATAGTGACCACGTCATCATCTTGTAATCACTTTCAAGACTTATAAGGAGGAAGAAGGCGTTCTTCATCACGTCCTGGAAGACTATCAACAATAAGATTCTGGGAAAAAGGTGAACATCAGGGGTGTGTGTTCGTGCCTGAGCAGTGTGTGCGGCGGGTTTTGTGTATTAGTGTTCAACCATCTTTAAAAAGCTCTGTGTCTGGCTGAATAGAAGGAAGTGGCTCTGACTTCCCCAGGAAATGGGAAGAGGAAACCCAGGGGCTTCGACCTCTCTGGCTGCGCTGGAGCCACAAGACGAAGAGAGGGAGAGACGGGGAAGGAGGGAAGGGTGGAGGGTAGACAGAGAAGAGATACTGCCTCTCATTGTGCTCCCTCTGGCTGGAAGGAGAACAAGTTGAGAGGACACGAAAGAAGTCGGAGATATTTTGGTCCCTGGTTTTGGTTTTTGGATTTAGTGAGGATATGAAGCTTCTCCTCCGAGCTCTGAGTGCTCTGCTCTGCTGCTCGTTGGCCTCCTCTCACACTCTGGATCCCGCTGGGAAGAACGTCTGCCACAATATCAGGTACACTTCAACTCTACCTTCACTCACACCTGTTGTCCTTTGACTGTTTTATTGACATGTGATAGTAGCAGGAGACAGGCAGTAATAGAAGCTTGTGACCAAAATATTCTGATGTGTGGGGAAAAGAATCAAGATAGTACTTCCTGTGACAAATTTGAATGATGTCCACCTTCTCAAAGAGTGTAGGACTTTTGGACAGGTCTTTGGTCTGAATACGAGCATATAGTTTTTCCTGGTTAGATACCACAGATGGTTTTATTTCATACGCTTTAGATGTGTCATGCTGATTAGATTACTCTGTGTATCTTCAGGGACCCTTCCACCCCGGTCTGTTGCACTGGATGGCGTCAAGAGGGAAAAGAGTGCACTATACGTGAGTTTAATGGACAGCAATCTACAGGAATGACGCTTTTACCGCTTCCATATTTGATTTGGTTTCCTGCTTTCTCGTTCACTGGTGTGCTTTTTATGTCTCTGTGTGCAGCTGTGTGTGAGGGTGAGCAGGCCTGCCTGAAGGATGAGATCTGTATGTTTCCTGGAGTGTGTCGCTGCCCAGCTGGCTACTACGGAGCTCACTGTAAAACACGTGAGTTACAATAAACAGGAGCTGTTTAGCATCAGTTGATTGATGTGTCTGTGCACAATCTGCACTAAATATTTCAGTTTTATTGTGTAAAAAGAACCATTTAGGGTCATTAATATAATACTAATATTGCACTTTGGCAAAAGGAATTGTAAACCTGTAAATGTTTCTTCTGAATTTCATGTGACTTTCTGTACAATGTGGCTCATTCATTCAGATATCTTGAGGTCAGAGGTCAAGGGATCCCTTTGAAAATGGCCATGCCAGTTTTTCCTTCGCCAAAATTTTGCATAACTTGGTTGGTTAAAGCTGATGAATCTTACATAGATGTAATTTTGCTACTGCTTTGTTTTGTTTTTGTTTACATTGTAGGCTACTTAGTTAATTGTTTTCATCTGTAGACTCATTTCGCTATACACTATTCACTATTCAGCTTTCTGTTCACCTGTTTTATTAATACTGTGTTATTTCAAATTGTTGATTGTTTTTAGGAAGATTAGCGACCACTTTGTGGAAACTAATGAGGAACCAATATAAGAATAAAGGATGTTGCTAATGCCTCCATTGGTTGGTACCAACCAGCATTAGGATGCGTTAGGTCATCTAGTTTGAATTGATACCAGTATCTTCACTCTAGCTTTAAAACCAACCCTGATATAGCCTCTGAAAGACACTGCAGAGTGGAAGAGGTCAGGATAATGGGGTGGCACCTGGGGTAAAGTAACCAGTAACTATAGTTGAGTCCAACTCACACTTGAAATGTTTATTGCAGCAGTACAACAAAGCAAATCCAGCCCCAGTGTGTATAACACAAAAGCACTATGTGAGTGTGAGAAAAATGTGATGTTCACAACTCAACTTTCTTTTTTGTTTTGTTTCTTTGCTTTAATTTCCCCCTTTTTTATTTCACACTTTCCCCAAGTCCCCTTATTTTTCCATAGTACATATAGTGTACCACAGTATTAAGAAGGATACGCACCACAAAGGATGCGTTAGGTCATCTCGTTTGATTTGATCCCGAACTCATCACTCCCCCGCAGGTATGTTTACACAGAGATATTGGGGAGTGATGAGCAGATACCTTAAACCCTCTAGCCCGAGCCTACAGGTGGATGCTGGGGTGGTGGTGGGGCTTTACAGAATGACAGGCAGCAATACTGATGCAGGGCAGAGCAGAGGGAGAGCTGGGAAATTTGACAGCTTAAATAGACGGATTGGAAGAGTGTGTTTGATTTGTGATTATGGAGAGTGAGGCATGTCACGTGTGTGTATAGCAGTGCAGCTCGTTCATTACATCATTCTCCACTTTATGACATTTGTCATTTTACTCCAAACTACATTACACACAATGAATCAGTTGTACTATGTACACGCCATAGTATTTGTTGAAAATGACCTGACTGTCTCATTACATTCATCGATCACTCCTGTCACTCGACTACAACCCACGACGTACATTCCACATCTCCATTTAATCACAGAATCAGAACACCACTTTCCAATCGCTTCTATTTAACTTCAATGATGTGGTTCCCATGCTCTCCCTCTCTCTTGCCCTCATCGATGTATTTGCTGCCTTTATTCTGGTAAATCCCCACCACCACGCCCAACGCACCTATACTCATGCTAATTTTAAGTATTTGTCAATGCCTTCCCCACATAATATCTCTTTGTAAACATACCTCTATATTATATTCATTCAAATCAAACTTAGAATTGAGTTCCAACCATCCTTTTGTCCGAATATCCTTACTTTAAGATACTGTTAACACTAAATATAGTACTATAGGAACAAATAAAACTTGAAAGTGTAAATAAAAAAATTAAATGTTAAATGCAAATAAAACAAACAAAAAGAACGTGTGTATTTTTGAATCATTCACATATTTTCGACACGTCACACTATTGCTGATTTGTTCTGATCACCACTTATTGTATATTCTTTTTTTACTCTAATAAACATGTTCAAATTGATATCTCAACACTATGATTACTGTCATTACTATTAACCCCAGTCTACCACCCCATCGCTAATCCAACTCTTCCACTCTGGGCATGTCTAATTCATGATCTATATTCATTTTTTGTTAAACTAGTTTTGATATACTAGTCTGCAATTCCAAATAATACTAACTTCATCTAATGCTTTTACCAACATGAGCCAAATTATGCAACACTTTATTTATCGCTATATTGGTTCGCTCATTATGTTTCCACAAAGTTTTCTCTAATCTATCCTAAAAACAATGGTCAACAATTTTGGAAATAAACACATATTAATCAATATAAACATGAATGAGACATGACATCTTAATTCAGGTGAATATGATTATGTAAAGATTATTCTACATATTAACAACAACATTAACCTAATTAGTCCATCCTACAATTGTAAACAAAACCCAAACAAATCGTTAGCAAATCTTACATACGGGTATTTAAGAATTCAATTCATCTGTTAACCCAAACCAAATTACAAAAATATTTTGCTAAGTAAAAACTGCATATGCCATTGTTCAATAACCATATTACCTGCTACTCCAAATGATCTTAATTGTAATGAGCCCACAGTTGTTTACATAAATTCGACATTTTAAAATTCAAAGGAAACACTGACATTTTTACAATTGCCTTGTTTTCCAAATTCAAAATTTATATTATATTAATACCCATGAATATTAGCTTCTTTTTTACACAAATAAAACTTGAAAATATTTAGTCGAGATTGTGTCATCATGTACAACATCAATCAACTGATGTCTAAACAGTCTCCTTTTATTGGTAACTCACGTTTTCTACATGATCATCCTTTACCATACTTGCAGCACACATCCATTAAAATACATATCCTGCATCTTCATCATTATCCAGTCTCACCCTCCACCACATGCTCCACACAGAAGTACTGAAAAACACACAATTTATACTGTATAAATCAAACACCAAAATCAAAGATATAAATCATTAAAATTTCATCCTTTTAATTGTCTGTCCATTAAATGCAACCTTATATTACACTCTCTTTCGCCTCGTTGCGAGATTGCGGCAAGATATACACGCTGTTGTGAATCTCCTCGAAAACCAAACATCCATAAAATCTTGAATCAATCAGATACAAACATAAATCGTAAATAAAAATAAAACACATGTTTAACTATTCTTAAACCATCGAAAAACACTAATATTACCTCTATATTCAAACCAAAAATACCCTGTTCCAAAAGTCAATACACTCTTTCTATAATGGTTTTAGCAATCATTCCAAAAAATCTATTATACAACATAATACTTTATCTTTCATTCTATTTCCACACACAAATCAGTTTAATATTTTGTTCACAATCAATATCTTTTATTATTTTAAACTGTCCCATTTCTCCTATCATTACCTATTCACCATTCAATAAATACAGTCAACTGAATATCCCAATTTTTACTTAATTATAATATGTACAATTAATTATGATACCTAATAAGTTTCTGTGCTATTATCTAATCATTCTTTTAGTAATATCATAATACTATACTGAAAAAATTAATATAATATCTTTTATTAAACTGATTACGGTTTGTATTGTGTGATTTTTTTTTGTGTGTTTGTAATACTAACTTAAACTGTGTTTTGAAGGGGTTACACAACATGGAGGACGGCAGAACAGGCAAATGCTGGAGAGGAGCAGGGGCACCTAAGAAAATGAAATGTAAGGCTGATCCAAAGGAAGCACAGTCGCCATAGAAAGATAAATGGTCAGAACCCGCGGCAGCTTACGTAAAGATATTCGTGACAGGAACGGAGGGAAAAGAAATGAGCCTACATGCCGGTACTACCTAACTTGAAATGATGATAAGCCCTGAGCCGGCGGCCGACGGCGTCGCAGAAAACCGTGAGATAAACTGGCGAGGCACGCGAAACGGGTAGATTTAACAAAGT
>NW_023340257.1:13884632-13909234 GCF_004916995.1 Morone saxatilis | reverse complement strand
CTGAATGAACAAAGAAAAAAGGATGCAGGCGCTGACAGGGACGAGAGGGCTTTTATATGTGCTGGAGCACTGGGCCCAGGTGCTCCAGTTCAGGGTGGACACACAATCTGCTCCCCTTGCACCTCTAAGACAAAGTACACACAGTAACTGACCGCACACACGCACTCAAGCAGATTAAGTAGTATTCCCTGTGTTTGTTTGGTTGTTACCAGGCTGTCCTCTTGAGTTCTGGGCTCCAGACTGTCGCAAGATATGCCCGTGCCACCCATATGGCCGCTGTCACCCCATCACTGGTGAGTGCACCTGCAACGCCAACCGCTGGGGGCCGCAGTGCCAGTACACCTGCAAGTGCACCCGGCACGGCCACTGCCACCCCATCCATGGAAACTGCACGTGCGACGAGGGCTGGTGGACGCCGACCTGCTCCAAGCCGTGCCAGTGCGTCAGCGGGGGATCTGTGGGCCCCGGCTGCGACCAGCTGACAGGCCGGTGTCAGTGCCAAGGGGGCCACTGGGGGCTGAAATGTTCTGGCTCTTGCAACTGCTACCTGTCGCCATGTAATCAGCGTACCGGTGTATGTAACTGCGAGTCAGGCTGGTGGGGACCCAGCTGTGACCGGCGATGTAACTGTGACCTCACACACAGCCGCTGTGACCAGGCCAACGGGCAGTGCCTGTGCCACCCGGGGTACCAGGGTCTCTTCTGCAACCAGCCCTGTGAAGCTGGGAAGTATGGCAGTGGTTGTAAAATGAGGTAGGTGTAAGGTAGGATGCACTTGTTTGTCTAAATACCTGCGTGTTCCTGTCTTTCTGACTCTCTCTCTATCTTCTGTCCTCAGTTGTGGTTTCTGTAAAGACCACCAGCTCTGCTCTGCCACCGACGGTGCCTGTGCTGCCTGTGAGCCCGGCTGGAACGGTACACAATGCGACAGCCCGTGCCCATCTGGTTTTTATGGCGACGGCTGCCAGGAGAAGTGTCCACGCTGCAGGAATAATGAACCCTGTGACCCAAAAACTGGGAAATGTTGGAGGTGTGACACTGGATGGACCGGACCCAGGTGTGCATGAGTGTTTGAGGCAGATATGACTGTGTACTTAAGTTACAGTGAAGGTTATGGAATCATTTGTAGGTTTTTTGTGTTTTACCATTTTACAAAGCATGACACAAGGTTTCTTAGCTGTCTTAGACCCACAAATTCTATAGATAGAATTAGTAAATCACATATCAAAGGCAATGAGGAACTTCCAAATCAAGTGTATATGTTTATATGATTACAGCCTACTTAGTAATTGTTTTATTAAAATACATCAGAATAATATTCTAGCCTTCATCAGTCGTAGAGATCTCCTATAACCTGTCAACATATTAAGCTTAACCCCATAAGATATTAGCATGCGTACAGTCACAGCTCATAACTGCACTGACATTTACTGATAACATGTGATGGAGTAAGTTTCAACTCTGCATATTGATTTTTATACTGTATACAAATAGCTGCCTGGAAGAAGGAAAAAAATCAGCCTTAAAACGTTACGGTATTCTTTGTAAAAAGTTTGGTGTAACATAACGTTTATGCAGTTTAAAGTTAATGTGCTAGTACATATAAAACCACTTGTGTGATGCTTTGGTCTTTGGTAATGGTTGAAAGTTAAGTCTGTGAAAATGCTCCTTGATCTTTAATATCCATTTACAAAGGAAAAGAGTTTAAGAAGTTGTACATGTGGTGAGATTGATGTTTAGGATTAGATAATGAATGCTGGTTCATTTGACGCCCTCATTATTTGTGTCCTTGTGTCATCGCTCCGCCTTGCCAGGTGTGAGGAGGCCTGCTCTAACAGGACGTTTGGAGACGCCTGCAGCTTCCTGTGTAGCCCTTGTTTCCACGGTAACTGCCATCATGTGACAGGAAGATGTGTCTGTCAGCCAGGCTTTCAGGGAGAGAGGTGAGCTGACTGGCATCATTAAACAGCCACCCACACAAGCGAGAAACTATTATGAATCTGTTTCATTCTATGTTTTGTTTTTTTAGTCATGTTGTGTGTTATAATATCCTGAAAATGGCCTCTGGGTGAGCAGATTGATAGAAGTCCATCATTTTTATTACAGCATATGTGATTAATTTCTGTGCAGATATTTAAACAGACACAAAATGCTTTTAGTTAACCCAAAAACAAACATTATTTCAGTCGAGGCTGCTGAGTGACGCGCTATTCTTTTACATGTTTTAACCCATTAACCCCTACAATAATACTTCCTTGTAGATGCGTTCAAGGAACCACTGGCAACTGCGATTTAACAGTCTGCATTTAAAGAGCACTGCAATTATAAGCTGTTTTCATATAATGACATGGCTGGATATCTAGCTGGTCTTGTGTCAAGGTGTCCACAATCAGACTTTGCAGAGGCAGCCGTTCTGACATGCTCTGGCCTCCTCACAATGTTTACTTGACATTACAGTCTGTTGTACACTAAACTACATCATGATTCATTGTTCATAGACAGAATTTTATGTTTGCTGTTGTGATGTAATTCTGTGATTGTATGTTTTGTTCCAGCTGTAACAGTAGCTGCCCTGCCCTGCAGTTCGGCCTCAACTGTTCCTCTGTCTGTGACTGTGGCGAGGGGGTCCAGTGCAACCCAGTCACTGGTGTCTGCCCCAACAGTACGTCCCTCCATCAAAATCTGTGTGTGTTGCCGCATGGATTATTGTATGAGCCTGAATCACATGTTTCTTAACGTCTCTGTATGTGTGTGTGTGTGTGTGTATCAGGTATCAGAGGTTCTGTACTAGCTGGTGTGCTGGTTCCTTTGCTCCTGTTGCTCCTCGCTGTGCTCTGCTGCTGTTTGTGTTGTGGAGGAGGTCCCGTTGATGGAAAAGACGGGTCTGTACCTCACTTCACTCTTTCAGCATTATATCCACTTAGTGTACTGTACAAACCTAAACACTACTGGACTACCTTGAACTGGACTGGAGGCAGTTTAGGCTTTTACTTTATCTTTTATATTATTTGTCATTTGTGAAATTAAAGGGCTTTTATTTGGATTTCTAGCCATGACAGGCTGTGAACTTTCCAGGCCCTCTTTTGTCTTTTCCCTCTACAGAACCATATTTACATAACACAACCCAGAATCTGGAAGTATTCACTTTATAATTCTTCCTTAGAATTGGTAATTGTGGTATTATCATTACATTTTGGGTGGTGGCAAGACATTCAGTACCAAGGATTTTAATTTTAGTGAGATTCAACTGTACAATCAACACAAATTCAACTCTAGCACAGTGTGAAATTCTAGACTATAAAAACCTTCTTCTTTCCAGGGCAACTGTGGTTGATGGAGGCTTGTCAGTTCGGATGAAGTATCACGTCTACAGCGTCCTGGCTAACATCGGTTCTGCTCTTCCCTGTATCTCTGATTGGTCTTCTGGCCTGCCTCGTGTCACCGGTCAGTCCTGCAGCTCAGTAATGAAGAGTGTGTTTCATGTTCACTTTAGTGAGAGATATTTGAGTGCTTTTAAACCTTCACTTTCAGTGGAAAGACTGCATGAACTATTACTATTAGTAGCTCACCATAACTATGTAACATTAGAAGTAAAAAAAGTTGATCATCATGACAAATTACTGGAATTAAATGAATTAAACTAGAATTAATCTATTTTTCATACACACACACACACAGTATCTCACCATGACCCAGAGCTGACGTTCAACCACAGCTTTATTGAGCCTCCTTCCTCTGGCTGGGTGACTGAGGGGTCGTCCTTCGACACTGACGAGGAGGAGGGAGAGGCGCTCTACTGTGTCCCTCCAAGAGAAGGTAGGATCAGGGATACACCAAACTTTACATTGCTCTCTTTTGGTAGACTTCCTCGCCATGTCTTCTCACGTCGCTGGACTTTTCTGTCTCTGTCTCCCAGACATCCCGGCGATGGCGGGCGGCGAGTTCCAGGAGATGAGTTCGAAGTGTAACATGTTCTTAGACCCATCCGGCTTCAGCAGTGAGGACATCACCTCGCCCTTTAACATCCCTCGCACCTCCAGCATCGCCAAGTCCAAGAGGCCGTCTGTCTCTTTTGCTGAGGGCACCCGCTTCAGTCCCAAGGAGAGACGTGGCTCAGCTCAGGACCCCAGCGCTCTCCCGGGACACCCACGCAACAAACCCAAGTCACCCTGGGGGGTTCTGATGCTGTCTGCACTCCAAAGTCAGGGAAGTGCAACTAAAACTGGGGAGGAAGATGGAGGTGAGGGTGAGGAGAAGGAGGATGAAGTGGATGTGCAGGCGACAGACAATCAGGAATCAAACGGTGATGTAGGGGACCAGGAAATAGACAGAACGCCAACCCGGGCCACGCTTCAGGTCCCCGGGGCATCCGGACGAAGACGGACAATGTCCAACACAGCTGCTAATAAAGGGACCCAGCTGCCCACATCTGCCTCTGATGCTCAGGCAGGGCTCCCAGATAAGGTCACCACAGTGTACGTGACAGTGGGTAAGGCGGGTAAGCCTGTGTCGACCTCTGAAGGCCCCGTTCAGGCCATGCTACGACGACTCGGCAGCCTCCAGAGACAAAGGGAGCAGGAATCTGGCAGGCCGAAGCCTAAGGCAGCTGAAGGGATTACCAAACCGCCCAGAAAGAAGCTCGGAACTCGGGCGAGTGTGTGGGAGCAGGGAGGGCCGACTGGAAGGGAGGCAGGCATATGTAAACCAATCAGGAGAAAGCATGCTTCTCTCAACTCCCCTGATGCAGCTGCTGTTGGTGACACTCCCTCGTCAGAGAGCGCCACTCCAAAAAGGCCACTGTCATCCATTTTGAAGAGCGTACCAGAGTTGGCTTCAGCCGACTCGGGGTCAGATCTGAGGGCTGAGGGAGACTCACAGCAGGGTTTTGACCCCAGTACAGTAAGAATTGAGAGCAACTACCAGACTGTGGGACCAGCAGGAGACGCCGCGAGTCTCACTGAGGTAATCGCCAATGAAGGTGCAGAGCCCTGCTATGAAAACGTCATGATTAAACCCTCATAACCTCAGAGAAGACTGCACGTCAGCAGGTCTGCACATTTATTATCCTGCAGTTATAATGTAAAGGCACAAAGGGAAAAACCTCGTTACTACTGTAAATCTGAGTCTGTTACAGGTCTGAGATTCTTGAATTATGTTGTTATTTGTTACATAGTCATTAACAAATATAGCTCGCATATTGACTGATAAATGCAGCATTTGTTATTATTAAAAAAAACTCAAATTCTTCAAAAGCTTAAATTGTGTAGAATATAGATAAAAACATATAGTTTTGAAATAATATGAAATAATATGAGGTGGGGTATCTCCCAACAATACCACTGGTTGCCTTCAGTATCTCAAGTTTAATATGAACATGAGCATTGGGAAGGTTTGCTCCAGTGATGCATGTTGTTACTGTATTACATGCAATATCTGGGCCTGGACTCAGAAAGGATGAATAGACATACAGACTGGACAAAGAACATCTGGGTTGTTTAAGGAAGACCAGAGGAAACAGTGGAAGAGTAAGTCATCATTAAATGTGTCCTCAATTCAAGCAAAAACAGATATAATTTAAGCAGGAGAATAAGATTTGAGTCTGCTGCTGTACTTATGTTTTTATTTGTCACAGATAAAAATACAAGAACAGAAGTAAGAACAGACTGTAACAGTTTGTGAATATGCAATAAATGACTCAGTACACAGTACAGCCGATAAATATCTGCCAGAAACCACTAACATTCAACAGGGTTGCTTTGTCACTGTATTATATTTGCCTTTTATACCAGTCAGTAGAAAACTGACTTTCACATCTACGACCTAAAGTCAGAGTGCCCTCAATCATGAACCCTCCTGTCACTGCCCTTTGACCTCTGCTGTGACAGTCACACAATGCTGCTGTTGGGTAAAACCCACATTATTGCAATTTAGGGATTTTTATTCTCATTACTAAAGGGAACATCTGTATGACCATACGTCAGGATCTAATGACCCTTTTGTGCATGAAACCTCCAGTATGTCCAGAGTTTTATATGTTATGTACATATTTTATATTTTCATATTCACTGTATAAATGTTCACAATTAATAATGAAAATAAACTTTTTGAAATGTGTGGATATGTGATTTAGAAAACATTACTGTCTGTGTGGGTCTCTGAATGCAGTGGTGGAAGAAGTGCTCACGTCTTTAACTACTACAAGGAGTTTTTAACTGGTTATGTAATATGTAACCGTCTAAATGTAATACTGATGCCTTTATATGACCTACATAAGCAAACAAGACCATCAGCAATAAGATTTGCTCTTTCTATATAGTTATTCTTAATTACTGCCACCGGGTGGAATTCAATCGGATTCCTCTTAAAATCAATGAAACAAGGCAGTAGAAACACTACTACTTTTGTCCACGGGGGGGGCGCCAGAATCAACACAAAATGAAAGATTTTAGTAAAAGTAGCAAATACCACTCTGCAAAAATAGTCTGTAAACAAGTAAAAGTCCTGCGTTAAAAATGACACTTAGGTAAAGCTATAAAAGTATTAACAGTAAAGTAAAAGTACACACACAAGAGAGGCCTCTGAAAGTGACATATGTATCATATTAACGGAATATATTATTACTGATGAATTCACACATTAGGGTGGAGCTCATTTCTATGACTTTGGTTAGTTTGACCTCTAATGATCATCATATTTTATAAGTTGATTATAAGTGTTGTATTTAAAATCTCAAAGTAACTATAGGTTTCAGATAAATGTTGAAAGTACAATATTTCCCTCTAGTAGAAGTATGAAGTAGCATTATATTTAAATACTCAAGTAAAAGTACCTCAAAACTGCAATAAAGTACAGTAGTTGAGTAAAAGTACTTCATTACCTTCCACCACTGATGTAACAAACTCCTCATTATTATGATACAAAAAACTAAACGAGAAGCTGTGAGTCTGGAATCTCTTCTGGTTAAATAACTTGAGGCCATTTTCACTACAGTCAGTTTAATAAAGTAGGTTGGCTGTTGTTGACAAGAGATGAGAATCTTACAATCTACCAGCTGAACTTTAGCCTTTATGAGCGGTGTGTGGACTACTGATCTCCAATATTTGCTGAAGAACAGTTAGTTTACACTGGACAGGTTTGACACACTTTCTTACAAAAAACACTACTTCAGGTCAAATTAATGATTGGTTATACACAAATCTAATCAAAATGACCATATTAAGATAACTAAAAACATGTGAAACTACTTCTCTGCCCCGTTGGTGTCTGAACAGCCGAGCCAGTACTTGGCGATGGATCTGGGATATGGAGGCACGGCGGGGTCGACTCTCTTGCTCCTGAGGTCCACTCTGTAGTATTTATCTGGAAAACATGTAAAACAACGCATTCATTCTTCCTCTATGGATGACTTAAGAGGAGTGGTAGGTCCTATGAAGTCTATATCTATGAAACCCCTCCCCTCTCTTGAGTCCAGTCTAGACATCGGGCATTTTTATCTGTGGGAGCAGCTCATGGTTGCTGACCTTAAAGCCAACTCCCAGCCAGTAAACATAACATAACAGCAGTCTGGAGCTGTCACCACTGTCAACATACATCAAACACTTATTTATTAATCACTCATAAAACTGATATCTACTGATAATCGTGCAGGAATACACAAGGAGTGCGAGTAAAGAGCTCCTGCGTCTGTTTCTTTGTCATGTGGACTAATACACCATGTGAAACTAGTTATAATAAGCCGTCTGTGGCTAGACAGACCTAAGTTTGATTAAATTACTGAGCTCCTGTCCACTATCCCATCTTTAACTCATCTCACAGAGGGGTTCTTTCATAATTCTAAGTCTAAAAAAGCTGAAACATGTTCCTGGGAAAAGAGAGAGGTATTTTTATTTTGGAAGGACGGGAGGAGTGAGCAGGTACAAAGGAGGAACGTACTGAGACGACGTTGTACAGCTTGTCTTTACGTGTGCGTTTGTACTGCATCTGTGAATTCATATTGTAACTAGAGCTGAAACAAATACATAATTGACATAAACTGCTTTGATATTTGCTTGATGGTCCAACTGGACCATCCTGAGGTCTAAAAGTTGAATGAATTACCTGTTTTACCAAGAATAGACCAACTGGGGGACCAAACAGAATATATAGAAATATGACTATGCAGTGATAACGGTAGGAGTTGTCACTGCTGCCCAAATGATCCTCAGATTATGGTAGAGTAAAGTACATCTTCTCCAAAAAAAGGATGGAAAAGCAAGAGCTTTTGGATGTGTTGTAACTAGAGGAGAAAATACTGTCTGTGTCTTTTTTTTGTCTGTTTTTCTATTATTTTTACAAACTGCCCTGCTAATGAATCTGCCCCTGCTGCTTTACCTCCTTTAAAGAAGTAGACGGTTTGTATTGGCATATTCCTCTGGGTGGGCTCCAAGTACGACCTGTCACCTCTGGAGTCGTAGTTGCCTCTGTTGTTCTGGCGGTAACCATCTCTCCGCCTATCCTGGTCCCAGTCCTGATCCCAGCGTCTGTCCCAGTCTCGTCCGAGCCTCTCCTCCAGTTCCATCCTCCTCTCTGCCAACCTCAGACCCATTTCCATCCCCCTTTCTGCAAAGTCCTGGCCCATGTTCATCCCCCTCTCAGCTATGGACCCCCAGAAGGGTGAACGGCTTTGCCTCCGACGGCCCCACTGCTGTCCGTACTGCTGGTTCCACTGCTGGCCTTGTTGTTGACCCCACTGCTGGTAAGGCTGGTAGTCGTTGCGGCGCCTCGTGGACCTCAACGGAGGGACGTACATTCTGCCTGTCAAGACAGCATCCACTGGAGACTTGAGGCCCTTCCAGTCCTTCTCAATGAAGTGGTGTTTGTCATGATGCTGAGGCACTAAAGAGGGGTCAGATAAACCAATGAGCTGTACACCTGCCTCCAACCTCCAAACAAGCACCAATCATCATTAACACCACAACTCACATTCAGAGAAGAGCTCGCTGAAGAAATGCTCGTAGTTGTTGTAGTATACGTCAGTGTACCGTCTGAACAGTGTGGACGGAGACCTCTCAGACATGGTGATACACTCCTCGTGAGACGGCTGGTGCAGAAACTCGTAGGTGTAGTACTGATCGCCTGGAAGAACCAATAAGATGCCACATTTAAGTAACTTTATGTTACTGGTATACCAGTTCCTGTAGAAATATCTGAATATATTGTGGCGTACCTTTGAAAAAATAGACCTTTTCTTTTCCGTTGTGACCGGGGGCAGGCAGAGCAAACGCTGCATCCACGTGATCAGGGATCTTGTCAAAGCCCACGCTGATATCTCGAGGGTAGTCATCATCCAGCACACCATTATCAAACCTCCAGTACTTGTTTCCCTGATGAAAGTTTTGATTTGTTTAAACATGAAAATGATAAACCTGTAACTGCTCAGATTAATACAAGCTCATTTCATGGGTCCCCACCTTGAACATATAACTCTTCCCTTGACAGTTGACACGGGTGAAGGCAGCATCAATGGGCCCGCTGATGCCCCACACGTCCTTTATGAGCTTTGGATAACCAGGAAGCACTGACTTTTGGTCCAGTTCAAAAAAGTAATCCCCTAGAAAAAAAACAACACATAAGCATGTTCCCCAACAACATAAAGATCTTATGCTTCATTTTCTCTACAGCAAAAAGTAGACTTTGTTGCTTTTCATCAAGTGTCAGATTACTATATTTGAATATTCACTCACCTCTGAAGGCATATATGGAGCCATTTTTTAGTTGCATGAAGGAGTCAAAAGATCTCCCACTGCAGACCACAGCGTCTGGGTCAGGGGCTTCAGTGGTGGCTGTTGTGATGGGAACAGTGGTGGGAACAGTGGTCACATCAGTGGCTGCCTCAGTGGCTGCCTCAGTCGGAGGGAATTCAGTCGTGCTGGGGATGTCCTGCGTAGGTGGGACTGTCTGAGAAATGGGTGTCATCTGCATAAAGGGGGTTTTCAGTTGAGTTGGTTTGGTCATTTCCAGTGTGGTTTCCGGATGTGATCTACGGCCGAAGTCTGAGATGGGCCGCTGCGAGGGCTGCAGACGATGACTGATGGGGGTAAAAGAGCGTCTAGGGGATGGAGTGGTACCTTCAAACTGCTCATCATCATCCTCTGCAAGCACAAATGTGTCTCCCCGAGCTAAGGGTGGAAAGTGCCATCAGTGACCGTCATTTAACTCACAACAGCACATGGTTTTAAACAAATGAGGTTTTCTCACTCATCATCCCGCAGGTGGCCTCAAAGTCAGAGCAGCAGCTCTTGTAATACTTGCACATGGAGTCACACTGGCACTTCCTCTGGGCGTCAAAGCCATTCTCACAGTGACCCATACAAGACTCTGAAGATAGAAGATAAAGAAAATGGACGGATGGTCGGTTTTTTTGCACTTCTTCTGAGTATTCTTAGACCAAATACATTTCCTTCTTTGGATAATAAAGTTAAATTGGATTTGATTTGATTACAGTTCCCATGAGGCTTTGACAGCATGCCAGTGGCATCATGGGATCTGTTATTCTTTATTATTAATGGTATTTTTCCTATCATTTTAGCTGGCTCTGTATATTTAACGGCTGCTTATTATATCCTGTTATAACTGTATAATTGTAGTAAGTGCTGTAATAATAAGTTAATTGACACATAACAACTATTTTGATACTTACTTGACGGTAATTTATCAAGCAAATATGCCAAACATTCACATTCCAGCTTCATAAATATGATTTTTTGCTGTTCTTTACTGTTTTATATAATAAAATCTGAATACATTTGGATTGTGGACTGATGATAAGACGGCACAAGCTATTTTAAATCATTGCTTTGTGTTATGCCCATATGTGAAGGGCATTTTTCACTATTTTTTATGCGGTTAAATAAATGAAAAATGTAATGAATAAATACTGTTAAGTGTTGATTTAGTATCCAATATGTTAGCTGCTGACAGAACGGAACAATATACAGACTCTAAATCAGAAAACTTGACACACAGTGAAGTCACAGATCTATCAAGTATGTCTGTAACATGACAAAACTATACTAAAGGATGAATAACAACCACTTACTACAAATCCTTTTCTGAACTTTAAAACTTATTTTTTAATGTTGTACTCACCGTCTGCAGCAAAAGTCTGAGCGAGCAGAGCCAGCAGCAGGACGGCCCACAGCCTCATGTTGCCTCTGTTGTGTGAGAGGACAGAATGAGAGAAGTAATGATGGGCCGTGTGCTTCCAATCATTTGAAACATGTGTCAGTCACCCTCTTCCTTGTTTGCTTTTAACCTTATTTGAAAACCTCTTTCTACTCGAGTGGAGAAACAGAGACACACAGAGGGAAAGAGATCGATAGGAAACAAAGGTTTAAGCAATGTGACCACCTGTTGACCTCTGACCACGCTGCTCCTGCATTTTACTGCAATCTGTCAGTCATTTAGTGACTTTCTCTCTGCACTTTGAGTAATGCTCATCAATCAGCAAGATCCTGTGTTATTTTTGTGTTATTACTTGCCTCCAGGATGAGACTAGTCATGAATGCAGCTCTGAAGACACAATAAAGACACAAGAGCAAAGTACCGGCCTGCTGCCAGATCTCATAAAACATTTTAACACAGTGTTAAGAGCTAATAAAGAAGAGCTTACTTCACTTTTTCTCCACCCTAACCATGACATTTAAAGCTTCAAAGAAACTGAAACTTGCTGCAAATATCTAACAATTTTCACCATAATAACCTGTTAAAGATGTCTCTCTCCGTTGCTGAATGTGAAGAATTTGAGCCCATAGTGACACAGTTTAGTCACCTCTGACCAAATATAAGTATTTGTTTATAGTGCTTATAGCTTGCTTTGAAAGCTCTTGATACTGACTTAAAATCAGGGACAGGAAGTAACTAATTTCAAGTACTCTCATTGTCATCTCAAATATTATATTTGTGTCCTTTGAAGTACTTTTTAAAATCTGTAATCATATATTTTACTTCCCCTCTCTCCACCAGAAATACAACCTCTACATAGTTTTATGTAGACTACATTGACTCTTAATATTTCATTTATTTAGTTAACTGTTTATTTACTTTTATTTTTCTTTTTAAGTTATATTTCCCAGCGTAAAGATCTAAACCGTGTCCTCTCCACACACTGAAGAAACATTTTGGTGGGGAAACTCTAAATACTCCTCCATGATTTTTCTCTCTGGACTGGATCAAAGTCACTCAGCTCATCTTGTTTCAGAACAGTACTGATTTTCTCCAGAGCGCCACAGGAAGTCATTCCTGTCTGTGACCATCAAACTCTTCAACTCCTCCCTCAGAGTGTCAGACACTGTTAGTCATTAGTCAATAAAACTGGCCTTTAAATAAACTGTTCTATAACACACCTATTCAGTTCTCAAGCATTATCAGTATTTAGTCATTATTCATTATACTGCTGTTACCTAATATATATTTTGAACATCTTATTTACTATTTATTGTTATATATTGTAATTTAATGCACATATTTTATTATTATTATTTCTATTTCTTATAATGTCTTTGTTTAGCAACTTGAGCAATGCAACCAATTTCCCCCTGGAGATCAATAAAGTATTTCTGATTTCAATTCTCTATTTTTATTATTATTTTATTATATAGTATTACTTTTTACTTTTATATTTTGAGTATATTTCAGAGCATTTTCCACTTTTACGTGAATCAATATTTCTACTTTTACCGGCACTTTCACACAAGTATCTGTATTTCTCCATTTATATATACTATTTTACTATCTTTTTTACTTGAGTAAAGAATATATGTAACTTTGCCACCTCTGCTTACAGTCATATTCTCTCTTTATGTTCCTTTAAATACATTAAACTGTGTTAGCCAACTCAAACTCAGTGAGAGAGTCTAGTGATATAACTCAACTTAAGGCATTTACTTAATTAAATAGCAATATTAGTCATAACAACCATCACAGAAATTGTGTACAGAACAACATGGTGTGGCTCAGAGGTCTTTCTCCAGTTGCTCCAGCAGAGGGCCTGCAGTGTTTATGGGCACGGTGAGCATGCTCTGACCGGCTGCAGGGTGGAGGGAGGGGAGGAAGAGGAACAACAAGGGGTGGGGGATGCTCCTTTTCCTGTTCATCCCCGGTAGTATCCGGAGCCGGTGGGCGGTGCAGACCCCTGAAGATGCTGACAGCCTGCGGATGCTGACCGAAAGGATGCGATAGGTCGGACATGGTGATGATATGCGATATTTTGTATTTTTTTGTTCAGGAGACACGAGCCGTTACAGTGCGTCAGATAACCTGTACTTGAAGACGAGGCCTTCTTTTGTCTGCAAAACCTCAACAACGAATGAAAGAGACACAACAATAGTGTATTTTCTTCTCAGGAAAACCAACCGGGTTTGCCTCCCCGGGCGTTCAGTTTGCGGTGCAGAGTGCTGGGATGTTGTCTGTTTGAGGACACTTCTGTCAACAGATCCTGTGAAGGCTTTGAATCATCATTCAGTTGGCCAGTCGGTGGGACAATAGAGACAAAGCAGCATCTGTTGAGGCAGGACTATGCGCAGACACACTGCGACCTGCTCAAGATCTGCTTATGACAGTTTATGGGCTTACTGCCACAGAGAAAGAGAGAGAGAGGTGATGCAATTTGGTGAAAGCTGTCACTATTGATTTACAGCTGAGGCCTGTGTTGACGCATCTGTAGCAGTGTTTACCAGGCGGACAGCTGACTGTAAATCACTGACTTGGATACGAGCGTTGTAAACAAACACACATCTCATCATCCACTCTGATACCGACGCCTTTCTGCCGGTAGATGCTCTTTTCTCTGACCCTCTTCCTGTGGAGGCTCTACCGACATTTCTCCATCATGTTCAGCTCGGACAGACTCACGGTGCCCGATTATGTCAGCCGGTTGCAGAGAGGGAGGAGCGGCTCCGGTCCCGACCCCAGACCGGTCTCTCCGGGCATCAGCGCCGACGTCCAGTCGGTTTTGGACACCTCGCTCCCCGCCCTGCGCTGCGCCATCAGGAGGCTGAAGTCAGGGAAGGACAACTCTCATCCAGGTGACACCCGCAGGGCCATCGCGGAGATCTTCCAGCTGGTGGAGGAGGCCTGGGTCTTGCCCACCGTAGGCCGTCAGGTGGCCGAGGAGATCTGCACCAGGATCCGGCTGGATGGAGGCCTGGAGCTGCTGCTACAGCTTCAACAGATACCTGCTGTGGAGATCACCTATGAGTCTGCAAAACTGCTGGAGCAGATCCTGATCTCAGATAACAGGTAGCGTGTGTGTAGGGGTGGACAAAATAACGTGAACACTTTTACATTATGATACAGTCTAATACAGCAGCTCTGCAATAAACAACATTTTAAAGATTATGATGTTTCTGCTGAGATGTTTTAATTAGTCTAAGGTAGTTTGGGGGCATTAATTGTTTGTATTTAATTGCATCATCTACAGTTTTTTTGTACAGGGATGGAGAAAACAACACAAGAAACTCACAATATCAGGCAACATGATGCAATAGTTGATATTTCTGCCATATGATCTAGCCAGGATAACAAAAACATAATGACCTCTCACAGTCGCAACAAGAAGTTAAACTCTTACAGCTTTACAGGTTGTTGCAAGGTTGTTTTTACTGGCTTGTAAATGGTAAAGGCAGTATTCATATTTTTGTGTCCACCTCTTTATATATCTGTTTATTTGACCTTATATCTTTATCATCTAGAAAATGTTTGAAAACTGTGAAAAACCCATCACAGAAATGTAGAATGACATATAGAAGTTTCTTGTTGCGTCCAACCAGCAGTAAAAAGCTAAATATGTTTAATTTACAGTGAAAACAAATGATTCATTAATTGTCTAATTGTTTCAGCACTAGTTGATTGATGACTTTGGTTGTTACCAAACAGCCCATATATGCCTGTGTATGCCTCATTTGTTCAGGAGTATCTGTTTACTGTAGAATTGATTGTATGAGTCAAGTTTGTTTTCTCTATATTACACACTTCTGTTGACAGAGATTATTTAGCACGTATGGGTCTGGGGGTCATTCTCAACCTGACTCGACAGCAGGAAGATGCACAGCTGGCTCGCAGTGTCTCGGGGATCCTGGAGCACATGTTCAAACACACTGAGGAGACATCCATCCACCTCATCTCTAACGGAGCCCTGGATGCCCTCCTCTTCTGGTGCCGAGGTACAGATCCCACCGTGCTGCGCCACTGTGCTGTGGCTCTAGCAAACTGTGCCATGTACGGCGGCCACCACTGCCAGAGATTGATGATCGAGAAACAGGCGGCTGAGTGGCTTTTCCCACTGGCTTTTTCCAAAGAGGATGAACTCATTCGATTCCACGCATGTCTGGCTGTGACTGTGTTAGCTGCAAACAGAGAAATTGAGAAGGAGGTGGTGAAATCTGGAACCTTGGAGCTGGTGGAGCCATTCATCGCGTCTTTGGATCCGGATGACTTTGCCCGCAGTTTATTGGACAGTGCAGACTGCATGCAAGGCAGGACGGCATCTGATCTGCAGCATCTTCTGCCATTACTTGATGGGACGAGGTTGGAGGGAAAGTGCATTGCAGCCTTTTACCTTTGCGTTGAGACCAGCATCAAGTCTCGTCAGCGAAACACCAAGGTACAATCGCTGCCCACCTTCCACAAAATGTTAGGTAACACTGTCTGGTAGCTTCGTTGTGACTGTGACTTTAATTTGTCCTTCTCCCAAGATATTTCAAGAGATCGGAGCAGTGCAGAGCCTAAAAAGAATCGTCATGTATTCAAGTAATAGCACAGCCTCTGGCCTCGCCAAGCGGGCACTGAGCATGATGGGAGAAGAAGTGCCGAAACGTATCCCGTCATGTGTGCCCAACTGGAAAACCTGTGGAGTGCAGACCTGGCTGCAGCAGATTGGCTTTAGTGCCTATTGTGAGCGTTTCCAGGTAAGTTAAACAGTTTTGTTTGTTTTGTGTGATTTTTATGCACCAATGCACCAAGACAAATTCCTTTGTACGTGTAAAAACCCAACTCTGAGTCTGATTCTGATTCTGATTCTGTTACTCAACAGAGAGATAAATACGATCTACCTAATATAGAATATGTCTGACATTTTCTAACCATCTTACTGTGTAGGAGCTCCAGGTGGATGGAGACCTCCTGCTGAACATCACAGACCAGGATCTGTTCACTGATCTGGGCATGACTGCAGGCCTCACTCGCAAGAGGCAAGTGGAACAAACCATTCAACAGAGGTTTCTAAAGGCTGAGCAATGTAACACCTCTGTTCTGTCTCATCCTCCAGGTTTTTGAGAGACTTGCGCGTGTTGAAGACTTATGCCAACTACTCTACATGTGATCCAACCAATATGGCCGACTGGTTAGTGGAGGTGGACCCTCGTTTCCGTCAGTACACCCACGGCCTGGTCCAGTCAGGGGTGGATCGCAACAACGTCCAGGACCTGACCGATCTGCAGCTCCAGCACGACTGCCACATAGACAACGGAGTCCACAGAGCCAAGATGCTTTCTTGTTGCCGCAAGCCCTTAAAAGCGTGCCTCACAGACGCCCAGCCTGCAGGGCCCGACGTGTTCATCAGCTACCGTCGGACTACCGGCTCACAGCTGGCCAGGTCAGAACTGAAACAGATTTAGTGGAAAAGGTGGTCATTCAGGAGAACATGGGTTGAATTAGAACCAGGGTGACATAAGTCATATGTAATGTCTTGATTCATCTTTAAAATGTATTTTCTCCCCTGACCCAAGCCTTTTAAAGGTGCACCTGCAGGTTCGAGGATACAGCGTGTTCATAGATGTGGAGAAGCTTGAAGCTGGTAAATTCGAGGACAAACTGATTCAGAGTGTACAGAGGGCACGTAACTTCATCCTGGTCCTGTCCTCAAATGCACTCGACAAATGCATGGGTGACACTGCCATGAAGGATTGGGTTCATAAGGTCAAAAGTTTTCCATTTGCTTGCATGTGAGGGACTCATTAAATCTAATTATTGCTTAGTACTGTAATTCTACCACACCTTAAGTTTAACCCTACCACGATATTCCACATTTATATTTATAGAGCTTTACAGTGTTAGCTAGAATACTACTAATACTAATACTATTAATATGCATCTGTGATGTCGACTACTAGCTACTTTTAGGCATACAAAATGCATGTTAATGTCATAGTTTCTTGCAGCAGGATCAGAAAATGTCACTAGTCTTTGTCTTTTGCAGGAGTCATTTGTGCTTTTACACATCTATAAAAATGTCATTGACTCAAAGACATGATCATTAATCTTGCAGGAGATTGTCACAGCCTTGGCTGGCAAGAAGAACATAGTTCCTGTCACAGATAATTTCACATGGCCCGACCCCATGTGTCTGCCGGAGGACATGAGAGCAATTCTCAAATTTAATGGTATCAAGTAAGTGAAAACTCAAATTAACCTTGCGGTTAGCCCAACTGTGCAGCTGCATGTTTTCAAAATGTTTATTACATGGTTATGTGGTGAACCGAATGTAAACTTTAATTAGGAGGGAAAAACCTGTTCTGACTCATTTAAGAGATGTGGTTGTGTGATAACTATACAGTAGTCCCTTTACTAATCCTTTAAAGCATAAAGCATAATAAATTATTCTTTAAAGAAATAAAATAGTTTTATTTCTTTAAAGAATCATTTCTGAATACATGGGTTAACTTTTTATTGTCTGTAATAGGTGCAGATCTGTAACATATCCATTAGAGAGCACTTAAAATATATATTATAATCATCAAATGCCTGTTGCCTTTACTTGACACAGATGGTCCCATGAGTATCAGGAGGCCACGATCGAGAAGATCCTACGCTTTCTGAATGGACACCAAGACCAAATGGACAGCCCAGGCGCCTCCAAAGAGGAGAAAAAGAAAGAATGAGATAATAAATGACATATACGGAGTTTGATCTCAGCTATAATAATTTTCAATGATGCCAAATTCCCCATGGCCGACGGTGAACTGGCCGGCAGCTTCCCCTGCTCTGCCCAAACGCATGTGAAGTGAATTTGATTATGATTAGTTTACATGCTCACACAAATAGCTAATATAAATAGACCCAATATATTGCAAACAATAATGGAAATTAAAAAAGGGATTTCAGATTGTATATAATAAACTGTAAGCCTTTAAATGATGGTACCCGCACACTTCTCTATATGTGTAATCAGGTACAATATACGCCTTCTGTCTCTCAGGAAAATAACTGTGATAGATCAGCCAACACTGGGACCCAGCAAAATCATCAACAGCATTTTCTGAAGCATCCACTAACACGTCAGATTTCATAGAAGTTGTATGCAATCATCTTTTGTTCGTATATTGTACATTTCACAGGACCAAAGCAGGTTTCTGATTTTACTGACGTTTGTGTTGTTATGTTATGTGATAGATAAGAAACTGTTCCTAGCAGATGCATTGATTGTGGGCATAATCTATGCCCCAATCTATGAGACTTACTGTACAGAGAAAAAAGAGCTACAAGCTGCACCACTGATTTAGCCACAGATTTAAGGACAAATACCCATGTAGTATTAAACATTTTTTCTGTGAAAGTGGATATAACTTTGAATTGATGTACATTAACTTACAGTACTCAAAAATGCAGTTAACTCCTTACAGCGTGTCTCGTTGCCCGCTGTTACAACGTAACATAATATACTTTAATGCTGTTGACTTGAGGTGTCATTCGCCACACTGTTAACTGTGATTATTAAATATCAAGTATTTAATTGTTGGCTTTGCAACAGAAATGTCATCCTTGTTCCCTCAGCGTATTTAATAGAAGTAAAAACAAAAAGAAATTAGCAATATGATATAAAAAAAACGTTGATGATGCTGAAATAAAGGCGTGATGAAACATTTAAGTTTTGCAAATCATCAAGATGTCTTTCCACATATTGTTCAATAAAATTATATTATTATAGGCTGAATGCAACTGCAGGGCTTTTATCTGACCTTAATATTGCTTCCAATGTCCACCTCATTTATTAAATACGCTCTGTGTAATTGACATCAACTTTTTTCAAGAAGTAGAACAAGATTTTATTTTTTATCATGTTTTTTTTAATGTTTTCAGTGTAAAACAAACATAATTTGTTCCCTTCATTTGAAATATGGTCAAATAAAATGTGTTATACAACATTTTACAATGAAAGTCTTTATTTGAACTTCATTATGTGTGACAGAAACAAATGTAATCAATCACCATCTTTATCACAAAGTATCCAAAATGATCCAGTCATATTCCAATAAATACAATGATTGCAACTTACAAATATTGCACAATGAAGAATAGACACACTTGTAGGAACGTCTGAAGAACGGCTGTGACCACATGATCCACCCACTGTCAAAAATAATCTTCATGCAGATCAATTCACATTATCTGAGTTAATACTTCTTGACCTCCAAACTTCCCTTTGTGCATTTTAAAGCTGATTCGGCAGCTCTCGTTCCCTCACTGTGCGACTAAGACCCGACCTCTGTGTGCATGTTGGCTGTGGGCCTGTGCTTTGGGACTATCGAGTGTTGTTGTTGTTGGTGGTGGGACTCTGGAGGGAGTCTGGACTGTGCTCTCTGCTTTATGGAAATAGGAGGGAGGGTCAAAGGGTAACTCAGTAATCCCTGGCTGCGGCTACAGTTTCAGTCTCTCTTCTGTGGATTACTTATAGTTGGGTTTGGACAGGTTTGGCACAGATGATCTGCATAGTGTGATAGCAGGAATCTCAGATACTGACGCCACTGTTTGAGGGTCCTAGAGAAAACTTCTACCAACAGATTTGGTATAGCCCTTAATGTGGCCTCAAATGTGCAAACAGAAGTACTCAGATCTTTTACTGAAATAAAAGTAGCAATACCACAGTGTAAAAATACTCAAGTTAAAAAGGTAAAAAAAAATATAAGTAAACAATACGAGTACTTATTATTCAGAATATAGACCATTCTGCAAATGATCTTATTGGACTACAGCTGCTAAAGGTGGGTCTCATTTCAACTACTATAAGTAAGGCTGAGTAGCTCTTGAATTTCCCCCTGGGGATCAATAGTCTTCTCTTAACCTATAAAAAACAAAACAATTTAAGTAGTAACTTATGTAGGTAGTGAGGAGTAAAAAGTATAATATTTGCTACTGTAATGTAGTACAGTAGAAGTATAAAGGAGCACACAGAGGTGAACAGGTGGCTAGAAATAGCTTGATCTTATATACTGAATACAAAATGTGCTACAATCACAGGTCGGTTTCTGAACTTGTATTTGCTCCAAATTAGTTATTCATTCAGAATGGTTCATCTTACTTTAAGTGAAAATATCATAACCGTGACTCATTCTATATGACCCCAATGAGTGACAATTTAGATTTAAAACATATCTCAAAGCCAAACTAGAATATATCTTATACATCCCTTTCTGGAATAAAACTCAATAGAACAACTACGTGGTTTGTCTTCTGAAAGGTTTTAGGCTACAAGTGAGGCTTTCTCTCTTCACTTGATAGCACTTTTGTTACGAAATTATTATTTTCACAGCGGTGGTTGGCTTTTGTACATAAATAAAGGAGCAGCAGCATTTGACTGATTCAATAAAAACATTCAAACTAATAAACAACATTATAACAGCAGGCTAGCAGAAAATGTTTCACACTACTGAGCTGCGTATAAACCCACTGTTGTCATAATCCCTTTCCACATGTTGTCCTGATACCTGTTGTTATAAATACACAGAAATATGTTAAACAAAAACAATCAGAAGATCCGTGTTCAATGTTTTTGTGTTACAGTCCAGCAAGCTGGATCGTGATGGATCAAAATCGTTCCATCATTAATATCATAAAAATATGAATCATTATTGTGTCAAGGATGTCAACCTTAGTGATTACTTACTGATTACTACTGTACTTAAATCACCTGTGTCTGAAAACACATGACTTTGCATCCATGCTTGATATGACACATTCTTCACCTGTAGTGTGTCATTAAGATTTACTGACATTCAAAATGGAAATGTAAAGCACAATCTTTGGCACTCATTACGTCGTATTGGAAATATATCAAATCACAAAATGAAAGCAAGTATCGGATCTTGTTCATTATCAGAGGACTATGCAAAGACTGTAATGACAGTCAGGAGGTTGATTCTTCATCCTTTGGTCTTGATCACTTTGGTGTGACCTGTTGGAAGAATCCCATCGCTGAGCTAGCTAACAACGGTCAGCTGCCCGTCAATGTGTTACGGTCAAGAAGTCTCTCAGCATCACAGATGATGTGATGGACGTCTCAGAGCTGCTCACCTCATAGACTGAACCCTCCCTTCAGGTCAGGATGCTGTCGAGTCTCTGTGGCCTCTCCTCTGGTCGA
This sequence comes from Morone saxatilis, assembly GCF_004916995.1. Classification (NCBI taxonomy): domain Eukaryota; kingdom Metazoa; phylum Chordata; class Actinopteri; family Moronidae; genus Morone; species Morone saxatilis. The sequence goes on along the minus strand of NW_023340257.1, from coordinate 13,887,843 downwards.
AACACTGCAGGGTCCTAGAAAGACAAACTGCTGTTCATTTATAATATACTGTATGTAATAATCATAATAATGAGGAGGAGGAGTAGAAGTTATGATGTGTTTGCTGGTGAGGTCAGTTAGGGCAACGGGGGCAAGAGCAAACTCACCCAATTATCCCAGCGGGGATGAAGAGGATGAAGGCAGCAAACAGGAAGGGGAAACCCTTCATGAAGTGCAGTGTGGCTGGGTAGAGGGAGTTAAAGAGGCCACTGCCCACCAGAAAACATAAACTCTCCACACAGGCAACAGACGCAAAGAGAGCACCTGGAACAAAGAATACACACACACACACACACACACACCACCATTTATACAATTAGCAGGACACAAGCTGTCGTCATTATAATACGGATCTAATTATAATCGTTACAATTCACCGACTCATTCAAATGCTACACAGCTGTCACACTGATAGCTCTCGTTTCCAGATGTGTTCCTGAGCATTTAGTAACAAGGAAACAATATTCTTTCTCCCCAATATAATCCTCACAGCTTGAAATTATTGCTGTGTTAAAGACGGTCTGTTGTTGTAGTATGTGTACATGTTCAGTGACTGACCTTGTTCGGATGGGTCCACCAACTTGGACAGCTTTGACCTGAGAACAGGTGTCGCAGCCATGAAGAGAAAACACAGACCGTAACCTGGTGACAGAAAAATAAACACCATCAATAAAACGTATTGTGCAACCGCTTTACAATCTGATAAAAAACCTAATTGCAGTTTGTGGTTAATGTTGGCTACGAGCGGCGAACTGCTGAGTTTTTTATTGCCTGGTATTCAAGGTAGCTAACGTACACAACCTGTTCAGTCTGTCGCTTGCTGAGCTGTAACGGCATGACAGCGTTTGCCTGATAATGTGAGATTACTTTCAGCTGTGGCTAAAAAAAAGTGTGCGCGCTCTCAAAACCTTTAGTGGAGCTGGGAAAGCAGAAGGAGGTTAAGGTAAAAAGGACGTATTCAATTGCAGTGTAATGTGATTAAATGGATATACTCTGCAAGTTTAGTGCAAAGGAAAATCCCAGGAAAGGGTTTTAGTTAGTCACTTATGTCAACATACCTTATAAAGGCTTAATAATTACTGATTTCTGTGCGTAATAGTGGAGTAATCGGACCTTGGCTTCATCTTGTACTTTTACTTTTGTTTATGAACAAAAAAAAAAACATTAGACATAAAACCCATTCACATCTAAGTTCTTTATAAAACGTGTCCACATTGTCTCACCTGTGAACATGAGCTGCGTGCTGTCAGCTACAGAGAAGACCACCAGCCCAGTGATGTTGGAGGCCAGACCCACGAGAGCCACCCAGGAGTCCGCCAGACATCGCTGCATGATCTTCAGCCCCAGCAGACTGGTAAGGTAGGCCAGGTGCTGAGCTGCTGATCCATATCCAATGAGAGCCGGCCCCCAGCACAGCGGTGAGCTGAGCTCATACAACACATACAACTCCCTGCTGCCGAAGTGTACAGTCACCACCAGAAAGAAACACAGCACGTAAAGCCACAGCTTACATCTGCCACTCCCCTCACTGCCTCCTGTTGAGAAGAGGTGCCAGACAGCTTTATAGTGGCGAGAGCTGAAGAGCTTGACACTTGGGTCTGGCAGGACAGACTCACGGACAAACAGGTAAGCGTACAGAGCCGAGGCCAAGTTAGTGGCCAGGACCAGCCAGAATGGGTTGATGTACCTAAATAAAAAGGCACAAAAATACAACGATAATGATTAACAATTCAGAACTGCACTGTACTACTAATACCAATACTTCTGTAGATACATGACCCATTTCTTACCCTTGTGCCCGCCGCCACTGCCCTCCGATGATGCTGGCTAGCATCCCTGAAAGGCCCAGACAAGCCTCCAAGACCGCCACCCTGAAGGTGCGGGACCTGCTGTCGCTGGTGTCAGCTACATATGAGAAGCAGCCGGCCAGGATGGCGTTGAAATCACCCGAAAGGCCACTAAGTAGCCTGCCCACTAGAAAATAGACGACAGGTAGCTTCAGGTACATCACCACTAGGTAGACCACCGCCTGCAGGGCCAGGCCCAGGTTGGGCAGGATGAGGACAGGTCTGCGACCGGCGAGGTCACTCCATGAGCCCAGGAGAGGCACCACTAACAGGCCTACAGAAAATCCTCCAAGACTGATGTACAGGTTCCAGTGGGCCGTCAAGGTTTCCACCTCCTGTAAGAAGACAAGGGAGACGTGGTCAACAACACTTAAGGAACCGGATGGCACCAATAATCACATTTACCAAGCATCATGGGTCTAATTTAGTGCCTAATTACTGAAGCGGAGTACAACAAAATGTCAGGGCTGTGTCCTGGTGAGGACAGAAAACTGCTCATCTATCTAACCATGATTAGCACCAGTGACCCTGTTCAATTGTGCACGTTCATCATATCTCTGTTGCTTAGTTTCAACTTGTGACTGCTGTTCCTCTTTGTGGAAACTGTTTCTGGGTTAAATGCTGTGACTATTTTAAAGTCGTTTCCCTTCATTGCAGATGTTTTTCTTATTTTATCTCTACACCTGCATCATGCAAAGATGACCACCTCTTTAAGTGTCTGTAACTTTATTGACACATTTTGCTTTGGAAAAGTGCTTCTAAACGTCCCTGTATTAATGTATTTCATTGTGGCAGAATGATTTATGTTTATTATGTGTCTATGTTTAAAATATGTCTTGTATATTTCATCAACATTCACTTTATATTTGGATTATTGCTTCGCATGCAACTATCGGAATAACTGTTTTAACTTTATTATTAAATGTATTCTATAGGGTGTCTTCTGTTAAAAATATGTCCATGTTAGTTAACAATGTAATACAATTCAGCTTATTAACCCACAATTGTAAGTTAGTGTTTGTAAGTGTGCTTCCTTTACTTCAAGCTCCCCCAAAGAGACTCCATTATAAGGCTTTCTGTCCCACCCCACACCTGGCCTGCTGACTGCCATTACCTGACACCAGCGGTGGCTGTCAGCTAACGCTCGCTCACTAACTTTAAATAGCTGTTCAGTATGAATGAGAGTAACCAGCTGACAGCTACTATTACCGAGGTACCATTGAGCAAGGCACTTCACTTACAGATTTGACCATCAGCAGCAGCAGCACTGTGACAACCGTTACAAAGTCATTGAGTATGAGTAACCGTTAAAAGACGTCGAGTGT
>NW_023340257.1:13874936-13884532 GCF_004916995.1 Morone saxatilis | reverse complement strand
CACACGCTACAGAATGACGATCTGGTTTGTCTACTTTCGTCTCTCCGGGAGGTTAATCAAAGGAATCACAGTGTTTCTCATAAGTTACGCCCACATGACTTATTTGCATGGTCTAATGGATTTGTTTTTTTGCACACATTGCAATTTCCTGCTCTTTGTACAGGACATGGAAAACAAATGTATCACTTTGTGGTTCCTGTCAGGCGTGTTCAGGAGCTTTTATTTTGGGATTAAACATCTATAGATGCCATGCTAATTCATGAATTTGTCCAATGTGTGTTGCTCACTTTGACAACAACCTGCGATTGCATCTTATTTTTCCCCGCTGCTGCATCAAGTGCCCATATAGTTGTGAACTAGTGTCAGTGATAGGCCTTTCAATAATCATCATTTTATCTTTATCACCTTATTGCTCCTGGTTGCCTACCTTATCTAACCCTTCTAAACACATGGAAACACACAATGTATGCAGGCCCCTCACTCTAAAGTTAATTTTTAATAATCTTTTATATATATATATATATACTGCGAGTTTGTCTGTTACTGTCTCATAGATAGTACGGTCGTGTGACTAATTCCTCTGACTCTTCAATACATTGGATGTCCATCACACCTGGTGGATCATGGCTGGATTTCTGTGGAGGTATAGGAATTACATTGTGATAGTCCTAACACCTCTTTTAATCCTGCCTCTGCCACTGATCATCCTGACCCCAGTAAGAAGGTTTTTTTTTTTTTTGTGTAGTTTGTTTTATTTTGGTAATTGAATACATTTTAATTTACACAACTCAAATTAACATGTAAATAAATAAATGAAAATAAAGCAAGTCATAGAAAGAAGAAAATTTATATATTTATTTGTGTTTTTCTGTCATAGGAAATATCTGCATGGCTTATTGTCAAGGGAATATCAGCCTTGTCATCAATAACTTAGTTATATTAATGTGTATTGCATTAAGAACAATTGTATAAGCCATGCATTTTGCTACTACTACTACTACTACAGTGTAATTATTGGAGTAAGCTGTGCAAAGGCCATCATGCGCTGACAGTAGATGTGATAAAACTTGTAAATGCATGATACATAAGGAAAAAGGTAGGAGAGATTGTCTTGATGTTAGAGCATGACATTGGAGAAAGGTGTTATTTGATTAGGGCATGAAGATTTGTTTTTGTGGAGATATGTTGAGAAGTTAATGAGGCAAATAAGGGCTGATTCTGCTGTCCATGAGTGTCGTAATGAAAGTGACTGAAAGTGTGAGGAGAGAGAAGTGTAGAGGCTTATTAGGAATCTCAGTATTTACTGACTTGACAGTTCAATTCACTGGGGAGGTTGTATTGTTGTATTATTACTATTTAACTTAGAAAATAATTATACTTGGTGTTTTGAGTCAAATGGGAATCTATTTCTTATCATGTTTTTCCAAATTAATTTCTTCAATCCACAAAGTATGTTTGAGAATTTCAACTGTACTGCATCCAGATCTGCAGACACATTTTGTGAAACCACTGCAACAAAACGAAAGGGGCAACTTCTGATAATAAAAGAGGATCAAAGACATTAGTCTGGAGAGACACTCATTGCTTTACATTGTCTTTTTAGCTGCAGCATGTCCAGAAAAGGCCTCTGTCAGTGACCCTTTGTACTGTGTAATCTTAAGCTATAATAAATTGAAGAGTGGGCTCATGTTCAGGAAGACCACAATCTATCTGAGATAAGCATTTTATGGTTCTTTGATTGTTCTTGATCAGCTGTTTGCTTTTTGTACTGCATAATAATACACTGTGTTTGCAAACACAAATAACATTAATAAATAATAATACACTTCCCATGTATAGCACTCAACAGAGTTCATGGATGTATGAGACATGCAGCAAAAAAAGAAATGACACAGGGAAGTATGTATCATGTTTTTTCTTTATTCTTGAACTTTTGTCAAGTTATATTGGTGTTCACCCTTAATTACAAGCCATTATACGGACATCAGCTATAATTAGACAGTAGTTATGACAAAAGGTCCCAGAGATCCCAGCCAGCTAAGCAGACCGAAGCAGTAGAGTTAACTTTGTGCTTGTAAGAAATGTATTATGTAAATAAATAAATGACTGCCTGCAAATGTTTCAACCGTGAAAGGAAAAACCATTTCTAGTTAAAAACGCATTTATTCAAGATGATTTCCACAGTTATAATGGTACTATACTGAACTATAGCACTGTAGGTTAGCCCAGGTATAGAACCATTTATGTGTAATGTTAAGCAACACAGTCCTTTTCTGTCATTACAGGAGGCAAAATGTGGCTTTATAATAATCCTCATGGCACTGTACTGCTGTGCAGAGTGTATCCCTCTGGCTGTGGCCGCCCTGCTGTCCCTCATTCTCTACCCCATGATAGGCAATCAGGCGAGGTATTTCTAACCACGTACTGCCTACACACATTGTAATCAGCCATTTCTTGGTCTTTTGCCTCTTTCCCAGGATCAAGGAGTGGATTTCCTTTTTCTTTCCTTATCCAGGTTTGTATCCAGTACCTGAAAGATTCCAACATGCCCTTTATTGGTGGGCTGCTGGTGGCCATCGCTGTCGAGCACCGGAACCTGCACAGGATGATCGCCCTTCAAGTTCTGCTTATTGTGGGGGTCAAGCCATCTCTGTAAGAAACGTTATTCTTTACATGCATACACATACATGCATATACATACATACAGCAGCTACATTATTAATTAAGTATGTGGATACCCCCCCGCCCGGTAACCTTTGTGTGTTTTGGATCTAGGGGTGTTTTTATTGAAAGCCCTCATAATGAGACACAAATGTGGGTGTAATGTTTAAGTGTTCACATACTTTTGGCCGTTTTATTTGTCACTCAAATCCCTTTACACGCTTTGTCCAACCTTCTATCTAATCATTTGTCTCGGGCCCTCTCCAGCCTGATGAGCGGTTTCATGAGCACCAATGCCTTCCTGTCCATGTGGATCAGTAACACGGCCTCCACAGCCATGATGCTGCCCATCACCAACACTGAGCTGCAGCAGCTGTGAGAGACAGAGGCCAGAGCTGAAGAGAGGGATTATAGCCTGAGCACCACACACCGCACAGGAGGGTCAGCAAAACCAGACATTCGAGATGGGTGACAACAAAGAAAGCAGTGACAGGAAGCTCAAACCAAAGGACAGCAGCATCAACGTGTGTGTGTGTGTGTGTGTGTCTTTTTGTTAACCTTTTTAGTGTTGTTGTTTTACTGTTTTGTTGTTTACTTGGTGTTTTGCAGATAAAGATGATGAGAGCAAACATATGAAGGAAAATAATGTTACTTCAAGTAGGTTTTTTTCAACTTGGTCTTTGACATAACAGCCTGATTTAGAAAAGAATAACAAAAGGTCAAATAGAAGTAGAGAAGCAAAAGTTCAGATGTTGATGTTCAAAGGCTGAGCAGCGCCGACTGAGGACAAGTGTTTGTTACACTGCCAGCATCGGCGGTATGGCAACTCTCACTGGAGCCACACCTAATGTCATCCTGAAAGGCCAGATTGATGAGTACGACTTGTAGACACGAATAAACACACACACAAGGCAAGTTTCCTGGATGCAGATCCATCTTCTGGTTCTGGGCAGTGCAGTGGTTCTGCATAAACGAGCACAAAACGTTGGGCAGGATGAGCTTTGCTGAGGGCTGTGTGCTGGTTATCTTCACATTGCTGGTTCTTATGTGGTTTATCAGGGAGCCTGGGTTCATAACCGGCAAAGACAAACCGTGAGTACATAAACTGTTACGCAGCTTCTCAGTGAAAAAGTAAAGAAGTGAAGAACAGTTTATCAGGGAATGGCCCAGTCTAGGAGGAGAATAAGGAAGGGTCTGCTATTAAGGCTGTATCAATGTAGCCAGTCTGTAGCCTTTTGAATGGTCCAGTATTATCAGATGTTTGAATTGATGACCCTACCTTGTAATCCTCTGTCTAGTCCGGGCTTTATTCAGGAGGTTAATTCAGCTAATGCAGTAGAAATTAAATATGTTTTCTCATCAGGTATGCCACAGATGGCACCGTGGCCATATTAATGTCAACCCACTTCTTCTGCATCCCGTCCAATTTGCCGAGATGCTGTGGGAAGTCCAAGGAAGGTAGGTCAGCTAGCATGTTTCTGATCATTTTGTCTGTGCAGCAGGTGCATCGGTATACATGTTTTATCATAAATCGCCTTTGATCAAATTTTGAGATCCAGCGGCATTGATAAATTGTGATAAAATAAAAATACACAAATTAGCACATTTTAAGAGGAATAAGACTATATAGGTTGAAGCAAGAAGGCAGGAACTTGATTTATTTTTGTTTTTTCTATTTGTTCTGTTTGTGCACAGCAGCACAAATGGGAAGTTGCACTGTTGCACCGCATTTTATGTTTGCAGCGTGTTAGTCTGTCACACAAAGATACAGTCAACAACTTTTACTACCTTGAGAACCTCGTCTCGCTGATTCAGTGTTTTCTAAAAAACTTTATCCTAACTCCTTCCTGAGTTGTAGCCTGATAGCACCAAGGTCAAGCCTGTACAACAGTTCATGCTGTGCTGTTCCTTAGACAAATTACTTTTGTACCAATGAGTATTTTCTTCTCCGGTAACTTAAGTGAAGCGTGTCTTGTTCCTGCCTATAAGCGACAAGGTCTTAGCGACTCCTCATAAAGTGGAAAAGCAATGTGTTTTGTACACAGAAGAGTGACACAATGATTAACACACTTGGTAGGATGCAGACTTTGAGGTGCCAAAGTCCTTTTCTCATCTTGGAAAAGAGAGAAAATAGCTTAAAAGTATGAATCCAGTTACAACATCACATTTTTACGATGATTTTGATGGTTTACCTGTTTATCACATTTCCTTTAATCTTTACAAAAGTAAAGCGCGTTTATGGTCACAGCTTCTTATCTGTAGACAATAAAAGCTATGCTTTTCTACAGTTAGGTAAGCTATATCCTTACTTATGACTGTCATATAGATTTAAGCTTTTCTCCTTTCTAATAGGGGCCCCTGCTGAAGCCCTTTCACCTCTGCTTACTTGGGACATTGTCCATGAAAAGATGCCTTGGAACATCCTTTTGCTTCTTGGAGGAGGTTTTGCATTGGCCCATGGAATCCTCTGTGTGCTGGTGGTTTCACCGAATGCTCCAGCAACACTGCCACTACCACTCTATTTCTGCCAATACTGGCCTCCGTGGTGAGACAGAAGATAATACTGTTTATATTTTTTACATTTCTATTTGTGTATGGGTTGAACATGTTGGTAGTCTCACCAGTGTAGTGGTTTCCCCCTATTTCCAGTCTTTATGCTAAGCTAACATAATCACCCCTGATTGTAGACTCATACCTAACCCAGAAATATGAGAGTTGCACTGATCTTCTTGTCTAACTTGGCAAGAAAAAGCGACTAACCGTGTTTCCCAAAATGTGAAATGTGATTCTTGAGAAATAGGGCTGCACTTTAAAATTTTAAATTAAAATCCTGGCTGCCAGGATTTAAAATCTATTTCATGGTCTTTCAGTCTGATGGTATGTTATCTATGAAAGCATGTAAAAATCAAATGTTTATAACTTGTTATTGCTTGAGGTCACACAGAGTTGCTCTCTGTAGCCACTGGTTAATCCTTTTCAAAAAGATTCCCCACTATGGGGCCCTGACAGATTTAAACTTGCCTGTTTAGCATGTGTGTGACGGTCCTTTTAATTTCTTTTATCCAGGCCACCGCCATCAAAATACACCCGCTGTACGTCATGCTCCCCTGCACCATCTCTTCCTCGCTGGCTTTCATGCTGCCTGTAGCCACTCCACCCAACACCATCGCCTTCTCCTATGGCAACCTTAAAGTCATGGACATGGTAAGACCTTTCAGTAAAGACCCTATAAGTGAGTATGCCCACAGTGTTTTGGGTAAAGGCTCACATCCAGTTTTTAGATAAGCAGCTTATATTAATCCTTATATCTGATCATTATTATCTGTTTGCACACAAGCAATATCCTGAATAATAATAACAGAATATTACTGAGCTTGGGCAGACTGAGCAGCAAATATAATGTCAATGTTGTCAATATTATTAGATTGTTATAAGGACAACCCTGATAAGGCGTTGAGTGCTGACACAGCTTTCAATATCATTGAACATGCTGACTGGAAACACTTGAGCACCTTTTGTTGAGGGGTTGAGTGATCTGAGTTCAGTTCATTATGATAACTCATCTTCTGGACAGTCAAGCACATCAGAGCTTAATGCTTTTAGAGTCAACGGTATCATTTATTTCATAGATTAACAGTTTTTACCTACAAGAAATGTGATACTTTGATACTGTGAGTTCTTATTGCGTCTATAATAAACAGTGTTATGGTATCCTAATGTAATAAACTAAAGTTTAACAGACATTCAAAAACAATAATTATTTTGTTTGATGTATCATCATATACTAATTAATTACCAGAGGTGGGACCAAGTCATCATTTTGCATCAAGTAAGTCTCAAATCTTTCCACTCAAGTACTACATTTTCAGTTTTAAGTGGTAAACGAGTCATAATGTGCTCCTCGACAAATGTAATGGCATTTTAACAACAGAATGAACAAAACAAAATTGTCTATGGTATAACTTTTTCTAACTGGCGCTCAGTAACGTAACATTAGTTCTTCAAGGTTCCCTGCTGCAACCTGATTGTTTCAAACAAAGGAGATCTAGGGAATAAAATATCGACTTGCTGGGAATGAATAGCGTTACTTGATTCAGGAAATTAATTGATTTGTGGAACACTTCTTAAATAGCATACTTTTAAATGTTTGGGTTTCGTTGAAGTCTTAAAGTGAAGTTACTGATGTTAAAATCCAAGTTGAGTCTTTTTTGATTTTGTCGAGTTGAAAGTCATCAAATTTGTGATACCTCTTACTATTTTGGGCAGGTATGACAAGTTCTTGGCCTTTCCTGGCTTTATACATGTAGACTGGAGAGTCTTTACGCAATAGGCCACAATAATCATCCCTATTTTCTCAACTGTAGTTACTCATTTGTGTTGTATATATTCAGCTTCCAGGAAAATAAATATTTGGAGTAGAGATGCTACCCGGTCATGGGTTTACTGTAGTTTTTGACTGTTAAATTTAATGATGGCCTCAAATCTCATTGCCATCCATAGGATTAGGACCACTGGGTCCCTAATTGATTTAAAGAGAGCCAAGAGGATAGAAGGCAAATCCCTTCAAGGGGTCACTGTAGGAGAAAGACGAATTGAAGGTAGGGGGAATCAATTATAGGAAACTGATTGAAAACATTTAATTGAACTCTTTGGCAGGGGTCCGTATATCCGCTGTATGTCAAAAGGGGATTTTAAAATGGTGAAACTACAGTACAAGGTCAAACGAGTAAGCAGTTATGAAATCAAAAACATTTTTGTTTTATCTAGCAACCATTCCTCTGGTAAAGACTAAAAAAAACGGCATAATTCGAAGGAAGAGCCATCTCTCTCTCTCTCTCTCGTTAAATTGGTTCTCACAGTATTGGAAGTTAGTGGAGGTGTGATGGATGTCAGTTATCAGAGGTAAGGCAACCTCTTCATGTCGTCTTTTTTTCCAATCATAATGTAATCTAAGTTTGCATTTTGTGACTTCTAAATAGATAAATGACAAGCAGCATGTATGATGCAAAGCTCAGGTGGATTGTTAGTATTTGGTGTGTTATGTTACTGACAATGTGCAAGAACGGTTCTTAGTGGGATGTGAATCAATATGATCTATAATCATTTGCAATTATGATCTCCTTGGGAAGCATTTTTTAACCTTGTTTTTTAGTAAGGAATCAGTGATGAAATGGTAATTGTGAATTTAAGATACTGAGAGCAGTCATTTGGGGGAACAGCTGCACATTTTACTATGAAGCATCCCTGGGACAGCAGGGCAATTTCTGTATTTATATAACCTCAACCTGAGCCAAAAAGAGAAGAAAGTGATAAATCTCACTGCCTCAGGGACTCTGAATGCTTCCCACTGCATTCTTAAAAGACACCCATAAATCACTGTTTCTGAATACATAAAATATAGAATTAGATATTAATTTACCTTATCCTACACTCAATTTTTGACTTTGCCCGAGATCAAAATAGATTTTTTATTAGAGACAATAATTATATAGTTTTTAATCTATTAAAACTTCATTACAATTTTAATAAAATTGAAATGTAGTTCTGCAGTGACAAACATGTTGCTTCATACACAAACCACATCATTTGCATAGATTTAGTATTGTTAAAGTACCTGCTTCTGCACAGGTGTGGCACAGAAGAAAAGTTCCAACTCCACAGTACAGTTCCAGAGAAGGGGTGTGTTACTTTCAACTATTTTGTTGTGGTGTAGCTTCAGGGTTAAGATACATACCGGTAATCTCATTGACAGTGGTTCCATTCTGTCTGAAGACCTTTGTTACATTTTTGCACCTGTTTCCTTTCTGACTCAGTTAAAAATGTTGGTGACAATTGATTGATGATTAATGCAACAGTTCAACAATAAATTTCAGTCTCAATCACAAAAAAACCCCAAACAAGTCAGTGACAATTCTTCTTTCATGTCAGGAGTAGTTTTTGTAAGGATTTGGGATCATTCCCGGTATTGCAAATCTGAGGAGTTGTGCGACAACAGACAATAAAAAAGCATCTGAGACAACAATCTGAGAGGAAAAAATGAACAAACTTTCATTTTACAGGGTCATAAATCAAAATAGTTAACTAGGAACTTCATCAAAGTAGCCTACCAAGATAATGGTGTTTTTGCTTTGGGCAGTCAGGTTTGGTTACTATTTCATCTATCGACCCCCATTTTCAGCTGTTTTTGCAGCCCAGGTTGTGGTGGCAGCACGCTAAGCTTGGTAGCTCATATAGTAGGCTATGTCCCCAATTGAGTTCCTAACCACTTTAATGACCACACTGGTATACTGGTGTAATTTGTTACTGGTGTAGTTCGTAACAGCCTGTTTTATCCTCATCATTATGGGCACAGCACCTAAACACAACAGCACCGCAGTTTCACATATCGTTACTCATCATGATAATGGTGGTTACACTTATAAAGCCATGCTAGCACCTCTGTGAGTTAGGAAGCACATGGTGCTTTGGGATAACATGCTAACATCAGTTGTAACATGCCTGGATGTTTAGCACGTATAATGTTTACCATGTCCGACATCTTAGTTTAGCACTTAAGTAGATGGTGGCGCTAGATGAAAACCGTGACCCCAACTGTCTGTTGCTGCAACAGGTGAAAATGACTCCACGTTTTGTTTCGAGCATGTTCGTAGCATGCAAATGTCGAGCACATTTTACACATCCGGCCATGATCAGTCATGTGACAACGTCAAAGTACCTGCTGTGACACAGGGGTTAGAGAGACAGCATGCTTGAAGGTTTCACAGAGAGCAAAGCAGCAGTGTATACCTTGTATAGCAGTTATAGCAGATTATTTCAAACCAAGCTGGCTAAATCTATTCATTCATCTTTTTTTTTTTTTTCCCAGGGTTTCGAATCTTTGCTGCGGTGTCCATCCCCCTCTCTCTTCCCACCCTTTCTGTCCCTCTCTCAACTGT
>NW_023340257.1:13873470-13874911 GCF_004916995.1 Morone saxatilis | reverse complement strand
GCAGCAAGGACTAAGCCTCGGTACATGGGTCGCCAGCTCTACCCACTGAGCTAACCGTCTTTTGACACACATCCAGAAGGATGACTCACAGATATTGACTCAGCCTGTCTAAATTCCACTTGGATGACAAGATGTTTTTATAGCAGAGTAAAGAGCGCGTGACAATTATTTGCATATTGTCGGCATTGACTGTTTGTTCTTATGGAAATTACCTGTCTTCCTGTCATTATTTATTGTAATCGTTGTGTGCTCAGTGACTTGAATCAAGAGGCTGATATCTAAAATTGTCTATGAGCTTTACTAAAATGATTAGAGCTTTGTTGCTTTTAAATTATAAAAGGGTTGATAACATCATCAGCTCTGCAAAACATGATATTGCAACTGAGAACACCTGAGCACTGGGGCATTTTTTCCCCAGAAGACAATGAGACTTTCACTGACGTGCCCTCTGGAATCTTTTCCCACATTACACCCTCCCTAAGAACTCAGTGTTTGGCAGAAAGAGCCTTTAGCAGTAGCCTTGCTCTGCAGAGGCCTTGCAGTGTAACTCAAGAGTTTATTCAATCTGTAATTAATCCTCTGTTTCTCTCTCATTCTGCCTCACCCACTCATTGAGGACAGGGTTTGTTCAAGGTATAGCTACGAGCTAAGGTTATTACTGTTTCCTGGTTCATTGGGAGGATAGGATAGGAATCTACCTGTATTGACATACCTCTACTCCCTCTCCCTCTCTTACTTTCTCCTTCATTTCTCTACCTCCCTTACTCTTTGAGCCTCATACGGTCACTTTGAACAACCCAGAGAGGAACTCTAGTTTAAATCTCTAAAGAAAAAAACAAAAATACTCAAAAAAGATGCCACGCGGAGCATCTTAAAACAGGCGTAGGAGCTGCCTGATGGTTCTGAGATTAGTTTTGACTTCACGTCCTGCAGACCACAACAGCCGGATTGGTAGGTATGTCCATTAGCTATGACATTAACTCCTCTTGGTTGCATCAGAAACTGAAATCTCCAGATTGACTACTTGTGTTTGTGGTAGAGTAGCCAGTGCTTTTGGTTCAGTTTGTAACTTTGCATGTTGCACGCCTTCAATGCACAAATTAACCGGCCCATGTTTACTTGTACACATGTTTGTTTGAATTCACAGCAGTTAAGTTGAAGTAGATCACATTTACAGATTGATGGCCTTTGCCATGGGCGAGCTCAGAAACCAGGGCACAGTGCCCACTCTCTGTGATCAGTAGTGTATCTTATGTCCCATTCAGACAAGTAACCATTCAGTCAGGCAAAGAGAGACTGATTGAGGGAGGAAGAGAGCGCTGCCAGCTGCCAATGACTGCACCAGTAGATGTTTTGGAACCTGTTGCAGCAGGTTTTTATTTCTGTATATCTTACTCCTTGTCTAGCCTGGATAAGTGCCAAACTCTCTCTCTCTCTCTCT
>NW_023340257.1:13872900-13873361 GCF_004916995.1 Morone saxatilis | reverse complement strand
ACACACACACACACACACCGAATGAGGATGTGTTTCAAAGCTGCCAAAATCTGAAACCAGCCCATCAACCATTTCCATACTTACATATTTAGACAGTCAATCTAATAGAAGTGGCTCACTGTCAGGGTGAAGGGGTTACGAGGTGCACAGATCCAGGAAGGGAAGTGGGCTCTTCAGGTGGTCTTAGTGAGAAAATCTGAAGCTACAAAATCCACAAAGAAGAGAGAGGGCAGTTATTGATTAGACAGGTGAGGTGAGTACATTTTTCCATTATATGATTGGTGATGATATAAACTGCTGCAATTGTGCTCTTTTTACTATACATTTGATTTACACTCTGTTTTATGTCATTTTTATATAGTAATTAAGAGAGAACAGAGTACTGTCTTGATAATTTTGACACCGCTGCGGGTGATGAATGCTGGCTTACATCTGTGAACTTTGAGTGGCGGCCCTCTAAT
>NW_023340257.1:13868373-13872869 GCF_004916995.1 Morone saxatilis | reverse complement strand
TCACCTATATATAATCCTGACAATTAGGATAACAGATAAACCTGTTTTTGTCTTCTGACAACCTTACACATTACACATTAGCTCCACTTCATAAATCTTTGTGTAAAGTATGTGTGCTCTACACTTTCTATATTTAGATGTATATTTAATTATATATATAAGGTGGATTGCTTTATTATTGCCTATTTCAAAGAAGTTGGAATAATTACTGTTTGTTACGTGGGATCACGATGTTAAGTTTGTAAAAATGAAAAAACAAAACTGAACAATTTTACTCTTTTGTCGCACTACTTTTAAAAGTGGTGATAATGTCAGAATTTCACACAGTTTTAACAAAATAGCTCAATCAAAATAAAGCACTATAGTAACGCAACAAAATAATGTAATGGGGTGCATTGTCCCTGTTTCACAGCATACATAATATCTGATATCAATATCTGAAAATAAGGAGGACTTACGGAACCACAGCTGTGATTCTCATACTTAAAATTCATATTCATATTTTGGACTTTTCTCTAATCTTTGACATTTTGTGAAATATTGGGACAATTTGATCTATTTGGGATTCATACAGTTAAAGTCTGAAAAGTAACACGGGGAAAAGTCCCATCAACAACTCCTAGACATTTGAGATGTAACAATGGGACAACAACAAGTAGAACAACCACTGGTTTAATCATTAACAAATTGTATTTTATAAGCTGATCATACGGCTGATTTTTATGTAATATCGTTCACAAAATCATTTTGCAGAATAAAGCTGTCAAATAAATGTAGTGGTGTAAAAAATACAATATTTCTCTATGAAATGTTATAAGTTGAAAGTAGCACAAAATGGAAATAATCAAGTAAAGTACAAATACCTCAGAATTGTATGCAGCTGGTCAGCGGACAGGTGGCATTCATGACGCCGCTGTCACTGTACTGTGACCAGAAAAGTATTTCACCTCCAAACCCTATCAGCCAAACCCTGAAATTTTGTAAATTCATTCAAACGACAAAGATAGGATCAAATATTGTAAACAAACGCTACACTAAGCTGTCTTATCTACAACTTGTTGGCTTTCACTTGTTACATTTATTTGTTGGCTGTCTTCCTAGTCTTGCCGCTCATTTTTACTGCTGGCTATGTTACATCAGAAACAACCACATTATTTTCCCATTGGGAAAATGTTACTGCAGATCACCTTTATTCAGCAGGGTTTTACTGAGAGAAGCGCTCTCTTTTGAAGATCAAAACTGAGCAAAGTTTTCTTAAATTAGTTTATTTAATAATATTATTTAGCAGATCCAAACATTTATTGAGTTTTTTTGAGTTATGTATGTTGTGTGTTATGTAAGTGAAAGTATAGCAACACAACAATTTAAAAATACTAAATTTCAAGTAAAGATGCCGCATTCAAAATGTTATGAATGAAAGAGTATAATCAGCAAAAGGAGCTTATGTAAGGTGAAAATACATATTAGCCAGCAGAATGGCTCCTGTCAGTATTACATTTTTATATTATTGCTGCAGCTGGTGGAGGTGGGGCTAATAGATAGATAGATAGGTACTATATTGATCTCCGGGGGTGAAATTAAGACATTATAGCAGTTTACATTCATACTTTATGTACTATACAATACTATATACATTAACATTAAAAAGATTATTACATGTTTTGTATGTTTTTGTAAAAAAGCGAGTAGTAGTTGTCACATAAATAGCACCATTATAGTACCAAAATACAATATTTTATTTGTTTTAAAACTATGGGGGACCCCAGTAGCTCACTTGGTAGAGCGGGCGCCTCATGTACAAAGCCTGAGTTGCCACAACGGCACGAGTTGAATTTCAATCCATTGGCCTTTGTAGCATGTCAATCTCTCTCTCTCTCTCTCTCTCTCTCTCTCTCTCTCCTGGCCTTTGTGTTACTCTTTAGCTCCACCTATCAAAATAAAGGCCAAAAATGTATCTTAAACAAATAAAACACTGAAACAGGTTTTTCTGTATCGTTCGTCATGCTTCTTCTGGTAATTAAAAGATCTCCTCCTAATGTGTTTTAAATGTTTATTTAATATGAGGCTTCAGCAAGTGGATTGAATGTTATAAGGTGGGTTTCCATGCATCTGTTTTTATGTACTGGTAAAAATAAAATAAGACTATATATAAAATAATTGAATGAATAAATCCTGAGCAGGATGAGGAGAATGTAATTTTCCCCATACTGAAACCTGAAATGAACATAAATGCCATGTTTCCATCACTCATCATCTTGTTGCACCCTTTTCTTCTGGCTCGTGAACAAAACCTTTTTCCGTCTTGATATGGGCACCTGCCTAAAAACACTAAAAGAGCTTATACGATGATTCATACATGTTGTAAGTCTTCTGCTGCTTATTCTGGTCAACGTAACTAAAACCATAATACACTCAGTCTTGATAATGTGCAAAAATAATAATGCATAGGATAAACCAACATCGGTGTTAAGGTTAAGAGTGAAGCTGATCAATGAAAATTACGATATGTTGAAACAAGAATACATAATCAGAGTCATTCCTCTTTCAATATATTATTCACCAGATAAATTCATTTAACAAAACTAATTGTTGAAAGTGATAACATTAACATTTTTAGGTAAAACTAACTACATTATGTAAGTTCAAAAAACATTATTGTTTCATTGTAGCTTTAGTAATTTAAAGTCTTTATTTATTTTGTCCTTTTAATTTATACTGTGAAAACAAAACAAGCTAGTAAAAACAACTTAATCAAGAATGTTTCTGTAACTTACAAAAATAAGTGTCATTAGTGTCACTTCAAATTATTAGTAAAAACGGCTTAATCAAAAATATTTTTTAACCTAAAAAATCTATTTTGATGTGATCAGTTTCAGCAAAGTTTTGAGTTAAATTAACTTATCTGGTTTTACAGTGTTGCATGAAAGTGAAAATAGTTTCAGCAGTGTCATTAAAACAGAGTGGGTTAAACTGACGTCTGAAAAGTTCATCATCAACACCGATATTGGCCGATATTCGTGTTGCTGACTGACTGTTGGCAAATAAGACGGCATTCACCAATATTAGTGGCTGATTTTTCATCTGTTGTGTCTCATCAGTTTTGCAGAGTCTAGATGTTGTTGTTGGTTATTAACTTGGATATTGGAAGCAATGGCACAAATTGCACACAAACACCAACATGCTCCATGCAGCAGTGCGGACAGTGAGCGGCTGTTCAGCTCTGCGTCCCATCTCAGATGAGAAGAGAAACAGAATGAGCTGCAACAAGGCAGAGACATTTATCTTTGTAGAGGTCATTGTTTCCCTGGCACAGAAGTGTGAATTATATAACAACAAAAATCCATAGTTATCTGCATCGGCTAAATTTGAAATATCTGTATCGGCCCAGGATTTCCCAATTGGCAGATTCCTACTTTAAAGGCTGTTGCTTCATTTTGGCTAAGGATGTAGAGAACCACTCCTAAGACTGTCAGGAAAATCTCACAGTAGCCAAGAAATATAAAATGGGCATGTCTTAATACCCTGCCAACTCATGAACAAGGGCAGTGTTGTTAAAGCCACTATTGATTGTCAGTCTCCTAAAAGCAGCAAACGTGAACTAATTAAATAAACGGTTACAAACTAGTAACACATTGTCTCTGTTGACTCTCACAATGCGGCTTTTTTGCTCATACTATTGTATGTATGCACGGTTGTATTAACATTACATTGGAGTCACAGATCCGTGCATCAGATTTCCTGCAAAATATCTGAGCTACACAAAAAAAAAATCAAAGAAATATTCCATCTGCTGCACAACAAGTGTGATTTTTAACCAGATGTGAATATAGCTGATGAATAAAATCTTTAATTTTGAATCACGTTGTACAAATTCAACAAGGTGTTATTTCTGGCCAACATCATTTTTTGGATCGTAATAAAGAGGAACAACATAATACCTGAAACAGTTTTTTTAAACGACTAAGATTGTTGGGTAATTAATTTTGGGGAGAACTGGATGCTTAGCTCTCTGACTGAAATGTAGTGTTACCACATGAGAGAAACTACATCTGTACATGGTAAACCTGTCCATCCATGGGTCTTCACATTGGAGAATCTCCTCCTTCTCTACTGTAAGTGCATCCGTTCTGGCTGCTGGCAGCGTGTCTGTCAAGCAGATGAGAGGATTTGTTGCCACAGTGGCGAAAAGGCAATCTCTCAACTTTCGCCCTGTCACTTAAGCTCCCTTTGATCTAAACAGAAAGAGCTACGATTGCTACTTCTCTCTCTGTCTTTCTCTCTCTCTCTCTCTCTTATACACACACACACACACTAAAATAGCCCCCCCACCCCTCTATTGTAAATGTGATCATTAAAATAGACAGCTTTCAATTAGCTGGATATGCATTCAGATAATGACTCCTCTATCCATAGCAGTCTGAGGGCTGATAAGTATGATAAGTAATTTTTAGGAACGAGGGTTTTAAAAGACCACCCATTCAACCATGGGGCCATGC
>NW_023340257.1:13852637-13868273 GCF_004916995.1 Morone saxatilis | reverse complement strand
ACATGCAAACGGAGAGAGAGATGGTGGAGACATCAACTAATGTCAAACTTTTGTTTTAATAAACTGCCACTGAAAATGAACTCAACCTTTCTCATGTTAGCACACTCTATCATGCCATGTTTAGGTTTGTCATATAGTTAGATGTTTGTGGGAAAATGCTTTTGCTCTGACATCACATTCTTTAGTTGGAGCCAGCAACAACAAGATTTAGATAAAAACACGGAGAAGAATTAACTGGCAATTCTAGAAATCCCCTCCAGACAATGAACGACAGACACCAACAGTCTGCTTAGAATGAAAATTATATGTGGCTGATATGTTTTTTTTCTGCAAAGAAATGTATAGAATTTGCATATTAACCTTAAAAAGGCAAGCATTAAACAATCTATGAATATGCTTTAACTTTTTTCATATCTAAAGTTTTCCTGCTGNNCTGTAAAGTCCATTCTCAGTGTATCTGCACTTCAAGTTCCTATATCACTTATATGCTGTTAATTGCATACTGGACCAGGACTGACTTCTCGTGGAAATCGGATTTTCATTGAGCACAGAGAAACTTTCCTCTTTCAGTAGATGAATGTAAAAACATCCCTTTTAGTGTCAAACATCCAACTGTAGGAAGAAAAACTTTAATGTTAAACAAATTACACAGACCGCTGCTGAGCCAGTCTGTGGTAAGATGAATTGTCTGCCTGAGTTTGGGCCAGAAAATGCCACTGACTAAAGATAGAAGCCAGTTTTTATCTCCCATCTCAAATTTAGCCTGTTTTTTTTTTTTTTTAAATCTCTTCATAGGAGCAGATTTTGGTGCAGAATGTCAGACTCCCTGCCGTTTTACCCCAGCAGCAGCAGCAGTAGCAAGTCTCAAGCATCAACCCCTCAGGCCAACCTACACACCTGTGAGCCCTGTGGGACCTCATGCCAGCAGATGGCAGAATCACAGGTACTGAGCTGCCTTGGGCCTTTCTGTCCTAACCCAAAACAGATTCTTCTGTGTAACACTAGAAATAGAAAATCAGTTCTGACTGCACTCCAGTATGTAAAGACTGTTAAAATGAGTTGGGTTGTTTGTGAATTAAATTGAATGTACATGGACAAATGGCCAGGCTCTCCCTCTCCCCTTGTTTTTCAGTCATTATGCTAAGCTAAGCTAAGCTAAGCTAAGCAGCTGCTAACTGTAGCATCTAATTATCTAATAAGTGCTGAAATATGTATGTGAGCATGAAAGGCTGAGACAGTTCTCTGTGGTTTATTCACTGTGAGAGAGGAGGTTTAAATGGCTTCTGGAGATTCCCAGTAGGCATGTGGGCAGCTTGTTGGTCTATGAATCGAGTGTAGAGAGAGACAACATCTCAACTGTCAACTTTTGTGTATACTATAATTTAGACCATGATAAACTTGTATCCGTTGTGATGATGATGATACCACAGATTAAAGAGAGCAGGGACGTCTGCTTCACCCAGCAAGACAGCAACACTTTCAGCTTGAGGACTGCAGCTCTGAACAGGAGGCACAGCGCTGATGGGACCGTCGGTTCAGGATCAGCACCGGGGCGTGGCCCCGTAGACTCAGACCGTTTCCATCCATACCGTCGACAGTTCAGTGAAGGAGCAGTGACGGCTGCAGTTTGTCTCCAACAGTGTTCGTCTTCCTTCAGCTGTCTGCAGGAGGTGTGCAGCCCTGACACTTGTTCACACAGCTCCAACGGCGAGGCACCAACATCCTGGGACCAGTACAATGGCAGCTTTCAGGTTTCTAGACTTCTGGTACACTAATTTCACCTGTTATTTCAGTTAAGGCTTTGTGCAGTCCAAAACAACAAATTTATATGATAAAGGTGAAAGAAAGGGAGTGAATAAACATAGTGGATGACCATGTGGAAAAGATGCACTACACTGTTAGGAATACGACACTGACACACAGAGAATAGCAATGGATCAAATTTGACAATGTGAAAGGAGTTGCTTGTAGTGATGAACCTACAGAGAATTATCTGAATCTTCAGGTCCCGGCAGAACTTTATGGAGCTTTATAGAGAGTTTCAGCTCATTGTTCAGCTGTCTGTCTCATAGCTTTACTGTTTTGGTTCATTTTCGAGGTCATTTTCAGCAGGTAGACAGATACAAAGAGACCGATATATCCCTCTGGTGTTGGTAGAGACCAAAAACGGAGCTAAAAGAAAGTGACTATTGGACTTATAATCAACAGGTGCACAGAAACACAACACTAATGTTTATCTGTAACTGTGCAGCAATTGTCTGCTAACAAGTTTGCCGTACGTCAGTGTTGTCTTTGCTATATCTATTTCTGCTGCCTCCAAATGGCCAAAAGAAACCAGGTATATGCCACAAAGTTAATTTCAGGCTGAAATTGTATTGCAAAATGTATTTATTACATAAAAAAAATTATTTAATAAGCATAATATGAAAGCAAATATGAAAAAGCCTCCTTTTATGTTGTCATACTTGCAGAGTTCGTATCCAGAACTACCAGCTGCACCAGCAGAGCCTTCCTGCTTCCTGTCTCAAAGCTATTCATCCTACAGCTCATCAAGCCCCCTGCAACAGGTGAGTGCGTTAGATAAACCGTAGAGGAATGCTGTGGCTTTTATTGGTTTGCAGGTCATGATATTTGTGTGTGTGTGTGTGTCCTCTATAGGTCTCATCAAGACTGAATCATAATAATGACAAGTTGAACAGCTCAAAATATTCTCTTTCCGCTCAATCACCCCAGGAGAGCAGCACACAGTCCCTCTTCCCCAAGCCCATTTACTCATACAGGTAACATTGTGTGACATTTCACCATATACGACACTTATATTATTGCTTACCAATATTATGTGGATAATTCTTACGTGCTTAACATGTTGAAAAAAGTGCTTTGTTTGCGCCAAACACAACATATAAATAATATATAATGCTAATGTAAAAATGTTTCCTTCATGCCTACAGCATCTTGATCTTCATGGCTCTGAAAAATAGTAAAACAGGAAGCCTGCCAGTCAGTGAGATCTACAGCTTCATGACTGAACACTTCCCCTATTTCAAGGTATCACTATCAATGTTTTTTATATTACAGGCTGAATTTAAACCACTGAAAAAAACTCAAGATTAGTGGCAGGAAGCACTTTTTTTAAAAATTGATTCTGCTCCCAAGTGTAATCTCAGTTTATATTGTCAAATATTTACAATATTGCTTTTTTTCCCATTGTAGTTTCACTGCCTCCAAATGATTTGTTCTCTAAAGTCAACTCTGGCTGGTCAAAGCATTGGTCAAGTTTCCACCCTAAGTAGGCCTGCACAATATGAGAAATAAACATAAATAAACAGATATTGAAGTGTGCATATTAGCTATACAGTTCCTATGTCAGTCTGGTTGTCTTAACATTCAGAACAAGATTAGAATTTAATATTTTAACTTATGTTTACAACAGTATAAAAAAATGAACACAAATCATATTCCTGACATGAAAACACTGAGTGAAGTTTAGAAATAATGAAGAACATTATCAGTATCGGTCATTTATCCTGTCCTTTGTCCTCCTCTGATGGGAAGGTGAACAGTTCACATTTAGGTTTGCCTTGTGTTATTATAAGTTAAAAAAACATCCCAAAACACATCTGCCCTCATAATATCGCTCTAATGATTAATAGAGCTCTACAAAAATGCAGCTAGGTGATCCTGGACCAGCTACCTGTTGAGACATGAGGAGTAAAATGATGAGGTGTGTCTGTTTTATATTGGCAGTGTGTGAGTATTTTTTAAATTTTTAGTTTTAAGTCTTCATAGTCACTCAACTATAGGATCACTATCGATTACAATCAATAAAAAACGGCCAATGCTATTTCTATCTCTTGCTGTACAATGGATTAAAGCACATTATAAATTCATGCCCCGTGCTTTAATATTAATTACATTAGCCAGCTGCAGGGTTGCACCTCTCTTCAGAAAATGTACAAATAATGTACATTTTCTGAAGGATTCAAAAATCAAATAAGTTCAGACTCAATTCTGGAAAGAGCTCAAAGATTGGATGCCATTTATATGAAAGAAGGTGCTTTATGGCTGCTTTCCAAACAGCTGCCTGTCACATTAAACACATGCTGCAGGGCCAGAAAATAAATGAAGCAGATCATAAGTTATACACCAAGGAAAGTCAAGGTATTTAGTATTTTTTTTTCTTTATCTATATACTTTCTGAAGTATCTTTGAGTTCATTTCAGTTGAGTGGACACTTGCTATGGCATGCAGATATCAAACATTGCAGATGGTGGAAAAATTAATGCACATTTTAATAGGAAGGGCCTGTGAATGTGTAAGAACTGAATTTGACACACTGAATGTGTTTCAGGCAGTGGGTGAGAGCTGTAGTGAGGTCTTTATTTAATGTGATGAGAGGTCAAGAGAGGGTAAAATAATGTGTAAAACAAATGACAAATAAAATAATGTAAGAAGTATTATTGAATTTTTAGTCACAGTTATGTCTGTCTGTTGTTTGGTTTGTCTACAGACTGAAATATCAGATATGGGATGTATTTCCATAAGATTTACTATTCGTCCAGTACTTTGGTTTATCACCTCCTGCAACGACATTCCCATCAGCCAGAGCTGCACTTGTGTGTTTTGTGCTCATTATTAAATATTAGCATGTTAGCAGCGTCATTGTGAGCATGTTAGCATACTGATGTTAGCATTTAGCTCAAAGCACTGCAGAGCCTAAATAGCTTCTCAGAGCTGCTAGCATGGCTGTAGACTCTTGTTTAATTATCCATGGCTACTTCACTTAAGAACTAAACAGCTTGCATAGAGCTGAAACAATTGGTTTGATTGATCCTTTAGTTAACATAAAATAATTTGGCAACATAATCAATTAATTGTTGTGGGGAGATTTTTACATTTATTTTTATTATTTTCTAACATTTTATATAGAAAATGTAGCAGTCCTAATCATGCATACTCATGTACCATGAATCAATTTGATCTGACATATATACAGTGTATAAAGGGTAAAAAAAAAAGCTGCTTTAAACCATTTTCTCTCTCATCTATCCAACCCTCTCTGTTTTCAGACAGCTCCTGACGGATGGAAGAACTCTGTGCGTCACAACCTCTCCCTGAACAAGTGCTTTGTGAAGGTGGAGAACAAAAATGGGAACTCGTCCCGTAAAGGCTGTCTGTGGGCTCTCAATTCAGCCAAGGTGGAGAAAATGCAGGAGGAGCTGCACAAGTGGCGCCGCAAGGACCCGGTCACTGTACGCAGGAGCATGGCTAGGCCAGGTGGGTCCTGTTATAGGAACATGTAAATACCAAAGGACAAAACAGGTTAGAGGATTGATTTCACAATGAATTCATTATGATGTACTGTACAGATGTTTGACCTTTTAATCTGTTTATTCTATTTTACTTGATTCAAACATTGGTTGATACACACTTTTTCCACAGAAGACCTTGACCGTCTGTTGGGAGAGAGACCGGAGAAGCTCAAGTCTTTGCCACCTTACACCAACCCAGCTTTGTTATCCAGAGTGACCCCTATCTACAGCACCACCTCACCATCTTGCACCCCAGCCCAGCTTCAGCCCCCCTGCTTGTCCATTCGGCGTCCACAGTATTCCCATATTCAACCTCAGCTGCCCTCCTACCTCCCCCCCACCGCTGCTAACCCCAGCAACTCATGTGCCCTGTACTCACCCTATGGACAGCCAACAGCCACTGGAGGCCTGAACTCACCCATGGCTGGTAAGATGCCACCTGTTTACAATGAGTACAGCGTTGGCCCCAGGAGCATGCAGGACTTTCTGTTGGAGGGAGAAGCCAGTTATGACATCGACACACTCAACCCCAGTCTGACTGACCTGCAGCTGCAAGGTACGAGACAGATAGAGACAATATGATGGGTAGAAAGGCTTACAACACACAGATTTATCAGTTACCAAGTTTGCCCACTGGAGAGCACTGATTGACTGAAGGAACTGTAAAATGTCCTGCTTGGTACATAATGTTGGTCCTAAGTCTTTAATAACCAAATGTGTTCAAAAATGATTATAATATGTGTTTATATTAAAAAATTAATCTTGTTTTATATTCATTGTTGTGTTTGCCCTATGCTAACTAGCTATTAGCATCAGCTCATAGCATTTTAGTAGTTGCTTACTTCATTTTGTAACTAGGGTGTGAAAATATGGCATCATATTGTTTGGGTACAAAGTCTGGATATCATGTGCCGATGAACAAAATCCTGTAAATTAAAGACCTACGCTGCTATCAGACCAGCATAGACCTCAGCAGGCTTTTTCATGTAAAAGAAACAAAAGCAAAGGTCCCAATTAATTACATTAATGATGGCTTGGTTTCTGTGTCCTAGTGAGCCAGCATTAACAGTACCAGAACCCTTTCACAGACACATCTAAATGTGTGAAAAAGCTGAACATGCATATTGGGCTTTACATGCAACCTGTGATAAAAAGCAGGTGGGACAGGAAAAAGAAATGCAACCTCAATTTGGGCCCAGCGCCACCAGATGTCTTAAGTATGGTGACTAGATCCAAACAAACCAAATGTGGGATAAAGAGTAGGTGTTAGCAATGCTGTGAGGTAATCTAAAATCTGTACATATAAATAAATTCAAAGAATATTTAGTGCTCTGCTAGTGCTACCTTCTTATGTGAGTGCTCAGATATATAAATGTACTCTTTGAGGTTAAATCAGTTTTGATTAAAGCAACAGGCCCCTCAGTTACTTCGCCTTGGTGCCGGGCCTACCATGGTTACAAGCATACTGTAAACTACTGTGGCCAACTAATGTTAGTGTTACCTTATACGTAGAGGATCTATGCTTTTATTCAATCCCTTTATTAATTAATCATACTTAAAAACCCTGCATGGTGTAATTTCCAACATGAGGCAAACGCATCTCCTCCCCTTCATCAGTAAAATGAGCAGGAAGTGAGTTCCTGTCTGATTGCAGCAGGTGTTATTGTTTACTGGACAATGACCTGATATTTACTAATTTTCTCAGGTAACTTGTGGGAGGAGTTAAGGGACGACAGCCTGGTATCTGATCCACAAGTCAATCTCACAACCCCGTCCACTACGTCTGCCCTGCAGGACCACCACATCCAGACCAGCTACCTGCAGGTCACACTTCCTCCTGTCAGTCGTCGAAAAGCAGAGTACGCGAACGAAAACACAGACATTGGAAGAAACGTAGAGCAGCACGGCTGTTTGAATGGACTGCATCCTGTGGTTTATTCAGGAATGGAGAGTCTGGCTGGGTATCTGACTTCCTGTACCACATCCATCTCTTTAATGTAAAGACCTGACTGTTTGGGTTGCGTCACCCTCTACCGGCCATAAATGTACTATATTAAGCTGAGTAGGCCATGTTGTCGCAGGCAGCTTCATGCCACAGTATTAGCTAAGTGGTTACTAAACTCATCAGATCCTCTGTTTACTACAGTGTGACAAACTGTGGAGGAACTAAGACAAGTTCAGCTGATGAAAAAACAAGAAGTCTATCTTTTTTTTCTGTTTCAGTACACACAGGGACACACTTTATGAATTAAAATTGTATTTCAATTGCATATTGAAAACGCAATTGTTAAAATTATGTGAATTTAGCTATTTATTTACCTTTTACAAACTGTATTGTCACATTGATTTACAAATCCTAATCCAAAGTCCCTATAAATAACCATAGGAGGTTTTATTTTGTCATTTGTAAATACATTTTTAATTTTCAATTTCAAGGCATTAGTACCAGCATTTTGTTGTAGTGTGAATGTGTGCATGAATGGTTGTTTATCTCTATGTGTCAGCCCTGTGATTAGCTGGTGACTTGTCCCCGGTGTAGCCCACCTCTTGCCCATTGTCAGCAGGAATTAGCTCCAGGGGATAAGGATTACTCTAAGGACATAGCTGATGGATTAATGGACAGTTCCTCCATATTAAAAGCATAACACACATACATTCTTAGAGGATGTCTTCTGCTTAAGCACCTTTCAATGTGGATTATCATGCGTACTTTATGATTATAGTCACCCTTTTAATGTTTGAATCTGCAGCTCACTTCCCTTAATGGAGCTTTATAGCGAGTTTCAACTAATTGTTTTACTGTCAACCTACAATTTCACAGTTAGAAGCTGAAGAGCCAGTTACTTCCCTCAGGAGACCAAACACACAGATAAAAGAGAGGAATATTGGACTCCAAATTCCAAATCAATGTTAATGTTGCTACTGTGTATGTAAATAAAATATTCCTAACAACACTATTATTTCTATTAAAAGCAGATCTGTGAGATAATGTATTTAATATGTATGTAATATTTTGCAGCCATTGGCTCCACTGTGATAAGGGCTCAGCATTAGAGAAGCTCTCTCACGTTTGTTTACACTGATGTCTAATACCAGTGCAGACCTGATGGATGATGATAGGCGGTGTCATGGCAACAGTGCAGTAAGACTATTGTCACAGAAGATGGCAGCAAAGACACTTGTGTTGTGGTCCATATGAGGCGTTAACTTCTGATGTAATTCTCATCTTTTAAATGATATTTTAGTTCTTACTTTCTGTAGTTAAGCGCCCTGACAAATATGAGGGGAAATATAAATATATATAAGGAGAATATAGATATATAACATTATTTTAGCACTTTTGGGTTACTGTTTCTGTTTTTGTAAGAGTTTGTTCATAAACTAATTAAAGAGTGTTATTTTAACTTTTCTGACTGTTTTGCTTATTGTTATTTATTTTCTTATTTCACTTGGATATTTGACCTTCACCGTGCAGAATGATGTGTGCAGAGTTTGACACTGGAAGTCTCCTGTAGTGGAAAAGTTTCTCTGACTTTAAGATGTGGACCAAGGGACCAACAAGCATGTTTTTTTCACCCAAGAAGTAGGAAGTAGGAAACATATTGCTTTGAAAAATGAAGAATAATTGCATAGATTCAGAATTTTCAAATAAGATAACTTTTTGGTAGAAAATCAGACACAAGTGAATAATCCACGTTTTATGTCTTCATTCACTGCTCTTAAAAGGTTTATTGGACTATGGTAAATTTCTAAACCTGGATCTGGAAATCAATCATACTTTTATTAGAGAAGATACTGTATAATGTTTAACTACTGAATCAGGTAACATGATATGTGGGAATAAATCTTCTCCAATAAAAGTAAAAGAGGCTGACAAAAGAAATTCAAGTATAAACATATAAAGTTGAACACAATGCCAGCAGTATACCTTATGGTTTCCTGTTATTTTGTACTGATTCAGATTTTTAATGCTTTGCTGTTTTTATAATCTATTGTCTGCTCAACATTTTATTTTACTGTACTGTTTACTTTCTTTGTTCAGTGTAATGCTCCATATTTTGTGAAAAGAAAAAAAACCCAATGATCAAGATTTCGAAAAAATCCCATATTTATTGCAGTGATGGAATTTCCGCTGTCAAAACTTTACATACTTTTTCATTTTATACTTAAAACATTTATTATAATTAAGTATACACAGTGTTCAGTACTACAGAGCACGTACTGGATATCAAAATTGGTATCTGACTTTTGGCTAATGTAGGATTTCTGACAATTTAAAATGGCTATTTATTTAAAAAATACTCCTGAAATAGTAGTACTATGAACATGAAAACATACAACAAATGACACATTCACATAGACAAAGTACACATTTCTGTTTGTCACTCAAATGAACGATGACAGACCAAGATCATGGGAGGATTCATTCGGATGTGTGCTACTAGAAATTTAAGAAACTTCAGGAGTGAAAATGTAATGTCATTCCTATACAAACTATATAAATGTACATCTGAATGGATTAATTTTTTTTTTAAAACTTCTTTAGAGTAACATCATTTCTCTCTTCGTCTCATGGTGTGTTTTCTGCCTCGTCTGGTTAAGTGAAGACAAACAGCACTCACTGTCTCCTTTCTCTCTTCATATTATTAGCTATCAAAACACTCACACACACAAAATGTAAATTGATCAGTGTTTTCCTGATGATCAAGTGAAACCCACATATACAGACTGAGATCAACAGTATGTACAGACACTGCATGTGTTTGCTGCCCACACACTCGCTCACACACACACACACACACACACACACACGCACAGATGCAAACTGATGATAAATCTGACAGAATTCGATGTTCCTGCAAAGAGAGAAATCTATTGGTCTGGCAGCTAAATACCTGAATGGAAATTCATGGAGTTAACAGGAGTGAGTTTAAGAGTTTAATGCCAGCGAATTGTCCATCAGTTCATCTGTTTCTGGTCCTGAAGTTGTACATGGATCGTGGAAAATGTCTACAACAGGGAGGAGTGAAGGGGTGGCGACTGGTCTGCCTATGGCCCCCCACTGTAGGAATAGTCTGCCTTGTTGTGCATCACCAGCTTGTTGTCCACAAAGTAGAAGCTGTCAGACTGCGTCTCATACGGGTGCAGGATCATTTCCTGCACTGAGAGAGAAAAAAGACACACAACACTCAGGATCTTTAAACCACCAGTGTTTAGTATTCAGCGGCATCTAGCAGTGAAGTTGCCGACCGCAACTATTTGAATACAGCTCAGCCTTCAAAAGCATGTAGGAGAAACTTAAGAATGTGAAAAGCCTTTTCTAGAGAGACTGTTTGGTAGAAACATTGCAGTTCAACATGGCGGCCTAAGAAGACCTCCCGAAGTGGCTCATTCTAAAGTAACAAAAATACAACAATTCTTATTTTCAGGTGATTTTACACTAATGAAAACAGATCTATGCACATTATGTTAAATTTCTGCCAATAGAGCCTCCTTAATGTTACACACTGGACCTTTAATTCCTGTTAGAGAGTCTGTGTGTGGGTGTATTTGTCTCTTGTGGTGTGTTTTGTGACACTCACTGATTTCCTCAGACAGTGCGGGGAACTCATAGATGTGCTCGCATGTGTTCTTGCTGCTGGGCATGCAGAAGCCAAACTCGAAATCAAAGCTCTTGAGCAGCTGATCGCGGAAGTAGTGTCTCTCAATCATGCGGAAGTTGTTGATGGGTGTGTCTCCCACTGTGAACTCCACTCTGCAGAGAGACGGAGGGAAATATGATTTACCAACCTAGAGGCAAATGAAGGCTGCTCAAAGGTCAGCTAAACTTAAAGGTTAATTCCAGTTTATTTCAACTTGGGCCTGATTTGGTACCAAAATAACACACATGGGAACACAGAAACATCTTTACAGCAAAGTCCATCTGGGTCCAATGACCAGTCAGCCGGTCAAACAAGTAGATCTAGATTATTTAAATCGGGGTGCCCAAACTTCATCCCCTGGAGGGAACTGAAACTTAATGGTGGCCACAAGAAAACACTTATTGTACTGTATTGTTAAGATGCCAAATGGTACTAAGACCCCACATTCTCTTAATTGACTGACTTCCTGTGCAAATTGTCACTCTGCCCGCTATGCTCAGACATTTTTGCACACCCAAATGCAGTGTCGACTCTAATCAGTCATTGCACAGAAGAACTGTAAGTGCATACAACTACAGTAAGTGCATTAACACTTGTCCCCATGTAAACCTTAAGGGTAAAGCTAAAACATCATTTATTTTAATAGTAATCTCTTTATCTATTTTCTGGTGGTTGGGTGAACGTTATAAAAATAAACTGAATTATCCTTTCACAACAATCAACACACATCTTTTCTCAGGTGCTTTGCTAAATAAAAAAAACACAATATTTTATATACATGAAGGTCATTCATCCTAATGAGTCAGTTGTCGGGTTGGATTGAAATCAGAGTAGGAGTGTGATGATGATGAACACCACTCAGGAGCACTGACAGCTATTTTGTGCCTGACTCAGCAGGTGGGCTGGGCTGCTCTGTGAGTTGGCACTTATCATCGTCAGCCTGTCGTCCCACACTGACGCCCACACACCTCCTACATCCGGTATGTGTCTTCTGTCAGTGTGGCAGGGTCGACCGGATGTTGCTGCATCATTCAGCTTTTTCACATGTCTCTCTCTTCTTCCCAGTCAACATTTGTCATTTGGATCTAACAAATACACACTGAAGGTTAACTTACGTGGCTCCAACCTGCCGCAACTGCAGGAAGGCTGGGGTGAACTGGTATCGGACAAAACGGCCGGCGTTGGGGTCACAGTGCTTTTTGTCTCCCGCTAGAGAAGAGACATTTAAAAGAAAATGTCCTCAGTCCATATTGTCTATACTCTGCAGGATCATGGAGAAAAAAAAATCCTACAATAACAATAACTTAAATACCTTTTAAAACACTGGTTCCCAATCTGGATGTCCTGACCCCCATTAGGGATCGCCAAGCCTTCACAGGGGGGTTGTGAGGCCGTACTGATCCTAAGGGGTGCTCAGTTAGAGTGCCCATTATTGAAATAGTCTAAACTAGTCTTTAAACATAAACTAAAGACATGGCTTCAGACAAAACTTGCAGTCATAAGTAGTCTGACCACCTCAGCTCTGGCACTGCCTCACTGTTTTTATAAATCTCTGTCAGTTTTAGAATGTATTTATGTATTATATTGTAATATATTGTATTGTTTTGTAGTACTTGTTGAAGCGATGATTATGGGCACTAATTTATTATAACCTGCCCAGGGAAAACGGATGAACATTAGCTTATTAGCTAACTCTGGCACATTTACATTGAAGTGTAATGTAAAAAGCAATGATTAATGTGCATTGTCCCTGGTAAAATAAAACGAAATAAAATGAATAAATAAGACCTTTTAAAAAATATCTACAGTATATCTCAGCATTTCATTCATTTCTGTTAAGAAAACTAAATTAAATTGTTACTTAAAGTTTATATTATTATTCAATTGTATAAAAAGTTCCATCTCTGAATCAATATTCACAGGAAATAATCTGCTCAAAATTCACTCAAATTGCTTGTTTGACACAAACTTCCTGCAGTTATTGTTCTCATTATTTGGGTTCATTGTACAGTTCATCAGTTGTTCTCGACTGTTATTGTTATTTAGTGAATATAGTGAATATAATGTAAAGTATCCATATAATATGTCCCTTAGTTGGGGGCCGTTGGTTTGGAAACCACTGCTTTAAAGGACCCTAGTGAGATAGGGTGTGGTGCTGACCTGGTATTGGAGGTTTGGTGATCTCAAACAGGACTGTCCCTGTTTCCATGTCACGAATCTTAAACCTGGTGAAGTCAATCATGTGGACATTTTCTTCTGGAGAACAAAGATAATCTGAAAAAAGAGAGAAAATTCACTTTAAGATATGTTCTCATACAATACTACAAACAGTCATTAAATCACTGAATTAGGCAAACATTTTATGTCAGGCAGCAAGCTGTAAATTAATAAAAAGTTAAATACAGTAATGTCTGTTGTTTTGTGCATGTCTGAACTGACTCATTTCCATTCGTTCAAGCTTCTGGATGCTCACTGTAACCCCTCAATAAGCCATGGGTGCTATTTATTTTACATATCAGATCTTTCTCTGTGCCAAGGTACACACCCTCTAGGTACTAACTCATACAAGCTCAGAGAGCTTCAGGTCACAAACTGTCAGTGGATGAATACATAAAGCTGAGGAAATACTGCCGTTTTATTTTGTGGAGCCAATGTATACAAAGAGGCACTGCATTATGTAAAGTGAAAAGAATCAAAATAAAATCCTTTTTGTGTGTGTGTGAATTATATCTTTGTAATTTACATTTCAAAAGCAAAGTAAAGTCAGTTTTCTTTATGAAGGCCAAAACATATTTGCTTTATAATCTGTTCAACATACAAAACCTTCTATCCTTAGATACTTAATGTAATGAAAACATTCAACAGGAATATATTATTAAGGTAATATTTTACCTTGTGTATATAGATATATTTATGTATATATTTATATATATATATATATGTTCTTAATATGTTATATGTGGTATGTATATATGTTGTATGTTGATCTAGAGTTGTAACGAAAGCCCCCTGGGATTATTAAAGTATTTCTGATTCTGATTCTTAAACAAACAGCAGAGCCACGGAGAAGAGCTTGTTCTTCCAGGACGGACACAAATATAATTGTTCACATTATCACTGTGTTTATGGACTGTATGTGATTCAGTGTAAAGTTTCTCTCTCTGTTTTCCTACCTCCTATGAGAGAGATTAAGTCAGCTAGTGTCCTTTTACATACAAAGCACCTCATAAACCAACATCCATTCACTCTCGATTAACAGCACCTGTAGGCAAACTGGCAAATGTTTGTTCAGAGTGATGCTTTTATGTATTTACAGCTCATGCATTGTACAACATACTGCACATTATTTGTTTTATGGTGGTGAGCAAATACATCATGATCTCTAGCTGTATCTGTTCAGACGTCGTTAATTTAAGCCTGAAAGTAAAAACAGATCAGAAGTTTCTATATTTATTGGAAAACTATTTACAGAATGGCCTCAGTTTCTAATCACGATAGTAACAGAACAAGTTTTATTTATTTATTATTTAAGTTGCAATATTTATTTGAAAATGAATATGACACATGATATTGACACATTTTACTTTGATCACATACCTGTGAGAAAGCTGGTTTTATTTATGTTTATCTTCTTTTAATTTATTAAATTTTAATGTTTGATTTTATGTTTTTACCAGTTGTTTTTAATGTCTAGTGTAGTTATGTTCTCCTGAGGTTTCTCTTTTGTTTCATGTAAGTTCCTCAAAGCAAATATCCTTCAGCTTCTGTCATTTGATTTAGAGTGGTTAGAATTAAATATATAGTATTATATATTGACCACAGAAATAATTTAACAGCAAAAGACATAACACACACTCCACAGTACTATAATATTGCTGACTAGACAGATTGCTTTACAACATATATTTCTCAGTCATTAATCATTTTCAGGTTTTTGTGTCCCTTGATCAGCAGGATTGTCAAGCTGAGTAAACACAAACCCACTGGAAGACAGAAACCCAAGTACCCTGAGCAGGGTGACAGATTTGGCCATGCTGGCACTCATTGTGTGTGTGTGTGCGTGTAGTTGTGTGTGTGTAAGCATGTGTGAGACACTCCCCTCCCAATGGAGCAGGATTACACCTAAGAGGCTTATTGTGTTTTATCATCACATGGACTGACTGGTTGGGAAACACACACGCACACACACGCACACACACGCACACACATGCACACACATGCACACACCTACTATCTCATTAGGGTTACGGTAAGGGCAGTTATTATTGGCAGTATACGTTGCATAAGGGTTGAAGGGTCTTCATGCAGCACATTTAAAAAGACCCTAAGGAGGTATGTATAGAGATGAATAATAAGACAAATAATAAAACATATATGTACTCATACACATGTGTCTGCACATACACAAACTCACACTGCTGTATCCTGTTTTCCAAGGGTTAGAGAGCAGATGGGCCACACAGGCTTTAGCCACCTGCTTGAAGATATTTATAGACCTTTTCATAACCTACAGTACACTATACCTGACACCTTGTCTAATAATGTCCCTCTTGTGAAACTATTTAGAGCTTGCTGTTTAATACCGCCGGCTGTATGTTTTTTAACACGATTTCATGTGATTACACTAATTAAGCAAGGCTGAAATTTGAAAAAAAAAAAAATTAAATTAAAACAACAGTAAG
>NW_023340257.1:13846930-13852614 GCF_004916995.1 Morone saxatilis | reverse complement strand
AAGATCTAGTTCCTTTCTTCTTACGTTGTGACTCAAGTTGGTGGTCCTACACAAACAAAATGCGACTGAATAATTATTCATTATTATATAATTGGTGGTATACTGAAGTGAATTGGGTCAGGCTGCTTCATTCTCACAGGCACGAGTCGACAAACCTTATTAACATAAGGTCATATCAACAAACTAAAATGGAAGTGCAAAATTCAAACTCTTTCTGCAACCTTTTATATCTAAGTGAAGAGCATTATGTCATCTTCTTGACTTGTGTAATCCTAAATTTGATGTCTAATGATGGTGATTAACTTTGATTAAGAAAAGTCTGACACCAAAGATAGCCACATTAAACAACACGAGGCCCCGAACAATGATATTTCTAGCATAATTCAATAGCGGCAGTTATTAACAATTAACAACCACATGTTGTGTGTGTGGAAGAGCTAATGGACAATCAATAACAACTGCAAAGCCTTTATAAATGCTAATGAGAGGGATGTTTTAATTAGCATTATGTATATGCATGCATGTGTACAGAGATTGCATGTATACATGTATTGATGTGTGAGTACACTTATAGCAGCAGAACGCAGTGGGCTCATCTCTGTTCACTGTTACTGCAGACGCTGAGTGAGGCGTTTCCATGGTGAACATCACAAGACTGGTCATACATTTCCATGTAAAGCTGCTCTGGCTAAAAAAGTCTCTTTATTTCCTTCCAAACTACAGTAAGAGGGTTAGAGAGCTGCTGTTTGATGCAGTGCCCTCTAGTGCCAGTTTATTTGATGTGAGGAGCTTATCTGCTCTGAGAATATTACTATAAGCCTACTGTTAGTCTGGGAGTGTGTTTCTTATAAAGCAACAGCAAAGAAACACTTCCACACACTATTTATAGAGTACTTGCATAGTACTATGTGACCTGACGGCAATCATTGCAGAATTAGTTTGAGATTAATTCAAACCATCTTGACTAAATCATGAAACTTAATTAAATTCTGTTATATAATACTGTACAAAACTATCTTCAGTTCACAGAGATTAACACTGCATTCAATTAAGCTGTTTGCTCACCACTTGCATCCATAACATAATTTATACCTAATAATACTTTTTACTTTCACTGCTCATCTCTAATATGACAGTACATGAATGATGTAATGTAGACTTGGTCTCTTCTTAGGCCAAGTGATTAAGCGAACACTCAGTATTCGGAAGTTAAACCAAACTAGCTGTAATTGCGGCCTCAACATGATTTTCACAGTGGAGGATTTATGTAATATGTTATGTGGATGTTTGCCCATGTGTAATACTGCTGGCACTGTGAACTGAGCCTTTTTATCATGCTGTACTGAAAATAAACACCACCAACTTCATTAAAGTGAAGGGAAATCTTTCAATATCAATATTATAATGTGATTAATAAAAGGTTAATTCATAAAGAATAAATAAAATCTGTATGATTCTATTGCTTTCAATGACCATATAGATCAAAATGGTCTATTTCTCATCTTAAAGACTTTAAATCACTGATGTGACACAATTTTCTAAACATATTTGTCAGTTTTATTTGCACCATAATGCATCACAACCACATTACTAATTGTTTTATAATCTTTAGTTTGTTTAAATACCTTCTGAAGGCCTTAATGTTCATCCCCAAACTAGAGTCACATTATATGAGCGGTATTTGATAAAAACATTTTCCCTCAATGCAAAGTCCAGTACAGACGTGTGCCATAAAAAGACAGTTTCTAGAGGGTAAAATATGTGTCATCTGCTGAATTTATCATTTCTGACAAAAATGGCACTTCATTGAAAATCTGCTGGCGGATTACTCCGAACGCATCTTGTGTATTTGTCTCTGAGCAGCTCTCTTTGTGGGCAGATGACCGATAAGATGTATTTTGCGAATCAGCAATGGCTACTTGCCAAACCTGCTGAAAGACAGATGGAGCATTTCATCTGATAGCAGAGCCATTGAAGTCCGTGCAAGTATTCACACATAACCATGTCTCTGCTACAGTCTCAGGAAACCCAGAGCTCGTTACCAACTCCAGAACACAGAACACACACTTTCATTTCATAGCCTCTGCACATGGAGCAGCTTGACTGATGAAGATTGACTGTACGGTCCTTTAGAGATTTGCAGGAGTAGTAATAAAAATCTGCCCTTTTCAGATGATCACTGTTTAGTGACAACAAAATGAGGTGTGAGCTGTTGGGAGAACACACACTGAATGATGAGAGTCATTTTCAGTTTATGTGAGATGGAGAGGGAGAAACGTGCAGACAGAAGATGCTGAGGAAAAGGAAAGCGCATCACTGTATATGATGAACGGAGCCTCTTTTACAGGTTGCAGTCTTTTTTTTAATGATGAACCTGGACCTTGTTTCACAGTGATAAAAGATATCTAGGCTTGCATTTGTGAATATTTAGGGTTATGACATTTTATATTTCTTATTTTGGGAGTGAAGTGAAGATAGATTTTGAGAACTGGTTTCTGAAAACATTCAGCTAGGAGTCTGGGACAAATCCACCAACTAAATGATAGTTTACACGTGGTCTGTTTGGGAATAGTAATTAAATCAATATAACTACACAGAAAAATAGGTATAAAGGATCAACCCAAGTCACAAATATAACAGACCTCATAATGGAAACATTTTATTGGTATCAAATGGGAAAAATCTCCATTGTGGAAGTCTGTAGTTTATCCTTAATAACCAGCATTAGCGCATAAACACCTCCCTTTTACTCAAAAAAAAAAAAACACATGAAGAAACTGAGGAAGCATGTCTGCAAATATATGAATATGAAGAGTTACATGAGAAGATTGATATCACTTTGATGTCTGTCCTTTAAATATCGGGCTACAGCCAGCAGTCAGTTAGCTTAGCGTAGGCTAGTAACAAAAAAACAAAAGCAATGTCAACTCCATTTGGGAGCTGCAGCTTGCCACTGGGACGAAAGAATCAGGAATCACGGAGCTTTTCTCTTTGATGCATATGCTAACTGCACTAGCTGCTGCCGCTAGCTAGTTAGCAGTCCTATTAGCTGTCTGTACCCGGACTGTAATGTTGAAGGACAAGGGGAGTTACTAATTTATGAGCATGGGACCCCAGTAGGGAATACTGCCAAAGAGAGGGGCCCGGAAAGAGCGACACAACTGGAGCACGGCGACCCAACAGAGGCCAGCTGAATTATAGACGGCTCCGAAAAGGACTTTTAATCTTGGGATAAAGACAAAATATATATATTTAAATAAATTAAATAATATCATTCGACTAGTCACTATTGGCTTTATCTAACGACTACTAGTCGACTAGGAAAATCTTCAGTCAGGAACAGCCCTACTTTGGACAGAGTCAGGCTAGCTGTTTCAGGTCTTTATGCTAAGCTCATTTAGCTAGCTGCTGGCTGCAAATGCATATAATCAAAATCATTATCAAACAGACATGAGATGCCTATCAGATCATGTAAATATTGGTGAGAAAGTGAATTAGCATATATTCCAAAAATGTGTTATTAAAGGAAAGCCATACTGCAGACATTACCTGAGGGAATGTTATTCTAAGGAAAATAGTGGTGGAAGGAAATTATGCCTGCTATTACTGTGCATCCATGCAAACACATCCTCATCTAACTAAACGATTAAAATTACAATCATTATTACAATAAAACTCCTAAGACTAAAATCAGTTAGTAAGTCTCCAAACTGCACGAATCACCTTGTCTTGAAATTATGAGGGTAATATGTTCCAGTACACTATGCCAAAAACACCATAATATACATGTTTATATCTCAGTTCTTTCTTTCACTTACACACACACACACACACGAAGTGCTCCACTTCACTTCCTTCAACACTGTCACCTAGCAACGCTCCTTCTGATAGTGTGCCAGCTTGATTAGCCTGTCTTTTTCCTTCCCCTCATCCACCTGGCTGCTCCGCAACAACAAGGTGCAGCAGCGAATCAAAGGAGAGTATCTCAGGTTAGGCATCAGTGGTATGCAAATGAAATGTTCCTCGTGTACCTGAGGCCTCATCCTATAGACCTATACCTATACCTATAGTGCCTTCTTTTGCCTGATTTCACAATCTTGAGGCACAGGAGGAATCAGGATCTGCAGATTTGATGCAGAATATTCAGATGGTTGTGTGTCAACAGGGAAAGATGTCATTAACTCCCAGCACAGGTGATCTAACATAATTACACGGTGGTCTTTCTACACTTATTTGGAGGAGAAATGTGTAATTCTGCATTTACTTTTCACATCTTATCATGATTTCCTGCATCTAAAGTGTTGTTTTATTTTATTTTTACTGATCCTTACAAAGGATTTTGCTGTGTGGTTTCTAACTTTCAATCTCATCTATGCCAACACTCATTAGTCACAGACCCAGAGACCAACTGCAGATTCTTGTTAAACATAATAATTTATACAAAGCGAACACAGGCCTGAAAAGATCGGGTTGGCAGCAGCCCCTTGAAAGAGAGTAAAATTAGCACCAAGTCTTGAGTCATGCTGTGTTCCTGTGTTCAGATACACAGAGTCTGTCTGACACCAAAGTGGCATTCATAAAGAGCAAGCGAGCTGCCACTTATAGCTCTTTAATCCCCAAGATTAGCCCGGAATTACAGACTTTCAGCCACAGGGATTGACTTCACATGCCTTATTCTTTCCATTTGACTCTGTGGTCTCCGATCAGTTAAGATACTGTGTGTCGAATTAATCCCAAAACATGGAGTAGAACAATGCAGACATGTTTACTTGTCTTGACGTTAAGATAATCCTTAGCCAAAGGCAGCTAGTGACATTAGCATTACACCTTGATGTTCACACCATGATATACAGTGCACCTGTGTATGGCAGGCTATTTCATGTCTCTCGATTAACAGCACCTGTAGGCAAACTGGCAAATGTTGAGGTTCATGCAGAGGTTGTATTCTGAGCAGCTGAATGCAGATGAGATTCTTCCCTCTTATCTTTCTCCGGCCTGCATCACCGGGTGGAAAAAAGAAAACATTCTTCTGTGAGAGGGTTTTATGAGGACAGATATTGTGATCTAAGCTCCCTGGGTGAGAATGACAGTGACCCACAAAGCCACAAAGACAGATACAGTTTGACATTTTGCTAGTTGCTAGAGCTGGACTAACTCCTGAAGGTAACAAAATCCACCCATCAGCACTTCTATGGCTCGCTGATTATTAAATAACCAAGGGATAAGGTGTTAGATGAGAAGATTGATGCAGCTCTCATATCTATGTGGTAAATATGAAGCTACAACCAGTGAGTTAGCTTAGCATTAAAAGTGGAAAAAAGGTAGAAATAGAAACAAACCAGAACCTCACATTCGGAGCATCATCTAGATATATTCTGTGTCGTCTATTTTTCTCCCATTTTACCCCCATTATAGTAGCAATGTCTATGTAGAATATTTCACAGACAGAATACCTGTGGACAGAATACCTTCATTTATTCACAATGCCGCAGCAGCAGCGCTGTCGGCCGTCGTACGCATGCAAACCGCAGCAGTTCAATGAGGTAGCCATTACGCACAACTAGAAGCAGGCAGTATGTCCCGTTCGTAAAGCTCACTAACTAATGTTCTGTCTTGTTTAAATAAAATAATAATATAAATAATTAGTGAGCTTCAGAAGTACCTAGCTGTTTCCAGTCTTTATG
>NW_023340257.1:13836629-13846830 GCF_004916995.1 Morone saxatilis | reverse complement strand
CTGACATACTATAGTTATCACGTGCAAGCAATTGAAAATCCACTTGCCATGTAAGTGTTATATCATCTATGATCTGGCACGTAGTAGCAGAAAGGGAGCATCTTACTGTGGAGAAAATGCTGCTCTGAGAGCCGTATCTCTTTAGAGGGAAGGGCATTACAAACAAAGACCACAAGCTGAGTGTTTGACATCTGTCCTCAAGCACCTTCAAGATGTTTAAGATTTTTCACCTCTTATACTTTAGAGGGTCTTCTGGGCTTCTTTGCATGTTGGTGTGAGCTAATATGATTTAGTACTAAAACCTGAAAGAATAGAGGTCAACTCCTCTCGTTTTGTCAGTTTCGCAGTTTAATTCAAAATGAGGTAAGAAATTAGGTCTGAAGTTTGGGAGCTTTCAACCTCACCTGAAGGAGCTTCCAGAAATATCAGCTGTAGCCAATAATCACTGAGTTATTGGTATTGATCAATGACCCAAACAAACTTGGATTTTGAACCATTGGACAGTAAAATTGTCACTAATGCACATTCAGCATGTTCAAATTTGTAATACTGAGTCAATATGATGCTGAGTCTGGAAACTAGTGCCTGATTGAGAGTGAAACACCACGCACAAGCCTTAGATTGTGTTGATTACTGATGTGGATGCAACAAGCCGTCTCTCTCCATGTCAAATCACTCTGAAAGAGTAACCTTGTGACAGCTGTGCATGGGAGATTAAGAACCGGCAGCACCAATCAATTTTAATTAAAGCTGTATCCATTGTGTTGGCAGACATCACAGAGTGGAAATCCCGCCCGAAGTAGATAAAGCACTGCTCTCTGTTCCAGACTTATTAAGGCCAAATAATTGATCACCCATTAGTGTAAAAGGAGCCAGACTGTTCTGAGTAAATCATCTGGATGAGGCAAAATTACACACCAATGTGGATCCTTTGAGTCAAAAATACCAACAGAGGATCTTGTGTGATAGAACTCCTACATCCCATTACGTTGTAATACCAACTTCTCTGTCTTTCTTTTAATTGTCTGTATCGATTCTTGTTTGTTGCTTTATTATTTATTATTAAGAAGATGGTGCATTTGATATTAATGGACACTTCATTTTAAAAGCACCAGTATGATTTTAGTCCTAGATTTAGTAAGTCCTTGTCAGATGGTTGAGCAGCATCTTCATGTTCAACATGTGGTCCATCAGTTCCTGTAACTTTTGAAACGGACAATCCAACGAGCACATCCACTTCACGAAGTCAGAGGCAGGATTCCAACTTCTCTCTCTCAAGCTCTCGTTTTTCACTTTACTACTTTTCTTCACTTTTTAAGTGTACATCTGAGTGCAAAACCATTAACGCCTTTGACAATCAAAGTGAGCACCATTATCCCATGACGGCAGACCTTTCGCCCGACCTTTGTGTGGCCAGTTAGGACATATCAAGTGTGAACCTATGTCCGATGTCACCCATCGTGTTTGGCATTATAGCCGTTGCCATGTTGGTCATTTTCAGCCACCAGAAGACTTCAAACTAGTGACTCAGACCATAAACTTATTAGGAAACTGTTTACTGAGCTAATAAATCAAGTGAGAAGTTGGGTCACTATTATCCATAAGGCTCAGTTCTATCGAGCCCATGGAGCTGCCCCCTACTGGTCATTAGACAGAGTGCAGGTTTAAGACACTTCCACATTTGCTTCACTTCACAGACCCAGAAGCTCTGCACACTAATTATATACCGTAAAATGACAGTTATCGTTCTCTCTACCCCTCCATCTGGGCAATCAGGTGCCTATGAGGACAGTGAAAGAGGTATTGCTTGCTGTAATTGTTCCATACTGGACATTAAGAGGTTCCTCTCTAATGTACTACCAATGGGAGTGATTGGGGACAAAATTCAAAGTCCTTGTTCTGTGCTAAAATGAGCATTGAAGTTTATACAAAGTTATATGCATCTTAGGCAGATTATCTTCCAACGGTCATTTTTGTTCAGTGTTGGGGAAGCACAAAGTCTTTTGCTGTCTGCTATGCCTTTAAACACACTAATCTGTTACTCCAACTGGACCTTCAGGACTGTATTTCATTGTCACACCGGTACCTCGAACAACGTGCCACCACCAACTCAGCCCCCTCTGTTGTTTCAACGTAGGGCTGAATCCCTGCTAACATGGAGTTAGGCCAGAGATCTGGAGCTCTGAGTTAGCTTTGACCCAACTGAGGAGTGTATCATTTAAATTGATGTTTTATATTTAAAAACTATTTCAGTTAGATTGAAAGACTGAAGCTCCATTTCTGTAAGAGGCTCCATTTTCACATTGTAACAACAGGAAATCCACTCTCTTGCTCTGAATCCAGTGCACTTACATGGAAACACAAATAGACATGGGGGATGACAGGAAAGTGGGTACATGGGTAGTTAATAACAGAGTAGTAGATGACAATTTCAACACAGAGAATTGGTTTTCAATTGACTTATCTGGTTAAATAAAGGTAAAAACAAATAAAAATCCAGAAATGCACAACATGATAAAACAATGTGGGAATTAAACAGTGAAAGTTTCTTCAAAAATATATCTTGATTATAACCCTTTTGTTGTCCCTTAGTAGTTATTAATTTAGGTTACAAAATGTGAATTA
This sequence comes from Morone saxatilis, assembly GCF_004916995.1. Classification (NCBI taxonomy): domain Eukaryota; kingdom Metazoa; phylum Chordata; class Actinopteri; family Moronidae; genus Morone; species Morone saxatilis. Next base: position 13,844,205 of record NW_023340257.1, on the reverse strand, counting down.
AAAATGAAAAACATTTATTCAGTAATAGCAGTATTTTTGTTTATCTGTTTATCATAAATCATCCATCATGGAAACAGTAAACTGATAATGTGCCGTGCTTTATATCGTAACAGCTCTTCTCTACCATCTGGATTATATTTCTTCTCCTCTCTGCCTGTGTGACAATGAGGCGCTGTGCCTCGCTTATCAGCACTAAACCACCGTGACAGACTGGAGCTGGGCTGCCCCAAAATGGTGGCATTTACCTCCCAAAAGCACAACTAGAAAAACCATTTGCACTGTACGGTGGGGCATTTTCTGCTTCCCTCTTTTCCAACTGCGATTTCCTTTCTCTTCCTTTCTCAGCAGAAGATGATTGCCTGAATTGCCCGGCACACTATGCTTATCTCTGCGGTATAGGTCTTTTGTATGGTCTGTCGTTTAAAATGATTGGGCCTTGGGGAGAAATTTGTGCACTCTCACCACTCAACAGGAAATAAGAAGAGGAGAATCAACATCAGCTCATTTGTGTAAACTCAAATATCATTGAGCTACGGCACAAATTAACTGAAATTTCATTGCTGATAATAATAATAATAATAATAATAATAATAATAATAATATTTTTAAGCTGTGTAAATGAATGGCTACATTTCTAATCTGATATCCACAATGTAAACAAACTACCTTACACTTCTGCTCCAGGGTCATTAATTGCCTGAGGTGTATCACGTCATTGCAGAAGGCTGCATTTCAGCCCTCCTGACATAATCCAGATTACTTAGATGTCAATGGAGAGCGGGATTACCGCACCATCATGAGTGATTTAGGTATAATTGCACTGACGGAGCCCTAGTATTGCTTTTCCAAATGAAAACAGATGTGATGGTCTGAGAGGGGATAAGAGCAGAAAATTATGTTTTGTGAGTTTTTTTTGTGAATGAATGATGAATGAATGAAAATGACAATGACAGCTTCTTGTGTTTTGTGTTGTCAGTTCATTAAAATGAACAATTAATCAATTTAAGTGAAAGCAGGTTTCAGTCCTGTTGTTGTTGATGGTGGCGTGGTGTTTGGATTACTAATAACGACAATAAAAATGCAAATCTAACGTAGATTTTCTTCATTGCACTTACAAATTTGGTTTAGAAGTGAATGTCATTAGACTTACCAAACAAAAAACATTACACGGACAAAAATCTTATGGTCCATCCTATAGCTTTGTTCAGAGCTTTCAATCCCCTCTCACAATCATTAGTAATAGTTTGCTCACATTTGCTGACAAAGACCTTGAGATGAGGCTGAAAGTTCAAGAAAAGAAATCTAGTAATTGAGAAAAGACTTGGTTAAACTAATATTTCTAATGTCAGATTCATGCTATCTAAGGCATCCGTAGTGGCTCCAGAGTAGATTTTAATATGTACTACCCAGACTCTACTTAGACCCATGCAATTCAGTCCCAACCTCACCCTCAATCACAACAGCTATATCTTGGTTAGAAAAAAGACTAATTTTATCAATGTAAAATGTGCAATCCAGGTGATAGTGTATGATATTATGAGATAGATTTTCAAAGTTCAAAGTCAGTTAAATCAATTTCCTTAGACTCAGCTCAGGGGCTTGAAACCAGGCCTACTAGTTTACTTCCAGTCTCTGTAGCCTTTAACAACCTGCCCTGTCCTGTTTCCATGACATAGTATGGAAACAGTTTCCATATTATGTCAAACAACAGGCTGATTGTATTCTTCTCATGTATTTGTTCCAGCAGCTGACTACTTTCTGTGTCCAGCTATAATCAGCGGATCACATCTCTGGCCACCTGTTACCTCAGAGCCACAGGTGTCTTGAGGTGAGGATGTAGCCAGATTTTCTTCAGCAGGATTTGATAAGCACACCAGGAAGTACATACAGTCAACTGCTATCTCTTTCAGTGCCTACACACTCAGACACAACACCTACAAACACACACACATTAGTATTATTAGTAACAAAGGGGGGACTCAACAGGCTGCTTGCCTCATACAGCAATAAATACCAGTAACTGTCCTTGGGTAAGATATTGAACCTATAAAGTGCTTACTGACTGTAATGCACACTGGTTAAAAGTCTTATTTAAAGCTATAGACTCTCTGAGGTCCTTTCACACTGTGTCGCTGTCCATGGTATCCAGCTATGTGTTTGGCGAGACAGCCAATAAAAACAGGGAATATGTAACATTACATACAGAAAGACACAATGAACAAGGAAGCAACAGCAGATGGGTTGCACTAATCTCCTCTAACTGTGTCAATTACAGTAGCGGGTTACTTACTCTTGGTGATCTTCTGTAGCCCAAGCACATCCTCGGGCGTTATTACGGTATTTCTGCGCAATTCTTCTTCAGTTGTAACCGGGATCCCCATGTCTGATGAGTTGCAGCCGTGCTGCACTTTCATGTCCAGCAGAAGAGGGCTGTTCGGTGCGCAACCTGACAGGAACTGAGGCTTTCTGATGCTCTCGGCGTCGTCGCCGCAGGAGCCGATTTACTTGCGTCGCAGCCTTTAGTTGCGCGCTGGCTAATACACCGCACAGCAAACAGGCTCTGTGCTGCTACAAGAATAACTCATTCTCCGTGCCTCCTCCCCTTCTCGATCCGGTAAAAGATAAAAATCAGTCTCTTAGCTCCCTCCCTCCCTCCCTCCCGCGCACAAGGCTCATCGGCTCTCTCACAAGCTATTTAATCCAAATCCTGTGGCTTTAAACCGACCAGTGGTGTGTGGCTGATAGTCTGTCTGCGCGCCTCGTCATCTGCTCATACACCAGAGCGTGCATGGCTGGGCTTTACTCGGGGACAGTAACTGATTACTCAGTACTCGTTACCTCACCTCAGAGATGAGCTCCTCACCTCAGTGCGGCAGGAGTTCACAGGTGTCAGAAATGACCTCTTGAAATGATTTTTAGCTCAGGTAAACTGCTCGGGACGCTAAATCATCAGGAAGCTGGTTATGTCGACTGATTCTTTAGAAATATAGATTGTAGGTTCATAATGTGCATTTTAGCTTCCCAACACATAAACTCAAAATATAAAATATATTCTTGAGGTTTGGCTCTGTGCCATTGTACCTAACATATAAAGTATAGTATTTTAAAGCAACCTATACATTATCACCTTATAATGGTTACAAACAATTCCCCACTCATAGACACTGAACAACCCAAGCATTCATTTGGAGTCGTGTTTCTGGCCTGCTAATGAAGTCCAATATGTACTCTCCTTATAGCTCTGTTTGGGTCTCTACCAACTCCTGCAGGAAATGTCTCCTTAGATGCTTTATGCTCCAATATGTTCAAGCCAGGTAAATAATTCTCTTTGGGTTCATTGATAACAGTAAGCCCTTTCACATATTACATGTCCCTTTAACCCATTGTTGATATAAAAAATAGGATTAGTGACAAATGTCCAGTTGTAGCACTCAGTATAAGACCATTATGATCATTGTATCAAAGCAAGCAAAACAAAGGTGGAACTGAGACTATATTTGAGCTTTGTAATATCTTTATTTCATTGTTTTCATTGGAAATTTGCTTTCCAGATGCCAGCATCCCTGAGAAAGTGTAAAAAGCAAATCTTCTGGACAGCCCCATCAATGAGCTGAAACAGGGACAGCCAAAAGATATTCACATCTGCAAAACACAACCCTGCAGAGTCCCCTTTCTCTTTAATCACAGACTTGCCAGTAGCCTCCTCCAGTCACTGAAGGGAGGCTTTTGGAGCCGTGATGAGGAGATAGTGCCTCCCTCTGCTTGGCAAACTTACTGCAGGGCATGTGCAGAGCTGAGAGCTGTCCATGGTAGTATTGTGTGAGTGATGTGATTGTTTATCCCTTTACTCTCTAAAATCTGTGGATCCCAGGAGAGGAAGAGCGCTTTGGTGAACAGGCTTATTGGCATCATTTCAGCTTGAAACACATAGGCGAGTAATTAAAATAAAATAAAAGGGGTGTAATAGCATTGAAACAAACTAATAAACACAAACTATCAACTTTAATCTGCTAATCCCCTATAATCTCGCTTTCATAAATATGATAAATCATATTATCTTTCTATGAGGTCTGTAGACAGAGAGCATTGCTACCGTTTTTACAGGTGTTACAGTTGCTATGGAAGTCTGTGACAATCAGGACTTCTAATCAAGATCATTCACGATGCCACATACTCCCAAATCCTACCAGTAAAAGCAGTAACAATATTCAAAAGCCGTTAGCTTGTGCGGCTAAGTGGCTGTTGAAGAATTTCCAAGGGATGTTCAGCAGCATGGCAACCTTAACCCCATGGTATTCCCTCCGGTTAGCCCACAGTCTGCTGGACTCCTCTCTATGCGGTCATCTCAAAGCAGCCCCTGCGGTGTGTCTGCATGTCTCTCACCCTGCGGATGGACTGGATCTGGGCGTGGTGGGCTCCCCAGTCGTTCCAGTGCTTGTAAGGGCCCATTTCAAACACGTACTGGTAGCCACGGTAGCCAGGGTACTGGTAGCCCACCCAGCTGTGTGGGGAATGGAGAGAAACACGTGAACCAGAGAATGAGTTACAAGCTTTGTGTCTGTTTAATTTTGACATTCTCACTTCTGTAAAGGGGGAATTTAAACATCTATAAATACACTAGTACTCTTATAACAATTACACAAGTGAAACTACCAGCTTATTAGAGGATGACTAGAAATGACTTACGTTCCACCGGTGACCTGAAGGCTGGCAACGCGGTCCTGGAAGCCGTAAGACCACAGGCTTGGAATATCCTCATCACAAACCTCCATCTTACGACCCTCGAAGTTTGGGCACTCATACAGGCAAATCTTGTGGTCCTGGGGATCCTATAAGATACAAGGATCAGAATCCAAATCAGGTTTATTGCTAACAGAGACAGTAAGAGAGAATAAAAGGGAAAAAAGTCCTGCAAAAGTCATAAATTTAAAATAAAGATATATCGGTTTTTAAACTGAAAAGAGCTGTACAGTGTTTAAAACTAAGAGGGCGGAATGTGCAAAGCATAGATCAACGAATGTGCAAACATTACTTTCAAGTGAGTTGATGTTTACCACTTTTCATACAGATATTTGTCGATGTGGTTGGTGCAGCTCCAGAATTCAACCAATGAGATTTTCCAGTCAGGAACACTATGGTTACATGAATTGTAACATTATACTGATTATGGGTTTGAATAGAAATGTGGTTTTAGAAACTAAGACCAAACCTCCGGGGGAGAACACTGAGTACTTGCAGTTGTCTGGATTTTTTTTAGTCTGAATATCATCAAACTGAAACATAGTGGCATAGTCGGCTAATAAAAGCTTTAATCCAAAAATACTGCCAGTGGATTGAGCCTATAAATACACATATAACTGCAACAATAAAAAGCACTTCCCCCTTGTGCCAATAAAAGATGGATGAGAGAGGATAGACAACTGTGATAAAAATCAGCACTCGCAGCCACAATAGACAGGAAATGTGGCACAAAAAGCCCTTGCAGTCCGACCCCAACTTACCATTCGGACGGGTCTGACCGACATGAAGCGGTCACACCTGTAGCTGTTGGACCAGGTGTCCCAGCGGGGATACTCTCCCTTCTCCAGCATGAACATCTCACCAGTCATGTTCTGCTGCTCGTAACCCACCCAGCTGGACAGATAGACAGAAAGATGTTTTACTCAGATACACATTGCTGTAACACATATTTGGATGGCAGGCGCGGTAGACTTACGGTCCACACTCCACCCTGATGGAGCCGATTCTGTCGAAACCCTTCTCACACAGGTTACGGCACTCTCCAAACAGGTCCATCCTACGGCCTTGGAAATTCTCATATTCATAGAGGTATATCTGAAAGGTAAAACAGGCCAAATTTATGTCTGATGTCAAATATTTTCAATGCACAATGAGGTTTTGTAGTTTTTAGGATTGGTAGATTAAAGAAAAACAGTAGGAGTACCTTGTGATTGTGCATCCCCATGGCAGAGTGGCTGCCAATACTGCCCTGAGCACCTGAGTGAGACATGATCAGATCTAGAGAGAGAAGAAACACAAAGTCAGTCAGACATTTTCAGAGATCACTGTGGGGTTATGATACAGCGTGTACTCCAATAGAGTGGTGTGTAAAATGGCAAACCAAGCCAACATTCATTCATTCATCTAACATTCAGAACTGTATCACTATAACAAAAGGGCCTCTGCAAATGCCCTGAACTGAGGCACGCTTTGATATCTAAATGCATTGAGGATCAATATGAAGATGTTTACGTCTATAAAAAAGATTGAAATCAGATCAAACACTAAAGAACATTTTTCTATATGTGCCTTTATTTTGTGAGGAGCATACAGTCTAATCCAATTAATTTATGCCACTCAAGAACAGTCTGAGGGTGCAGCCTGATGGAGGCTTTAATGAGTTAAGACCGGGCTGAAAAGCAACATTTCACTGCCCTCTCTGGTGGAAAGTCTGTTTCTGACCATAACCAGAATCACTGATGGGTGTGGTAGTGCCTAAAGTGTGCTCTGTAACCACACCCAACAATGATGTCATGGTGTACCGGCACACCCTTGAGTACACAACAAAATCACTCAGCAAAAACAAGATTTTCAATGGGTGTGAATGTGCTCCTCAAGATCAAAACATAATGCGAAACAGTCCAACATCTTTATTTCTTTTCTTCTATAATGGACCCAACATTAATCTCAAGGCTGAATGTCTTTTCTTGCCTTTTTCACCCTAATTTTATATTTGAATAGCAAAATGGAGAACATAATTCTGTCTTTCCAGTAAAAGTGGACTATAACTGATCAACTCTTTATGTTTTGCTTGCTGAAATCCATCCAAGCAACCATTTGTTAGCAATTTCATCTGATTCTACCTCAAAGTGGTAGCACATCCCGTGATCTTTTTGGCCTTTCCATGAGAGCAAGAATACTCATTAACCAGCCACACATCTGTCCAAACCTGCCATTATCAATTTTTTTAAGGATAAAGTTTTAGCCACGGTCCCTTATCTTTCTCCTCCATGTTACCACATGATGAGCCACTGAACATGAGAGCGGCCCTAAAACATAAAATCATACCCTGCTGCATTTTATGTCAATATTCCATCTACTCAGTCCAAAATTAAGAGAGGATAAAATCCTTGCTTGGTTCTTTCAGTCCAAAGTGTGAGTAGAAAAGTAAACCATAATATTCCCCATCATATCCAGTGATTCTAGCAGCTCTTAAAGAGTTAGAAGACCTTAGAGTGGAAACTTACAGTTACAATTGCAGGTTGAAACGGACCGACCTTTGGAGAAAGTGATGGACGCAGGCCTTGTGAGTGGGGATATATATATACATTCACAACCAGCCTGAGTCTATACAGGCCGGATTCTGACTTCTGATTGGCTGTGAGCTGTTTAGAGCATGGTGCAGGGTCAGAGGTCACGCTGCTTATCTGCGGACAAGTCGTGCTGACTCGGCTGCCTGTTTTGTTGTCCAGCACCATTGTGGGGCACCGGGGACAGTCACTGCCATCAGCAGAAAGTTTGCCCGCCCCTCTACACACACATACATACACACACACATTTGCTCTCTCTCTCTCTC
>NW_023340257.1:13832062-13836529 GCF_004916995.1 Morone saxatilis | reverse complement strand
CACACACACACACACAGAGTTACTTTTGCAGCCACTTCTCTCACACTCTGTCTCTTACTTTCTTTCAAAATTCTTGTTCATTTTTTATCCTTCCCTACTGTCATTGTCTTTGTCTTTCACTTCCATACTTTGTTTCTCTTTCTTTTGATCGTTGGTGCAGCCGGTCCAAGCCTTTGAGCCCTGTGTGTGTAATGTGCTGACTGCAGGAGAGGCATCCATCTCTCCATTGTTTAGACAGGCGTGTTGGACACTCTTTTACTTATTATAGTGCTACACAGGCTTTATCCATACATACACATCTCATACAATCCCACCTACACACGTGGATTTGTACATGCACAGTGGTATGCATGCACTCGGACAGAATATTATCTTTTCATGACTTGTGAAAATAGACTTTTAGAAAATTAACTATTAGAGCATAAGAAGCCACAGGAAATGTCATCTTTTGCTTTTGATAATAAGAAGACAACCTCATGAATACATCTGACATGTGAGCTATTTTAGACATTTAGAGAAGACACTGGAAGAACAACAGAGACAAAGAGATCAGTTTCACTCTAATTGTTCTTTTTATGGTTTCGAACCATTTAAAAGGGGCCTGACAGGACTGATGCTTTTATTACATGTGTGACCACCACCATGCACCCCTGCTTGCTTGTACAGATTTCCAATACACCAAGGCCTGGGGCAGTTAAGTTAAAAAACTAAAACACTTTTTTAAAATTTTTGGGCCAGGAGTTATATGTGTTTCTGAGGCTTACGTATCTTGGTGTTATTTTATCCTCATCTCAGTCATACTACATTTACCAGTGTGTGGAGACTTAGTGAGCCTAGCATGTTAATTAACACTAGTAGTTTAACTACATTTTGCAATAACTTACTGGTAGTACTACAAAGCTTGATTGTCAGCTTACCTGTGAAAAATATTTTTAATAATATATAATATATAATTTTTTTTAAATATTTTGAATCTGAGTTTGTGAAACTTAATTTGAATATATTGGTGTCATTTAGTCAATACGTATTGATTATCGCTATTTACAGACAATGTTCAGAGAAGTTGTTTGTTTGTTTGTTTGTCTGACTGACCTTACTTAATAAATTGAATTTTTTAATTTTTTTTGCTGGCATATGATTTTTTTTTAATTACATCTTGTTGAAATTTTGTATGCATGTTGTTGTTTTTTAACAAAATATTTTGAATTACTTTTTCTAAGTAGCTTGTAACTAAGCTTTGCTTGGCTGTAGTTCAACTTATTCCATTGTGAAGTAATTGTTAACTTGAGAAGCAATGCTTTCAAAGCTTCCACAACACTGTTGGTCACAGCAGTATTAGTATATATATTGATGTTGCTACAAGGTAGCCTGGCAGAAAATGTCAATATCATATCTCCCATAATCTTTCTTGGTGTGACTGAAATGTCAAATAAATAATCTATAGATGTTGCACATGCTTTTTGTTATATTTTATTTATTTATTAGATAATAGCAGCTAAAGTGACAGTAAAGGAGGGGTCAGGGCAGTACTTCAAATTTGTACTTATATACAGTACTTCAGTACTATTCAGTTATATTCAAACACTGAATACAAAACATACAAACTGAAAGTGTTCATATTTACTGTATGAGTAAGAATATGATTCTAACTTATTGCTAAATTATTTTTCGCTTCCAAACAAACTGTAAAAAAACCTGAAAAGTGAGTAACTAAAGCTGTCAGACAAATGTAGTATGAAGAAGAAAACTCAAGTAAAGTACAAGTTTGTGCTTATGTACAGTAACTAAGTAAATCTACTTAGTTACATTCCACCACTTACGTACCTTCTAACCACATTTTTAAGCCTGAAATTTTTTTTTAATTAAGTAGTTAATGTATCTTTACCACCATAAAGAAATAAAGCATTAAACAAAATGATAATGTTGTATTAAGGTGTATGATGCAGAGGGGGAGCGTGGACAGACAGATCCCCACCTTATGAATCCTTTGTATATCCTACAAGGTCAGTTGTCACCGGGTAAATAGATTTGTGTATATATGTGTAAGTGTGTAAATTCATTTGTATGCCCTGAATGTATGTGTCACTGCATGAACAGGCCTCCGCATGCCAGTCTCTGTACATGACTGTGTGTGTGCATGACTGAGCATGTGTGTATATTGGAGTGAGTAAAAAGGTGAAAGGACCAGAGATGTGGGGTCAGTTGAGGTGGACATGACACGCAGATCGGAGTCAGAGAGCCAGAGAGACAGAGCAGTGTGCAAAGGACCCAGTAAGTAAATCCAGCTCAGTTATTAGTGAGTTTTCTCTCATTTTGAGTATTTTTCGGATCCAGAATTTAAACACCTTTACCTACAAAGTGTAAAATGTTACAATTGTTTTTCTGCTTTGCACTTGAACACTAAATGTGTTTTTCCTTTTTGCACCAGAGACACTGGCAAGACTATCCACATCTGTGATGATCTGTTTCCTGGCCCGGGTTGTGCCAGGACTTGGTCCGACCCACTGGTCATGGACCATTTGGAACTTGTGCTTATCTGCACTGGGCACCGTGCCCTCCATCCAGTCCCACTGCGGCGAACTAAAGCCCAGCAGCTCAGTGCTGAACAATGACTGGAACAGCAATGTGCTGACTCCTTCCCCGACCCACAGGCCCAGCTGCTTTTCAGCACCAGCATGTATAAATAGGTCCGTTTACAACGGGGTCAGGACATCGTTTTTGTGGAGCCCCCCTGTGAGCACTGCACTGCTATTCTTTGGGGCCGGTCAGGTAAGCCCTCCATCTCAGTCCATTCAGCCTATAGACTTGTGCAGACAATTGACACTTTACATTTTGTGACTTTTGTCTTTGTTGTTTCTGCTGAGCCACGTAAATGTATAGACTGACGTCAGACATGCAGATGCATAGACATACTGACCGTGCACTGAGAGAACAAACAGCATACGTCAACAGCTGGCTCCATCAAGTGTGAGAATGTAGTAGCTTCAAAAAAGGTTTCATATCTAACAGATAACGTGCACTAGATGATGATTTCTTTTATACAGGCCAAGATGCTTTATATTGTTGTAATATGAGGTGATATATCCTCAGATAGATTTCAAAGACGTGCAAGTCCAAAAAATATGAATATACCTTCTAAAGGGAAATCAAAAACACATGTTGTAGTTGGTGTGGAGGAGGTGACAGGCTGTGTTTGAATGGGATAGTGTTTTCCTTTATTAGCTTTTGATGATTAACCTGAATATGATTCTCTTTGCTCTCTACACTGAAGGTAAATCAGCACTGAAATACACAGTAGCATGGCTCTGAATAATCCCAACCCACTGGGTCCATGGAAGGTGAGTGCGATGTCTATGGATGATTAACAGAAGCTGATTACATTTTAATTTAATTTCTGGCCTGATGATGACAATAATGTGTGTGTACACACATTAGTGTGTGCGTGCGGCATGTGCATACTACATGTATGCATTTGTGTCATCTCCAGATCACAGTTTATGACCAGGAGAACTTCCAGGGGAAACGTCTGGAGTTCACCGCAGCCTGCCAGAACATCATGGAGTGTGGCGTCGACAACATCCGCTCCCTGAAGGTGGAGTGTGGCGCGTAAGTAAGATCAGATCAACCTGTTAGAACATTTATAGTCTTAAAATTATCTGTTTTACAAGTGTCCTAATGGTTGTGCATGTACATGTGTCTGTCTGTATGTCTGTTTGCTTGCTGTCGACAGCTGGGCAGGATATGAGCACTCCAGCTTCTGTGGACAGCAGTTTGTGTTGGAGAGAGGAGAGTATCCTCACTGGGAGTCGTGGAGTGGCAGCAATGCCTACCACATTGAGAGGATGATGTCCTTCCGCCCCATCTGCTCTGCTGTGAGCTGCTGTTTCCCTGTTCAGAGTTAAAAAGCACCAAATTTGACTCATAAATTGACTCAACCTGGTTTCTCCTTTGAAGAGCCTACTGAAGAACTTATACCAGTCGCTGGTTTGCCACTAAAAATATATTATAGTAACAATAGAATTTAGACATCTCACACAAATTAGATTAATATGTTTAAAATTCTACAACTTTTTTGCTGAGGGGAAGGCTTTTTTCAACCTCTCTGATCTTTAAAATGCTTGAATTTGTTTAGACTTTACAGTATACCCACTGTCTTCTACAAGACTAAAGCAGTGTAACTGGTACTATTTTGTATTTAATAACTGACTGGACTTGTATTTTCTTTCGTCATGTGCATACAGAACCACAAGGAGTCCAAGATGATGTTGTTTGAGAAGGAGAACTTCATGGGGCGCCAGTGGGAGATAAACGATGACTACCCCTCTCTGCAGGCCATGGGCTGGGGCAACAACGAGATCGGATCTATGCAAATTCAGTGCGGCTCGTAAGTCTGGCATTTATACGCTGGCATTAACCAACAACCTAGTTTTATAACTAGGTTGTGGAACAAAGACCACGCCCTGCACT
>NW_023340257.1:13801676-13832045 GCF_004916995.1 Morone saxatilis | reverse complement strand
TCCGCTCAAACTTACTTAAGCACATCTTAACCATTACTCCATCCCATTCCTCCATTCCTCATCCATTGCAACTTCATTTTGTGACTTTATATATGTATTTGTAGATGCTCATATCGTATATAAGATTCTATTTTCTTTAAGGTTAGTTCTCAGTTTTTACCCATCCATCCTATAAAAAAAAATGTGGTTGACAGTAACTCACGTCCCAGGCTTATTCACTTTAAGTGTGGTTATTTTTAATCTAAATGCATTTCATATTATGTAGGCTTAATTTCACTCACTGTGTAAATCACATATTTATCATTAATCACTGCTTTCCTCTCCTCCTCCACCCCTCCGTCTCTCCTCCTCCAGCTGGGTGTGCTACCAGTTCCCAGGTTACCGTGGTTACCAGTACATCATGGAGTGTGATCGTCATGGCGGCGAGTACAAACATTACAGAGAGTGGGGCTCCCATGCTCAGTCCTTCCAGGTGCAGTCGGTGCGTCGAATCCAGCAATGAGACCTGCAGCCGCCTCTCCCATCCTCTCACGCTTTACCTCCTCCGCCTCCTCCTCCTCCCTTCACCCAGTCATTCCAAGCTTTAGCCAGCTCTGTCAGACCTTAGTGAACTAAGTCTGACACTTTCTGGTGCTTCACAATGTTTACCGCACTTTTGTTTTGTTCTGTTGCCTAATAAAAAAAAAATGAAGAGAAATTTGATAAAAAAAGAAAGAAGTAAGGAAAGAAGAAAAACAGCCACTGAAGAGAAGCCCCTGACTGACGCCCCACTGAGGAGAGAAGAAGAGGAAGTTAAAGGCCTCATGGCGGCAGGATGATAATGTCACTCAGAGTCATTGCTCCTCATATTTGTGGGTAAACATGGCGCTACCAGTGATTAATAAAGAATGAATGGGCAACATGAAATAAAGAGAAATACAAGAGTATGCTGCTAAACTCCATGGTGCTCAGTTGTGATTCATTTTCATATTGAAATCACATCAAATGATGGTTTACACTGACTATTACCACTTGCTTTATATCTTAAACATAAAAAGGGGCTTACAAGTTCACGAGAAGCTTACTCCAAAGATGAGCGGTGTAAACTAGAATAATTCTTGTATAGTCTGGTGTGAGTGCAACTGGTTAATTATTAGAAATCATGAGAAGCAGTTTTTTTCCCATAATACCATCCCTTGATATCATTGTAACAAAAGAGTTACACTTAAAGAATTAAATCAACAAGTAAAGCAAAACAAACAAGTGAAATTTATTGTGGTTGCTCCACCCATACACACAACAAAAGCTTTTGCATAAAGGTTGCTGATAACAGTTAATAGCATAACAGCATTGATAAGAAAACCACACACTGAATTATATTGTAATTTAGTCACTTAGATCCTGAATGTTTGCATTACTGAGCGGTTAGAAGAATGAACTCAAAATATTGAAACAAAAACACTCAGAGCTCCATGAGAGAAAGATTCCTTTTGGAGTTTTTGGATGCCCCTGTTTTGTACAGTAATGGGAGCTGTATTTTATCTATGGAGTCATTAATAACAAAAATATATTAGGTATTGAGTTTCTAAAATATATAAAGAAACACACAACACTTATAAAGTGTTTGTGATAGTGGATGCTTATGGGTAGTGAAGTGTCAGTTGTGTGAGTGAGGCTTAAGTGAAAGAGGTTTTAACATGGTCCAAATAATCATCGACACTGCTCGAGTGTCTCATCTTTTTTGTTTTTGTTTTGTTTTGGTAATTTTAAATTTAATTCATGTAATTTAAGTGTACCATTTTCACTCTGTGCTATTAATTATGCAACATAAACTTTTCAGGATTTTTGAGTCATAAAACATACATATAACAAATCTGTACTGTAGTACAAAAATACATCTAATCACCTATATATTTATAAAAACAAAATATATTTATTATTTTATTAACATATAGTACAAACATTTTGACATTGTACAAGTTCAGGCAAGCCAATTAAAACAAGCACAATAGCAATATAAATGTCTGAACAAAATCTACAGGGAACCAGGGCAAAATATGTCAGTCAGCAGATGTATCAAAGGGAAAGAAATATTTTAAAAAGTAAATTATGTATTAAAATAAATAAATCCTACAGTAAAAACATACAAACAAATAAATAGGGATGTTAAGTTATCGGTAACTTTATGAACTTTATAACAAACTTATAACAATTATAATGTTGAAAATTGCTATATAAATAAAGTTTATTATTATTATTCCATTCATAACAAAAGGGTGAAATAAAATGCTTGTCATTTTACTCAAAAAGACAGAAAAATAATCTGTTTTTAAGAAGTTTACAAATAGCTCCTCCGATTAAGGATTCACTACCTAAATGTAAGTGCCAATAATTGTGCACAATTCACATCGACACACTCAGATGGTATTGCCAGGGAATAAATACACTCAAATGAATCACCATGGTCCATTTTAGAGGCTGTTATTAACTGCAGAAATTCTAGAAAAAAAGTAAAAAAAAACAAACAAAAAAAGTAAAAAAAAACAACAAAAACATGTAACGTATCTCTACCGGTCCACCTTAAATTTCTACATCATCGTGTAGCCCCGCCCCCTGTGAGAGGAGCGGAAGTAGATGGAAACAGACAGGCCAGACTGGCTCTGACAGCGAAAATACGTCTGTCGCTGGGGAGATAAAACACTCATCAAATATTCAACCCCGGCGTTTGTTGTTCAAACGGAAAGTCCGAATGGTTTAGAAGTAGAAGAAACATCAACATGGTCCGCGTTTGGGAGCATTTTTCGACGACGCCGAAACTACGGGTGTCACTTTTCTCCTTTCTTCTCTTTCTTGCAGTCTCCCTCGGTGACGACAGGCTGCACCGGACACGAAGCGTCAGCCCCTCGACGGAGGAAACGGTAGAAACTTACGACAAATACTACAATTATGATGACCTAACCGGGCGTTTACAGGCTTTAGCCCAGAAATACCCTCACATAGCTAACCTGTCGAGCATAGGGCAGTCTGTGGAGGGCAGGGAGCTCTGGGTGATGCGGATCACAAAGGACCCCAACACAGACACACCGGGGAAACCCAAATTTAAATACGTCGGAAACATGCACGGCGACGAAACCGTGTCCAGGCAGGTGTTGGTGTACCTTGTGGAGTACCTGCTGGCTAAATATGGGGAGGAAACGCGTATCACTGAGCTGGTGAA
This sequence comes from Morone saxatilis, assembly GCF_004916995.1. Lineage (NCBI taxonomy): Eukaryota > Metazoa > Chordata > Actinopteri > Moronidae > Morone > Morone saxatilis. Next base: position 13,828,849 of record NW_023340257.1, on the reverse strand, counting down.
CACCACGGATATTTATATCATGCCCAGCATGAACCCTGACGGCTTTGAGAAGTCCATAGAGGGGGACTGCAACGGGGACAACGGGGGTCGAAGCAACGCCAGAAATGTGGACCTGAACAGGAGCTTTCCCGACCAGTATGAAGGGACCAGGGTCAGTCCAGATAACGTCCCCGAGGTCATGGCTGTGATCAGGTGGATCCAGGAGAAAAAGTGAGTCTCTTTCTTCTATGAAACAAACACACACACACACACACTCCTGAGTACACAAAAAAACCCAATGTCCCGGTGTTTGAGGTCGACTGGCTCCAGTAAAACTTCCTCAAACACTTTTTAACCAATGTGTATCTCACAATGGAGGATTTGGAGAGTAACAAACATTCCTGTCAATGTGCAACTCAGTTCTTTGTCTCCATTAAGACCGCAGGGGGTAGCAGGTGTGACTTACTGCACTGGGACACCGTAATGGTATGGTATGTTAAAACAGAGGTTCACCTGGCAGTGCAGCTGACATGATCGGTTGATTTATCGATTATCGATTTATTTTCACAACCCCCCTCACAATAATTTAGTTAAAGTAAATCTTCTTCTAAAAATGCCAAACATGCCCAGTTCCCATTTCCTGTGTGCCTCTATGCTATCAGCTATCCAATCAAGCTGTAAATGCCAAAGAAAATCATTAAAAAGATAAAGAGATTAATCAATAATGAGAGTTTTTAGTTTCAGCCCTAATTTGGCAAACATTTTGGTCACTGAGTAACTCAGTTCCCCCTCAGTTTCCTTCTTCATTAGAGCCTCAGGAGGTGTGACTCATTATAGTCAGAAAAAACTTCTCTCCTGGCTGGAAGACACTTGGACTAGACTAGACTTCGACCCAACATGCACACAAATATTGCATTTCACATACAAAAAGGGAGTTTCCCTCAAAGTATTTAGACAGCATTGTTTCCCCATAGCTTTTTAAAGGAAAGGACCACACTTTATTAACTTTATTTGTATAGAATACTCCCATGCCTATATGTAGATTGAAAGAGTTGAAAGGGAGAGAGAGAGATCACTAAAGTAACTCCAATGGAGGAGATGGGGACAGAATCCAGTCCTTGTTCTGGCATTGTGAAGTTAGCCTGAGGTTCATTTGAGTTTCATCAGTCTGAGTTAGACAAATCAAGTGGTTATCTCCCAAAATGTCCAATGCATTTAGTGCCAAGGTCCCTCGTCTATGTCCTTTTTGGCTGCTTCTAAAATGTGCCATCGTCCTTCCAGATTCGTGCTGTCAGGGAACCTGCATGGCGGCACGGTGGTTGCCAGCTACCCTTTTGATGACTCGGCCTCCCACCAGCGGCAGGGCCACTACAGCCAGTCGGAGGACGACAGTCTGTTTCGCTTCTTGGCCCTTGTGTATTCCCAGAACCACCCCATGATGAAGACTGGAGAGCCAAATTGTCCCGATACCCCAGAGGAAACCTTTAAAGATGGCATCACCAATGGAGCACAGTGGTATGACGTGACTGGTAAGATGAGTCATGTTTCATTGATCTGATGCCTCGTTTAGTGTCTGATAACTCAGTGTTGTGGTTGTGTGGGTCACATCCTGTATGTTTCATATGGACTTCAATGTAGCGTCTCACCTTTTTGTTATTGAGCTAAAAGGTATAACTCTCTGTTGTGTTGCCATGGAGATAACAGAAGTGGAATTGGTGTGTTGTGTCTTTGAATGAAGATATTGTTTTGTAGTTTGTCCAGTCAGTGTTCTCTTATTTACCTCAAGTTTGATGTATTTGTTGTGGACAGCAGGAAAGTTAAGACTGCTGTTAAACGTATTTGTGAGGACAGTCTAACCTTCGTTGCTGCTCCCCCGTCTGAAAGCCAAGAATGTGACTTATTATTGTTGGACTGTGTGCAGTATATGTGGGTTCGTACGAGTTTTATACAAGCTACAACCTGCTTGTAGGAGACTCAGGAACAAATTACAATTTCCTATCAGACTTCAAGCTGTTGTCATGTGAAGGTTTTCTCTCATGGCAGATTAAGTAATGTTGAATAGTTGAACTGTTAGAAAAGCTGCTTAGAGGCAAATTCCACGATCATTATTTTTTCATCTAATAAGCTCATATAAAGTGCAACGTTAAGTTTGTTGTTACTGTGAGCACTGTTACACTCCATATAGCAGCACTGTGTACGTTGTTTATTTTTTAATTATTGACATTTATTTTATATGTTTTCTTTTTTGTTTATTTTGTTATTTTTATGCAGTTTTATTTATGATTGTTCATTTTGTTTTCATGTGTTGTTTCAATTTTGCTATTTGCTATTGGGCTGCATGTTTGTAGAAAGGTACTGTATAAATAATGTTGAGTTGTTGAGTCTCTGAATAATAGTTTTTTTTTTTAGCAGCGAAAGTAAATGCTGCCTTTACTTTTCTCCATGAGCTCCACTTCATTCAGGTTCAGAAACAGCTCTTCTCTGCATCACCTGGGCAGTAACCTGATCAGCATACTTTTGTTGGTTGTCCGACGGGTTTCCATGTGGTGATGTGAGGGGCTCAGCTTCAGGTTACCGCACTGCTTTTCTTGTTGAGATGTGCTTTGTTGTTGCAAATTTTAGGTAAGGGTAATTTCCCATGCATAGCATGCATGCACGTTGCGCTTTGGTTAGATTAAGTGACTTGACTGAACCAAAATTCTTCAGAAATGGCACCTTGTTTGCTTTCATGGTAATTCCTTTTCTTCTGTTTTACAAGTGTGTTTGATATTTAGTGTGTACATTTCCATCACTGGTGGTAATAATAATAATGATAATAATACAGACTAAAAGCAAAAGTATTTAATTTTTTAAAAACCTCTAATAATTAATTTACCTGCATCATCCCCCTAGATTTTATAATGTTTGTATTAAAACTGATTCATTTCAGGATTCCTTAAAACACCTGTATTTGTCCCAATTGCAGGTCACTTTAACGTGTTATCATGTCATTACATGTTTGTCTGTTTACCACCTGAAGCAGTAAATCATTACCAAAGCCACGAGCACACACACTGTGTAAATGTTGGCTGTAATTGTCATCCAAATCTAGAAGCACGGACTCTACTGAATGGCTGTTTTAGCTGAAGATTTCCCAACACAACAGCCAGTATTCAGGCAGAGAAGTTTCAGGCTGTAATAGAAGCCAGTTATTAAAGCTATTAGCACCAACAGTGTTCATATTTCAAGATAAACAGCAAAAAGTGTAAAACTGTTGAATGGACAAAGCCTGTATCTGTCCGTCATGTCTCAGTGGACGAAATGTCATTGCTAAAACTGGGCTAATGGCAGATGATGGAAATGGCCAGGACATTGTGTGACATAACGAGTGACCCAGGCGAAACGCCAGGACCAGGAGTCAGTTAACAGGACATTATTTGTGTGGCAGTCAGGTTTTGGAATGATGATTCAGCATAACATGTTATCTCGACTCATAATCTTTTGACACAGTATACAGCGTTCTTTACTGTTTAACTGTATTTTGGTTTCTGTAACCCTCAGTACATGAACTAGAGCACCCTGGTTTTGTTGTATAAAAATGTATATTGTGGGTTTGTTGTGTTTTTAGTGATTTTAAACTGGTCAAAATGTTTATGGGGTATTTGTTCAAAGCTGTAGGCCTAGGTTATTGTAATCCAGTATGTGTTAAAAGATGCACGTCCCTTCAAGAGAAGAAGAATATCATTTTACTGTATGGAAATACCGCTCTGTTGCTGTGATAATCTGAGGCCCTGGAAGTGCCTGTGAACGTTCACACTGGTGATAGTCATACCTTTACGCTGTGTCACCGTAAACTGCTGACAGTCCAGTGACAGTAAAACTCTCTTAAATAGTTTTTCCCTCCTGGATTACAGTATCATTATAAATGCTTGACAAGAAATAGGGTAATTTGTTATTGCATTGCAGTATCACTAAACCCTTAAGGTCATCCTGTATTATACACATCCCTGTGTCCTACACAGCAACTTCAGTTACTCGCTCTAACTTTTGCTCCATTGTCTGGGCTGTGGTTTCCTGCTAAGTTCAGGGCGTGCCACTGGATCCGGTACATAAACAGGATATTTAAGGTTGGTCTACGACCTCTGTGTTTGTCATGCTCTATCAGGATATGGGAGATGTTTACTTTAAAATGAATGGTACATTCGGTTTAAAAGGCTTAAAATAACAGGACAGTACCTAATGCCTTGTGACCTGGAGAAAAGAGTTTTATATTGTTGGCTGTTGCAGCCCTGGATGGATTTTGTCTTGCGTTATTTGCTCATCATTAGGAGGTGAGGATTTTTTTCAAAGCTTACGTTTTGTTTTGTTGACATAGCACCCTGCTGTCTCTGCTGCCACCGCAGAGGGTAAAAGCTCTAATGAATTACCCCGACACATCTCTACACCACCCGTATTCAAAATAATCTCAAAGGATGTGGTCCCTGTTGTTCTGTGTAAATGGTTGTACCCACCAGTTACTCTGGAAATATACAATGGGGAAGCCCATTCTTCTGTTCTGCCAGACCTGTGCAAAATTAACAACTGAAAAACAACTGAAACTTGTCCAGTGTGCCATTTTATAAGAGGTTATCACGTCTTCTAAAGTTTCCATTTACAGTGAATGCCCTGGCAGCCAGTTACCCTCGCTAAGTTTCAGACGGCTGAACAGCTGTCGCTTGACTGGCAATGACTCAGAAGAACTTGTGTTTGTCGTGTATATTTTGGTACGCCTGCTCTCAGAGCCAAGGCCTGTACCACATCACAGCCTGCGGCTCTTCTGTGATCCTTTTTTCCCTCAGTTTCCAAATTCTGCTAGAAATATAACTTTCAGCAGGATCTCAACATCAGGCAAGCAGATTAGATTGTTTAAAAATCGGCAGAAGTATAAATGTTTGGCAATTTAACCAAATGGTCAGTAGAAGCTGTAGAAGCTGTAGAATCCTCACAGTTTTGTTCAGTGATCGTAAAGTACTATACATAGGAATTAAATAAAACAGATAGCAGCACTGAAGCAGTACTCATTGCACTTTACGGCATATGTAGTACTGTCTGTGTGATCGCTAAAGCGTAGACCGACATTTATCAGTTGTGGTGTGTGTGATGTCTTCCTCATTAAGGCTGGTGTGAAGCTGGTTTCTTTGCTGAAGTTATTTGTCAGTGTTTGGTGTGTGAGCCCTTCACTTTTACTGTTCCAAAGTGGCAAATGGTGGCAGTTTCATTGAGTTCCAGTGGCCCCACAGCAGGCAGTCATGGCAACCCTCCAGCCAGGGAGGCTCTGGCTGCCTGCTCTCGCTGCCTGCTCTCGCTCCTGTGGGATGGCCAGCCGAACAGCCGAACAGCCTGCCCTTCTGTGTGTCTTTTTTTTGTTTGCCTTACTTGGGGGGGGGCTAGGGTGACCGGCGATCTGCAAATGTCATGGCTTGTTGCCACATTAAACACTGTCTTTAAATTGTGGCATTGAAGAGACAAAGACGGGCTCAAGCCTTTCAAGACAGAGCTGTCTCTCTTTTATTCAATCGGCCTGGCGCCAGTAGGGGTCAAACTTAGCTAAGAAGAGCATGTTTAGGAATTTACTTTATGATTACATGTTGCACACATCCGTTCCTGGATTTAGACACTTAAATTAAATGTGTTCTGCCATTACATTGCTGGCTTGTTATCTAGGAGGGATGCAGGACTACAACTACCTCTATGGAAACTGTCTGGAAATCACCATGGAGCTGAGCTGCTGCAAATATCCTCCTGCTGCTGAGCTTCATAATCAATGGGATCTGAACAGGGAATCTCTACTAGCCTACATGGAAAAGGTATAGATTGTAACTAAAAAAAGATTAATGATACATCAGCATTCATTTTAATGTATATTCTGTTTGTTTATTTAAAAGGATAATGCCATAATCAAATCTAGCCTGATATTTTTTGGCATACTATTGCTCCAGTTCAGCAACATGTCCTTTGTATTAACAATACATCTGTCTTCCAGGTCCATATAGGTGCCCGTGGCTATGTGAAAGATGCCATCAGTGGAGCTGCCCTCCCCAATGTCAGCATTGTGGTGGAAGGGATTCGCCACAACCTCACCACAGGGAAATATGGGGACTTCTATCGTCTCCTTATCCCAGGAACATACAACATCACCGCTGTGGTCCCAGGGTGAGTAATACTAATGAACTTTCTTCACCTAGCAGGTTTTTGAAAACAAAGGTTAGGCATTAAAGGACAACACTTAAAAATATTCAATTCAGTGATCTTTGAAAAACCAGTGAGCTGTTCTTTGCCTGTTTATTGTTGCCAGATCATAATGAACTAAGCAAAATTTGTAAACTGGCTCTCCACCATCTCCCTATCAAACAATGAAGCTCAGTCTCCATGTCTCAGCTAGATTTACCCACAAGTGCTGCCCTAAAGAAATGCATAACAACATAAATCAATTACTTCCTGTAGTAACACAGAGTAAGCTTTGTAGCTGAAGTGAAGAAAAATGTGTTTCATAAGTTCACTGGTGAATAACTTCCTGGAGGAGAGATTAAAAGATAACTGCACTGATGGTTTTTTGTCATGCAATCTGTGACATCTAAGTTTGGTTCTTCCTGGTGATTTTAAGGTGGAGCTGAAGTCCTCAAGCAGGTGTTTTTTTTCTGTACACAGGTACACACCAATGACAGTTCATGGTGTCCAGGTCCTGGAAGGAAAAGCCACAGAACTTAACTTCACCTTGGCACCTGTGGTCAGCGAGGCTGCAGGTAGCACCACTGTGACTGCATACTCCATGACATCCACCAATGATCAAAACATCCCCACCACCACTACCAACTCTTCTAACCCCACGGTGGTTCCCTCTGAGGAAAACAAGAGCAGCCCTCCTTTGCCTCCTCCTGAACACCAGCCCGTCCAGCCCCAGGAATTTCGTCATCACAACTTTGCAGACATGGAGCTCTTCTTGCGCAAGTACAGCAGCGAGTTCCCATCTATTGTCCACCTTTACTCAGTCGGCCGCTCTGTGAAAAACCTTGAGCTCTATGTGATGGTCATCTCAGACAACCCCAAAGTCCACGAGCATGGTATGTCTTAGAAAGTTGCTTAAAGGAGTTGCCAAGAAATACTTACTTTTGTTTACATATGTTGAAGACTTTAAATGTGTAATGTCATCTTTTATTAGGAATTCTTACTCTGACCTCCTTTTTTTCCTCCTATCAGGTGAGCCGGAGTTCAAGTATATAGCCAACATGCACGGTAACGAAGTGGTGGGACGAGAGTTAATGCTCAACCTCATCGAGTACCTGTGCCGTAATTATGGCACTGACCCGGAGGTCACTAAGTTGGTCAACAATACTCGCATTCACATCATGCCTTCTATGAACCCTGACGGCTATGAAGAAGCATCTGAAGGTAAGAGAAAGGAGCACACAAGTAACACTACCTGCACAGATGAAATGGAGACATGAAACATTAGACTATAATGCAGGTGTTAGGTATATTGCTTTGGATACACTAGCAAATGTGTAACATTACAGGTCTTGAACAGTAATTTAATCACTTAACTTACATTCTTTGAGTGTTTTTTCACTTGCAATGTGACCACACCACATTCATCACATTCATATACAGGGGAAGTCTCAACTGAGCACGTAGAAAGGAAGTATAGAGGAGGTGGAGCTGTGGTTGTGTACTTCTTCAAACATGAACATGCTGAGGTTACAGATACAAGTTGATGCTTAATCACTAGCACTTATTTCCTCACAGGTGATGTAAAGGGCTACAGAGGGCGCAACAACAGCAACAATTTTGACCTGAACCGCAACTTCCCGGACCAGTTTACCAACATCACAGAACCCAGACAGCCAGAGACTATAGCTGTGATGAACTGGCTGAAGAGCATCCCCTTTGTCCTGTCAGCCAACCTACATGGAGGCACGGTCTTATTTTGATCTTTTAGTGCTAAAGATTGTAATGTTGTATGTTTTAAGATGGTAACAAGACAAACAAAGTTTAAAGTTTAAAGTATTAGGCTAGATTATCCAGTCATCCAGTTATGCATATTATATTTAATTTTAACCGCCAATTCAGATGTCTTACTGATTTGTCTTATCTTTGTGTTGTGCAATGTAGGTTCCTTGGTGGTCAACTACCCTTATGATGATGACAGAAACGGGATAACTCAGTACAGTCAGTCGCCTGATGACAAACTCTTTCAGCAGGTGTCTAAAGCCTACTCACAGGTAACTGGACACTGTTGCTGGATCTGTTTCAGGTTGGAACACTGTCTGCATGTGGTTTCATGTTATAATTGAATATAATATGTGGACAGGGCTGATAAAAGCCACTGACTGTGAAATCTGAGGAGAGACGAGGTTTGAAAACTTGACTACAACAGTGCTCATTGTTGAGTTCTCACTTGTGTGTAATGTTCGTGCAGGAGAATCCTCTGATGCACAATGGGCACCCTTGTGAGGACCTGTACCCTGATGAATATTTTGAGGATGGCATCACCAATGGTGCCAATTGGTACAATGTTCCTGGTACGCCTACGTCTTCCTTTACTACTCACCACATTCATTTTTTCCACAGAAGATCAAAGCACCCTTTTCTATGTGAGGTGTTTAGTTTATTCACAAAATCAGGAAAAGTTATTTTTATTTAGAAAGTAAGTTCTTTGGACAATTCAGATTTCTATTTTATAGCCTCAAAATACACAGAAAATTGATATTTATGTTTTATTTACAAGTTTAGTCAGTTGGTTATAAAATAAAGAAATAAAATTAGCTACCGTAGTTGTAGGTCTCAGTGTTCCTAGTTCTTCAGTAAAGGACACAATATTGTAATTACCTATTGGAGATATAAAGTAAATCTGCCACATTTTGACTCTTTAAGCCTGTGCGCAGTTGACATTTAATTAAAGCCCTTGTAATTCTGACAGTGCCCTGCAGTGGTACAGCAAAGGACAGGTTTGACTTGGTGACACTGAGAATAAAATGCTACGAAACAACACATAGATTGTACCACCTTTCACTGGGATTTATTTTTCTCTAACCCTTAACCTAAGCTATCATAGATGCTACAGTGGCTTTAAGTGAAAGCTTTCAAGTTTGTGTCTAAAGTGGCTCTTTTTCTCCAGGTGGCATGCAGGACTGGAACTACTTAAACACCAACTGTTTTGAGGTGACCATTGAGCTGGGCTGTGTGAAGTACCCCATGGCCAAAGAGCTGCCAAAATACTGGGAACAAAACCGACGAGCATTACTTCAGTTTATTGACCAGGTAATAAACACAAATATTAATATTACATTGAGCTTTCTCCTCACTTTACTCAGTATTGCATCTACTCACGTTTATGTGGTTTTGTGTCTCTGTAGGTCCACATTGGAGTAAAGGGCACAGTCTCTGACAGTGGGGATGGTACAGGAATTCCCAATGCCACCATTAGTGTGGAGGAGATAGACCACAACATCACCACGGCTCATACTGGAGACTACTGGAGACTGCTGGCCCCCGGGACTTACTCTATTACTGCCTCCGCACATGGGTGAGGTTTGGATTTCAGAGGGAAGAACGAACAAGAGAATTTACCATGACGTTTCTGTATGTTTTCTGTATTTTGCATCCAATGCTATTAATTTTAATTTAATATATCTGTTGTCCAGATATAAATCTGTGAGGACATACGCCACAGTCTCAAAGCATGTAGCAGAGGTGGTGGACTTCAGACTCACACGTATACACTCAGACCCAAATGGCAAGCCTCTCGAGGGCCCCCAGCCCACACAGAACCCATCTGAGAAGGAGTTCCAGAGCTTAATCAAGGACCTCTCTCTAGGCCAGGGTTTGGAGCAGTTGGTCAAGAACACAGCCACAGAGAACAGCTTCCGCTACAGACGCTACAACGAGATGGCGGCCTTCGTGAGAGGCCTCACGCTTAACTTTCCCAAAATTACATCTTTACAAAGGTAGGGAGACTTTATCTTTCCACAAAGCTCTCATCCTAGTTAAGTATATCCTGTCAAGTTATTTAAGGTCAATGCTGTCCAGATCTGCTCTGTGTGGCATAACTTCAGTTACTTCTCTTAAAATACGGACCTATATTCTGGTTTCTTCTCTTCTGTGTCCAGTTTGGGTCAAAGTGTGGAGTTTCGAACTATCTGGGCTCTGGAAATCTCCAACAAACCAGGGGAAGCTGAACCGTCTGAGCCCAAGATCCGCTTTGTAGCAGGGATCCATGGCAATGCCCCAGTGGGCACAGAGCTTCTGCTGGAGTTTGCTGCCTTCCTGTGTATCAACTATGGCAAGAACCCAGTCATCACCAGGGTGAGTTTTGGGGCCCCTCGGGAAATATAGTGTTTGATAGCTTGGTCTATATGTATCAACTGTGTTCAGCATGATCTTTGTTTTTTAAAAAGAAGTAAATTTTTCTCAGTCTGTATCGTAATTTTGTCTTGACTGGAAAGAACCAGTCACAGTAAATACAGTAGTACTAATAGTAGTATAGTTCAGCCATGTCTGTAATTGTTTCTTCTCCATTTATCTTCACTAGCTGATCAATGAGACCCGGATCGTCATCGTGCCCTCTATCAACCCAGATGGACGAGAACTGGCTGTTGAAAAGCAGTGCACCTCCACCCAGGGCTTGAGCAACTCTCATGGCAAGGATCTGGACACAGACTTCTTCGGTGAGTCGTATGGATTTGTGTATGAAACTGAATGAGAGAGAGAGAGAGAGAGAGAGAGACTAACAATGATGGTTCAGTCTGATTATTCAATATACAATTCTCAAAGATTTGTTTTGAATGTAACAATTTCTTGTACATACACTTGCCATAAAAAGCTAAGCATGCTCTAACAAACTAAATTTTCTGTCTATCTGTTTACCTCCTTTCTTAGGCAATGCATCTCAGCGTTTGGTGGAGGCCCAACCAGAGACCAGAGCGATGATGGAGTTGATTCTAGACAGGGGCTACACTTTGTCTGTAGCCCTTGATGGAGGCTCCCTTGTTGCTACGTACCCTTATGACAAACCTGTCCAGTCTGGTAAGTATGCAGAGAACTGCTTTTTGTTTGAATACTTATTCAGAAATAATGCCTTGCTAGGTTATATAATATATAGTATATTTACTCAAAAAACCCCTTTTATTTTGTGTTAAATCTGGCCCCCCTGTGGACAAAAACACAGTGGTGTTTCTACCATCTTGTTTCATGGATTTCAAAGGGAAAGTGACCCAATCCGACCCCTGGCAGGCATTAAGAACTATATAGAAATACCAGTCTTCTCACTGATGGCCTTGTTAGTTTATGTAGGTCATATCAAGGCATCAGTATTAAATTAAAACAGATTTATAAGCAGTTTAGAAGTCCTTGTAGTAAATTTAAGATTTTAAAATCAGTTAATCTAGATGAAATGGGACCACTGTTATGATTGCACACGTCATACATCTAGCATGTTAAGTCCAGAGCAAATTATCTTGACAACTTGTGGCCAGATTAAAGGAAAATTTGGTATGGATATGCATGTTGCCATGAGGATAGATGAATGATGATGTGTTTACCTAACCACCATAAGGCCAAATCTTCCATACACTGTACTATGTATTCAAGAGACATCAAAATCTAATTGGCTGATTTACATGACATTTACTGTTCATGATCCCAACGGATCCCAATTTGACACTCCATGAATGTCTCCACATTATCAACTTTATATTATATGTCGAAGTGGCTGATTACCATGAAATTTGCCGAAATAGAAGTTATACTCCAAGAGAATAAAAGACGCTAAATCCTCTCCTCTAGCACCACCCTGAGGACAAAATATGATATTTATAGACCCACCTTATTGATAAAATAAAATGATACTATAAACCTATTTAAAGTAAACAGTCACTTTTGTTCTTGTGTCCAACACTTCAAATAATGTCTGGATGCCACTCGTGGGGCTTTACACTGTTTTGTTTGTAACTTAAAATGTTGGTAAATGCAGTCACAGCACTAATGTACTTTTCCTTACAGCCTACAGGCTGACATGACAGGCTTTTCAGTTGTACTTATAAACATTATATAACAGCAATTTTCAAAGAGTAGGACAAATGATAAACCAACAAACACTGTTTAATAGAACTAAATTCTGCTGTGTGGTTTTGTTTTAATCTTTTTTTTTTTTTTTTACAGTTGAAAATGAGGGTACATTGAAGTACTTGGCAAGTGTTTATGCCAACAACCACCCCAAGATGCACCTCGGGGACACTGGATGTTCAAATAATGGGCAGAGTATGTAACTTAAGCACTATGAATAATTCTTGCTCTCATGTCACCAGTCGTATGAATATGGGCACTTAAGATGATTGTGGATAACGACTAATGGAACTTTTCTTTTACTCAGTGGGCAACATCCCAGATGGAGTCATGAGGGCAGCAGAGAGACAAAGTCACATGGGGAGCATGAAGGTAAGTCTGTGCACTGCAGTGTCTGTGATAGCAGTTAAGATGGCCTCCAAGCTGCTGCTATGTAGTGAGTTTTTACCAAATATGACCTGAAATGAAAAAGCTCACTTCATGTTTCAGCTCAGTAAACAGTTTTGAGACCCTAACTGTTAGTTTGGAGAGCCCTGGTCTTGTGTGCTATCTCATGTTTACGTGTCCTCCCAGGACTTCAGCATGGACTTTGGCCACTGTCCAGAAATCACAGTGTATACTGGCTGCTGTTTGTTCCCTTCTGCTGAGCATCTGGCCACACTCTGGGCTGAGAACAAGAAGGCTCTCCTCAGCATGTTGGTGGAGGTATGATGTAATATTTTATCAACACAACATGGACACTGTTAATAGACTTGTTCATTTTACTAAGTATAGATTTTGAACATTTGTATGACTTGAACTTTTGTGACTAATCTTAAATGAGATATTTTCAGTTATTTAACATGATAATTTTTCCCCATCACCTTCCAGCCTTAAATTTTCCCTCTATTTCTACCCAATCCAGGTCCATAAAGGGGTGCGTGGCGTGGTCAGGGACAAGAGTGGAAAGCCTATTGTTGGGGCGATCATTGTACTGAACGGTGGAGTGAGAGTCTTTACTGCAGAAGGCGGCTACTTCCATGCGCTGCTGGCTCCTGGCAACCACAACATTGAAGCTGTTGCTGATGGTTACCAACAACAACGTCAAGAGGTACACCGTTATACACATACAATGTATTATGCAGACTTGGAATGACGGGGCTTAAAAAGTTTATGAGGCCATGAAAAATTTTGAAGGTGTGGCACAAGAAGCATCGAATGGGGATGATAATACAGAGTAGAATAAAATACTTACAATGTTTGGTTTTGAATATTGATTTTATGAAGGCAGAAATCAGCTGTGCCCTGGTTGCAACCACATGTTGAACAGGTGGAGACACACACATTATCTTAGTGGTTGACAAGCTTACAAACAAATTATTTGATATACTTTGAAACACTCTGGATGCAGTTTAGGTGGATGCTTTTGATATTTTGGCTTCTTAGGTTTTGCATAATTTGACTTTGTTGAAGTGTTTTTATAAAGAGGAGCTTCTTTGCAAAATGTCAACCATTTGACATCAATTTCTTTCAATAAACATTCGAAATATAAATTTCGCCACTCTATGGCCTAAATGAAGTATCAAGAGACATAAATTAAAAAAAAGGCACACTCATGTCCGAATGTCTTTGAGAGTATATTACTTTGTTTCCCCATTACCGTCTATGTCTATGACAGGTGTAGGGCGGAGCACACAAAATCTCTCAATCACCTCCACCTTTCCGTTTGGCTGCTCGAAAATCTGAAGCGTGGGGTAGGCCAGCTCTTTAAACAGATGTTCCTTAATGTTGCGCCCCTGCTCCAGACTGTAGACTGTGAGCTTCCCACAAGGACTAAAGAGCAAGGGATCCACCACTGAATGATATGTCTGCTGGTACTCTGGTACAGTGAAGCCGTGGATCATCAGAGGTCCTGGCTGACTAGTTGATGCGTTGCTGTAGGTCGTCTCTTCAGTAGTGAGGGCTCCGTTGCTGTGGGGCAGTTTGAGGTCTGGAAGAACAGCGGCGTTCCTTATATACTTGTCATCCAAGGGTTTCTGGGGTTCGGCGTCACTCTGCTTACACACAAGGTCCAAATCGTAACTTGGGGCCAACATGCATTTCCTCTCTTTAATAGTCTCCCCATATTTCTTAGGACACCGAATACTCTGCCTCAGTCCATAGGGGCGCATTTCATTCCTCTGGAAATTAAAGTGACATTACTTTTAGTGGATTTGGATACTTAGGTTCTTCTGTGTGTTGATGCCAGATAACAAACAGCAAACAGCAAACAATATTGACAAAAAAAAGGAGGAAAATTAGGATCAAGACGTGCACTTACTCTTTGGCAACAACTCTGGGTGTGGGTTCAGACAACATTACTGAATCAGGTCTGAAACCACATGGTTTCCTTGTTTCCTGAGCTTTAGGTCTAGTTTCGCTTTTTTTTTTTAAACTGCACTTAAATAATGAATAAACAAGACACTTCACTGGTTACGGAGAAAAGTCAAGCAAGTTACAGAAGGTGAATGCTGAGATTCTTGTGATTTACCTCTCAGAAGATAGCAGAGTAATTTTTGATTTTTATGAGCCAGCACTCAAATCCTATTTTAAACATAAAGACAAGGTGCAGGAGATTATACTAAGCAGTCACACCTGCAAATGAAGTTTGCTAATTAGGCAATTAACAACCCCTCTTCTGTAGGGAGCTTCAGCAGACAGCTCAATGTCTTTTTTTCTTTTTGTTGTTGCATTTTGAGTGTCGTCTAAGTTAGTAAAGGAGTAAATTTAGTAAAAGAACAATAGCAAAAAACAATAACATTTTATTATTTGAATGAAAATGGTTGCAGTTTATATTTAGAGGCTACCACATCCAAAATAAGTACAGAAAGAAAGAGTTTGATTTTTACATAGAATTCCCCGATTTAGAAATGTTGCTGTTATACAGTCATCTTCCCAACATTAATGAAATCTGACCATGTTTCAGGAAGGCTTACAGACTTACTAAATTTCTATTTTTTTTCTGTGTTGCAGGTGGTGATATCTTCCTATGAAGCTGCTCGCTCTATCATCATTGAGTTTGACATGGATAACAGCATCTTCGGCCTGCCCAGAGAGTTTGTGGTGGCCAGTGCAGGTAAGCATGTGGATGAAAGGCCTGTTGTAACCAGTGTTGACTATATGCATTATGTGACATGTCCACATAAAAGTATTCCAACTTGTAGTTTCATGTCGATGTCTTGATTTAATGTTGCTAAAAACCTTTTAACAGTTACCATACTTTGTAGCTCTTACGATGCAACTCTTTGTTTGAAAATTGTCCTTGTCAGTACTGAACTCCCAGTTCAGTACTCAGTTGTTGACAATTTCATGTTTAGTGTGCTTAATCATCAAAACTAAATGGGAATCTGATTACTCCGTTGTCAGATGTGTGATGTTATAATAGCCTTTGTAATATTCGCCCAGCTGGAAACTGTATGCAGACTTGATGAATCGTATATTTCTCTTCCTCCTTGCAGCTGCCTCCATGACGGCATTGGTGGTGACGGCGTGCATCATCTGGTGTGTGTGCGCAGCAAAGTCTAATCGCCAAAAAGACGGCTTCCACCGTTTACGACAGCACCGAGATGAGTATGACGATGAGATTCGGCTCACTTCTATGGGCTCCAAGAAGTCGCTACTTGCCCACGAGTTTCAGGACGAGAGTGAAAGTGACGAGGAGACACTGTATGCCAACAAAATCTGAAAAGTGTTGTACTAATTTGGCTGTTGGCTCCACATTTTATTTTGATCTCCACTTTTTAATTTAACCCCTGGTCACCAAGGAACTGGTTGAACTCTAGGCAGCATCTCTGTCTCTCTTTATGTCTGAGATAAGAGAGCGATAAAGACACTTTGTTCTGTTATACCATCAAGTTCTGAGGCCTCACTCCCCACCACTCACTTATTAGTGGTACTAAATTAATAAAAAGAGAATCCTGCTGGTGTCTGGACTGAAGGGTCTCTACCTGACTGGATCAGGAGGAAAAAGACAAACAAGGTGATGGAAAAGAGAAATAGGTTTGTTCCACTGTGGCCCTCATCTGTCCAGGTTTTGAGGCCCACAGCTCTTTTATTTCCGAGCCACGCAAGAATGCTCTTTTTAGACCACTACCTGTCCTGCCTGGTTAAGGGGTTCCAGCCGATAAGTCCAAATAAACTATTGTTTAGTGGATGTATAATGAACTCTGGATGCAAGTGCTTAATCTCACACAACCTTCCCACTGATATGATGCATTGTTTTCAATAATGCATTAAGTTATAAAATTAAAAAATGATTCTTTTCAAGACAGCATTGCCACATTTGAAGTGTCCGAGCCTTTTGGAGACTGAATCCAATACTGTGCCTTGGCTTCTGCAAGTCCGCTTGGGCTTTAGTATGTAACAGAAAGCAGCAACATAGTGAAAAGATTATACTTGGTCCATGTTGGAATATTATCCATCCTATACTCAGGTGGTAGGAACGTTGCACAGTTGACTCTATGCTGGCCGGCCTGGGTTCAGTAGTTTTTGTATTTTTCTTGGGAATTTTGGCCAAAATCACAATGGGGGAGAGAGCTTATCAAAAGCTTTAAAGCATCAGGGAGACTTTAAAAATGAAATGCTTGAATGAAACACTTCCCAGTAAGTGCAAGGTTCTCTAATGCATCAGTCACTTGCACTAAATAGAAGGCAAGGATTGACCTATATCATTGGCCAGGGAAAAAAAAACTCCAAACTATGTAATCATAAGAAGAATGTATTTGTTGTTTTTCCCTTTATTGTTTGTTAAACTATAGGTTTTGTTGTAGGGCAATTTCTGTACATGGAAAGTTACTGCTGACTTTCATGCATGTCACATTGAGTCTGTGCCCTGTCTGTGTGCATTTTCACCATGTCTATAATTTCTCACAAGGAATATCAATTCTGTTTTTATTCCCACAGTTTAACAGTGCTTTGGAATGCAAAGGTCATACCAGGGTTGTCCGTCCATTAATGATCAATGCCAGAGCCACCTGTACTACATGATTTAAAGGTCCAGTGCAAAGAAATTCCCATTTCCCAACTTTTCTCAACTTATTCTAAAGCAAAGGGCAAATTTGCAATCCATTCGACTGTGAAATGTAACTGACCTTTCGAGTTGAGACCCTATTTGTCACACAAAACATTAAAAGCTACTCAGTATATAACAACCATTGTGGTATAAATTTAGTTTGAGGGTTGATATGCACTGCTAGAGAGGCTCTAAATCAAAGGTGTGCAGAGATGGAAGAGAAATGGAGTTAATAGAAGAAAGGAAAAAGTAAAAGATGTGTTCCTGTGTAATCCTGTGCTAAAATGTCCAACATGGCATAGAATTTTACTTTAAGCATCTTCTAGCTTATCAGACGAACTGCCGAAAACCACATGTGATGTTTTATTTGCATCTGAAATCCATGTGTAACGATTCCTAACTGAATTAAAGTTCTTGCACTGGATCATTAAAATCAGATCTTAGATTGGGAATGTTATGCGTGTTTTTCACCACATACAAGCTTGTTCAAGACTTTGCCTTGGTTTCCAGTTACTTTGAGAAGAGATTTATTTTCTTCTCCTTTAAACAAATACAAACAGCTGTCATCATCATCACAAGTTAAACCTGATATCTGTGTAGAGAGACAGTTTTGTATATTTTTCTTTCCTATGCTGTATCTGAGTGCGTGTGTATGAATTTTGAAAGTTGAGCGTGTGTCAGGGTCACGCAGTGATGAGAAGATTTTATATAAACTGGAATCAACTGTTAATAATGTTTGCCAATTGTGAATGGGAAAACAAATGCAATTCATGTTAACCATGAATATGCACAGAAACTCAAAACAATAAAACATCTTACAACTTCTCTCTTGCTTTTGTGTCGCATTCTTTCGATAGTATCGTTTTGTGACACTTCAATAGATCGTCAAGCCAAAGAGTCCTTGATGTTGGAAAAAGAAGCTGCACTGGGAGGGTGGGATTTATAGGATCCAAATTGCATCAAAAGATAACAAATATTGTTAAAATATAAAAGGCTGATTGGGTCAAGTGTAGTCTTTTGACAAACTGCTCTGTAATACTCACTGCTGGTTATATGATGCAATATTAACATTAACAACCTTTAAGATTTCTCTTAGTGATTTTCAGGTTTGCTGAGTATTGCATGTAACTGAGTTTTAACTGAGTTCAGGATACAAACCAGATTAGTTCCATTTAGTAAAAATGGGGATAATTTAGTAGGATAACAATTGTAAAATACATACATTTGTCTTTAAAAATACATGAGCTCAGGACACATTTTTGATGCTAAATATCTTTCCATTTCCTACTTTTTTCCTAAGCTTACATTGTTATTAGTTTTATAGAATATGCTTAGCATCTATACTTCTTACTGATATTTCTTTTCTCTTATCTTCATTTGCATGTTTGGTATTAAGGGTAAACCAAAAAGCAACAGAAAATGATCAGGTTACATTACTTATATTAATAATATTATAATATTATGATACTTGGATTAGGTTACTTACTACATTTTTTAGCAGGTAATTTGTGATTATATTGGATTACATTTTTAAAGCCTCCCAACCCTGATAGTTTTAGATTAGGTTAGATTAGATTGAACTTTATTGTCATTGTACAAGCACTAAGACAACAAAATGCAGTTAACCATCTAACCAGAAGTGCAAAAAGCAGTGCAAAAAAAGTGCAGAGTAATATACATATGTACAAAAAATAAAAAAAAACATTATATATATATATATATATATGAATGTACTACTAGCAAGATATATACAGTGTGAACAGCATTAACAGAATGAACGGAGTGAAGTGAACTGAGATAAATACAGCTATTAAGTTACAATACAAAAACACAGCAGTAATATTAAAAATCACAGTCTGACAGTATACATACAATAATATAATCAGCATGTTCAAGATTGTTATTTCTCAACCAACAGGATACTCCTTTAACCTGTAAGCCCTAAAACGGCCTCTAGGCGGCGCTGTTTCTATACTTGGTGGTGGCACACACACACACACACACACACACACGTGGAGCCTCACAGTCTCAGCTGAGGGCCTTAAAAACACGTCACTGTGTTCGCTACGTCAGTTGGAACGTCTTCTCCTGACACGTGACCCAGACCCGGAACTCGGTGACGTCCCAGAACAACAAAGATGGCCGGGATAGGAAGCAGCAACTACTGGGAAGGTAAGGGAGCGAAATGAGACTCGATTCACAGTAAACAGTGTGTGCAGCGACGTCTAGTATGTTGTCATGTTGTCAGCAGTTCATTTTCCAGTGTGGCTGCCGGCGCGTTTGTCCCACACGTCCCTGGTTTAAACATACGTGTCCCTACAACGACTAGCTAGCTAACACGTCGCCATGTAAGGTAACGTTATTAATTAGGCTGCTCTAAAGGGTTTATCAAGGGGACACACTGAGTCCACTGAGTCCACTGAGTCCACTGAGTCCACTGTCACACTCACTAGATGGTCATTGTAATGTTAATGATTGGCAAGTTAGCTCGTTTAGCTTACTCAATTGGTGCAGGTGGAATAAGCGTTGTTGTGCTCATAACGTTACTTTGGACTTTATGGCGACGAACTAAAACCGATCTGTGTGTTTTGATCTGTGTGTTTTGAGCTGTGTGTTCCTGTGTTCCTGTGTTACAGATCTGCGAAAGCAGGCCAGACAGCTGGAGAATGAACTTGACCTGAAGTTGGTCTCCTTCAGTAAACTGTGCACCAGCTACAGCAGCTCCAGGGATGGACGCCGGGGAGACTCGTAAGTTTTCTGTCCCACCTTCAGAGTCAACCACCGACAAAGCAGAAGTCTGTGTAGATTATCAGACATACAGGTGATGACATATTTAGAGGTCCAAGTGCTTCTGACTAATATTGGGTTAATGAAGGTAAGGACACATTTCACCTGATTGAGGTTTATAGGTTGAGTTCCCTTGATGTGATGGCTCAAATAGTAATCTTACATATGAAACAGGATTATTTGATTAATCAAATAGCAGTTAATAGACAATTAATCTGCAATTATTTTGATAATCTATTTATCATCTCTGTTTTTTTTCCAAGCAGAAATGATAATGTACATTTTTCACTATTGTTTTTTATTTAAAGACCCAATTATTAATCGTCTGATTAATTGATACAGAAAATAATTGTTAGCTGCGGCCCTAAGTAATTAAAGTCCTTCTCATTTGTGCTAGTGAAAGGATGCCTACCTAAAACCTATATAAAGGGAATAATCTATAAAAGGGTGTCCGTGATTTGAAAAAAAAATCACAATCACAGAACAAAAATTATCCCAACATTTGTTTAACAATCTCAAAGATCATTTAGGTGCACGATGTGGCCCGAGTTGTAGTGATCAGAGTGCCTGGACATGTGGTAGGAAGGTTGCTAGCACAGGAAGGTGTTGGCTGCAGGAAGGAAGTGTCTATGAACAATACATTGAATCCATACCAACTCCATGTGTGTTGTTCCCTAGCTGTAACAACCTAGGAGGGAGGCATGTGACGGAGAACTTCCCTGTAGAGATCTTGCACATCTTTCCTTTGGTTATTAAGCCACTGCTTTCTGAGCTGTGAGGATGAAACTTTGACTAGAATCAGCCATCTGCATATGAAAGATTCTTTTTAGCAAGTGGTGCTGGTTCTATCTCCTATCAAACAACAAGTTTACATCCTTACACATTAACTGAACACCACCCAGCCAAGAAACTACCATAACTACCCATGTAGTACATTGAGTACTGTAAGTTTCCCAGAGGATTGTCTTAGGTCATACATACTTTGGTGGCTAAGTGGATGGTGTTAATAAGACATTTTAAATTATTTATTAATTTATTATTTTCATTTGGACTTACAGACTACACTATTTGATCCACACAATCTGCGAAACAACTCAAATTAGAACCGAATATTTTTTAAATATTTAGCCACAAGAAAACAGTAAAAAGGTTCTTTTGCAACATTAATAAAAAAAATTGTACAAACATACAGCTTTCAGTCATCTAATTGCTCTCCATTCTTTGTTTCTCCTCCTCAAGGTCAGACACCACCCCATTGTTAAACAACTCTACCCAGGACAGGATGTTTGACACCATGTCAGTGGAGATTGAACAGCTGCTGGCCAAAGTAAGTAAATTCTCATGGGCCAGTGGCCCGTGAAAGGCCAGCAAAAAGACTGTAATAAGAACAGCATTGGATGTATGGCTTGTTTTTCATTACGTAAGGAGCAGACTGCAGGCTCTACTTCATGCTGAACCTGATGATGCTTAAATGTATTAACATGTATTCAGTTTAACTCAAAGATTTAGGATTCATAATATTTCTTTCATTCCTCCTGAGGCAGTTTAAAGGTAGACTATGCAAACAACAACAACAACAGGAGAGTAGAATTTAACTATACAATATCATTCCTGAAGTACATGAGATGTAAAAAAAACAACAGCTACGTTATAATAGAAATATTCTGCTGGTCTGATCACAAAAAGATACAATGCATTGATCCCTATAAAGTGCGATGAACGATGTATTAAAAAGTGTATGTCCTCCAATTGGTGCATGTTGTATGTTTATCATGTTTTCCATGCTTGTTGTATTGGGACTCTGTGTGGGTCTTTATCTTCTGTCTGTCCATCCATTTATTTTCCATCTCTCTGTCAGCTGACGGCAGTGAATGACAAGATGGCGGAGTACACCAACGCACCGGGCACAGCTTCTCTCAATGCTGCACTCATGCACACGCTCCAGAGACACAGAGACATCCTACAGGTTTGCCCTCTTATTCTTCTTAGTTTTTTCTCTTTTATTCTTCTTGCTTATCTATTTACTATTTTCTTCTATGTGTTTTTCTTTACATTTATTGTTTTAGGTATTCTCCAAATGAACCCCTTCTTCATTCTAAATTTAATTTGCTTTCTACGCAGGATTACACACATGAATTCCACAAAACCAAAGGCAACTTTTTGGCCATCCGGGAAAGGGAAGACCTGCTAGGATCTGTAAGGAAAGACATTGAGTGAGTACCACCTTTATGATTAATTTGACCATTCAATGCACAGAAGTATTGATAACTCATTCAGTAAATGGCCAGCACACAGTCTCTCGTTGTCTTGCTCACACCAAACTGTGCACGATATTGTATACAAAACAAATATTATGTGATGCATTACTTGTGTTTGGTCTTAGTGACAATGAAGGGAAAAAATTCCTTGGAGGGATAGTTGAACCTTGACTTCTACTTGGCACGCTCTGGGAAAATGTTGGCCATTAAAACGTAAGAAGATTCATGGCCTCTTTGGCCTTGTATTGAGAAAGGATGTCCTCTCCTCAGATTGGCTCTGTTGTGAGTGTATTGAAATGAGATGAAGGCTCCCCCAGACCATGACTCCTGTCGAGTTTTTTTTGTAATGGCTTATTGATCTGTAAGACGCAGCAGTGAGCCTACGGTGTGCACTGCAGGATTCCTATTGATCCCCCTCCATCCAGCGAGTCTGCAGATAGCCTGCAGATACCTCACACAGTCATACGTGTTCCGTAGGCCTCACCATCACTTTACGGTAGATCGTAACTCTTTCTCATTAAGATCTCAGAGTGCAACTTTAAAATTTAATTCTAACAGTGTTGTTAAATCCAGAGACTTGATAACACCACATACATACTTTTTCCCAAAATATTACTGGTATTATTATTGTTGTTGTTATTGCTGCCATTATTTGTATGATTGTTATTGTAAGATAGGGCCCATTAATTCCAAAGTTAAAGAATGATTATTTATTTTTGTAAATTAATTAATTAATTTCCAGAAGACTGAGTTAAGCAGTTTATTATTGATCCCTGTAGGGAAATTCATTCTTCATTTGACCCATCCTAAGTATTAGGAGCAATGGGCAGCCACTGTGTGGCACCCGGGGACCAATTCTGTTTCTAAGCCAGTGCCTTGGTCAAGGGCAGTGACTAGAGAATTAACCTAATATACATGTTTTGATGCTGGTGGAAACCAGAGCACCCAGTAGGAAACCCATGCAAACAAGGAAGGTGAACATGGAAACTCCACACAGTCCCAGCTGGGATTCAAACCTGTACTCGGACTTTCTTGCTGTGAGGCGAGTTGCTAAACACTGAGCAGCCGAGTTGAGGAGGAACATGCCACTTCTCCTCTCAACAGCCTTCTTTCTTTATTCGTAAATGAACAAAGTTAAGTTAACCTGTTTTATAACTAAGTGTATCAGTGCACCACCAAGCTGTTATTATCTAATGATAATTTATAGTCGCAGCTGCACATAATCTAATTTTAACTGTTTGTCTACGCATTTAGTAACATGCTGTTTCACTCAATCTTCTTATTAAATCACAAAGCTAAAGAGTGCCACTGACCCTACTAATGGGCTCAGTGCTGATGAATCTAATGCATAGAAATGAGCCGGTGTTGTTGACCCGGTGTGCAGCCTAACAATGACTAATGTGCAGGGGCCGCTAATGAGAGGACCATCTGAGCTTACAGGTAGAGGAATTATAACTGCTGCTGTTACGGCACAGTGCAATGAGACGTTGAGTCGTACTGAGAGAATTTCTTTTGAATAGCAATATGCCCTTACCTCCCTCACTTATCTTTGCTGATGGAGCATGGGAACGTGATAAGGTAGGACTTGAGAATATGTGAAAGCAGACTTATCCTGAACAGCTGGAAGGCTAAAGACTAAAGTCTGAAATAGTTCAGAACTTGCATCATAACAACAGCATGATAATAAACCTGTTTCACAGTCCGTTTTTAAACTTAATATATTCTGGATTGAGTTGTGTTTGGAAAGCAAAATGTTCTGAGATCTGTTGGCTTTCGTCCATGTATACAATGATGGATGTTTATGCTGCAGCTGAGCCATTGTCCCTTTTGTCAGGTAGAGGGCAGTAGAGATCTTGGTCATGTAGTAAACCTGGCCAGGACCCTGTTCTGTACATTTTTTTTATGTGTATCAGTGTTGTTTACACTGCACACACAAAAAAAAATCCATACTTATTAAAAGAAATAGTGCACACTGTCTCATTTATACAAGCACGTAAATGAGCAATAAGACGTTTTATCAAAATCTCATACACACACACACAGCTACACCATTCATAACAGTAGAATGGAGCGCAGCTGAGCTCAGACCGAACGCCCCCTGTGCTCCTGCTTTCATTTTAAATGTCAGCAACAAAAATGACAGCTTGCCTGTGATTTACATTGGTGCCCTTTTAAAAAGCCTTGCTGGAGTGATGAAGCTGGCTGTCGGTACAGGAAATTCTAGCCCCACAAAGACATCAGCTCTGCCAGTGAGGCGGCCAGCTTGGTCTCAAGGCAGCCACTGTGGAGTGTGCTGTGTGTGCACTGAATATAGTATTTCCATTCAATGACTTTGGATGGCGCACTGGGGATGAAGTAGGCACATTTGTTCATGGACTGCTTGCGGTGATCTGGGTGGGGTAGGATGTTTATGGTGTATGTCTGTGCATACCCTTATGTTTCATGGTCCCCCCCTCCTCCCCTGCTCTTTATCTCGTTATCGCCCAACAGGAGGGTGGGGCCGTGTTAAATGAGCAGAAACCCAGGAGAGCACTGGGAGTCAGCTGTTCAGAGATGCTGATAGCTAGAGTTGCAAAAGAGAATGGGTGTGATATGTTCGCTCTGTGAATGGTATAACAACCCATCCATATACTTTTACTGCTTTGCTGCCAGATAGCTCATTAATAGAGCACATCGCTTCAGTTCTGTTTCTTCATTAACCTGAGATTGTACAATGCTATCAATATGTGGATAGAATCAGTGGTCTCTTACATAGATAATCGATAGAGTGGTATAAGAATTCTAAGCCATCAAAATCAATAGTTTATTAACCGTTCTAGGCTGCCGCCCATTCACTCTGAACTGTTGGTTGCTTTGTACCAGAAGCCGAGCGTCTCCTTTAGCCCTTTCCCACTGCCCAGTATGGGATGTTTAGCTATGTTGTGGCATGTTGAGCATTTCCACTGCTCGCTTTAGAGGAGGGAAGAACCAGACTGGCTCACGATGCATTGCTCTGTTTCGGAACAAGATGACCATCTCTGTCCTTCCAAGTTGTGTTGTTGCAGTAAACTTCCTGGTTTAACATGCATGATCATGCAAATGACCAGAGAAGAGGAACTATATAATGCAAGGTGGTCTGTTTCACTCCTACCATCCTGTTTTTACTTTCAACCAACCGGCAATATCCTGTTTTCTGATTTGGCTTACTACAAGTATACTTGTTCTCTGTTACTACTAATACTAACCGAACATGTCCTGCTGCTGCTTGCTTCACATTAAGAGCTTTCCATTGGTGAACCACAAGAAAGCTTTTACTGTAAAGCAGGTAGAGGGAATGCAGTGGTATTGGCCCTGACTGCTATTTCATAAAAAATGGTGTACACAGCGGTTATGCCAGTGCTTTTTGTCAGTGGATCAGACTTAATATGCCAAGAATTAGTAAAAGAAGAAGTAGCCAAACTGTACTAGTAAGATAAAGAGCTGTAGGCCACGTGTGTCAAAACTAGCCAACCATTTTCAGCTCTGGTCTTTTGACTGTGGATGAGGAAAAGAAAAGGTGGTGGTGATGGAAAAATGTCTGGGTATCCATTCAGGTAGCTCTTTCCCCGAGCGAGTGATTCTGGTGCCCGCTGATATGAACCGACTCATTGGTGCGACTGTGAAAGCTACAACCTGTGATCAGGCTCAAGGCTGTCGACTGTCAGTTAACTGTCAGATTTGTCTGTCAGGATCCCTGAAATAAGACTTTATTTCCAGGTATCTGGGGAATGGTTGTGAAGTCTGGATCTTTTTTTAAGTTTTTGACTTAGATGCCATAACTAATCATTGCCTGAAGGCAGAAAATGTACATTCTCTCACTGTTTTTCAAATGTTGTGTCACATATCACCATAGCAAATATTGTCCTATAACTTTCTTTAATTTGTAACTTCATTCAAAGTGTTTTACCAGTCTATCTTCGTGCCCTTTTCAGGACATACAAGAGTGGCTCCGGGGTCAACAATAGAAGAACGGAGGTTTTCCTAAAGGAGCACGAGCACCTGAGGAAGTAAGTTCCCACCTCCTTTCTTTGCCATATTTGAAGAATGTGAAGTAATCAAGACTCAACGTTTTTTAATTCAATCAGAGCAGAGTTTTTAAGGATATTTATTAGTTTTGGCATATAAATCCCAGCAGTTTAAAGCAGAATATAGCTGCCATTTTTCCAGAGCTGTACAGCCTTTCCTGGCAAAGCAGTAGCCTCAGCTTTCCAGAAATCAAAGCTGGGATAACTCATCTTAATGGTGCAGCACAGCCATTTGAAATAACACTGGTTACTGATGTTCGCTTGTCAAGCTCTGGCACTCCTTGGCACTTTACCTCTTTATGCTTTTTCTCTCCAGCAGATAGGAAGTCACTTTTTCACAATGTTACGTTCATTAATCTAGAGTTTGTTGTATACTTACATTTTTTTAACTCAAGTGCTTTCCTGGCTAGTTAGGACAAAAACCTTTTGTGCTTTACTTAACACCCTGTTGAAGAAGATATTGGAAGTAACAGGTTTAGATTTAGTTGTGGGGTGGACTTTTCACTTTATTTCTGTGACACATTATTCAAAGTAAGCTAATTCACTAAACATCTTTTGCACTCTATTACATAACTCTGCATCTCAAAGCTGTTAAGTTAGGCATACTTAGACTTTTCATTCTGACACAGTAGGTCAAACCGTGATCTGCCAGCAACCTCATTAGTGCCCTACTATCATTTGGCTGACTCTCGAGCACTGCAGAACAGCATGACGTAGCAACGTTTGCAAAATCTGTATGTGTGTACCTGTGTGTGAGAGGTGTGAGAGGCACCCTGTGTGGAAAGTAAAATTGGATGTCAGCAGGACACACACACAAAACTCACACACACTTGCACTCATACATTCAATCAAAATACAAATAAACCACAGAAGATCTTTTAACTTTGCTCAGGCTTGAATATCCCATCTGATAATTTGAACACAGCTAACAAATACAAAGCAGCCTGATTGATTCTCTCTTTGGCTAGATGTTTGTTTTCCTGTTTCAACCTCAAAGGA
>NW_023340257.1:13781707-13801656 GCF_004916995.1 Morone saxatilis | reverse complement strand
GACCTCTTCATTCATTTCAGAACAGACATTACCTGCTCTGACATGCTAATGTTTAGTCTTCCACAATTAATACAGTTTCCCAATAGGCTTATACATATGTATGTGCATGTGTGGATATACCCAGAGGTGTGTGTTGTTATAAAATGTTAGCACATTTAGAGACAGTATTACTTTTTATGGTTTAGCAGTGACAATTTTCAGGACTTTTTCAGGACTCTTGTGTTTAGATTTTTAATTTTATGGCTGGCTTATGGCTTAAATTATTCATTTGCATCAACATTATCAGCTAAATGAAGTGTGACTTAGAAACACCCTGTAAAGTACCACTTCAGTCAACGTTTGGCCTTGTTTCTGTAACAGCTGCCATGCTTTGTGACAGTAATGTAACACGAGATCTGTAGCGAATGGTGATAAAACTGATGAGTTGATGCAAGCTATGTTAATCCAAGAGGTATTACATGGGATTCATATTGAGGGATTCGGTGAACACTAGGAATCTAACCCTATATTGCAAGACACAATAAAATATGTGAAGATTCAAATTGGTGAGATGAAAAAGATTTAGTTAAAAAAAAGTGAGAAAATCTTATTATGTACCCTGTATTGTGAATTGTATCAAATCTTGCAATCTTACTAATTGCAGTAGCATTCTGTCAGTGTAGTCGCATAGATTCTCCAACATTGTGTCAAGTTGCATTGTGTCTCTATGACACTACTGGGAAAGACCCAAGTGAACGCTTTAATGGATTCATGCAGTGAAGCAGAGCGAGAGAAACATTATTCTGTCCTGTCATTAAGGGAGTGGCCCTGAAAAATCAGTCATATGGTTACTTGTATCTGCTGTGTACCTTGTGGTATTTCTTTTCTCGATAATGTGGTGTCAGGAAATTCTAAGATAAGACCCTCTCTTTCCTCATTTATTCAAATGGGTCTCCAAATAACCCAACTGAATACTGAAGATAAAATAAGCTCAGAAATGTGAAATGAGAACAGGGTTGTCCAGTGATGCATTGTGCTGAACCTCCTCCCACTTGCTGTAGCCACTTGCATTCCCAGCAGGCAAGCTCTTGTGCCAATCCAGCACAACTGATCACAATATTGATAATGAAATAATCTTATTAAACCACAACCCATATTATAGGGCTTCCCCAGACCATTGGCAAAGATGGGAGGGGAAAGAGGAGATTGGAGATGAGGATCGAGTTACGCTTGATTGATCCTATTAGAGCCATAAAACAGGAAAGAGGGCCTTAAGAGAAAAGGACTAAAATGTGTTAGCGGCAAGCGCAGGGGTCTAAGTCTTACTGAGGGCAGAGCACAGATAACTCGATAAAGAGGAGAGATATCAGTTAAAAAGCTCTTCCAGACACAGTCTTTGATGCTCTCTTTTCAAACGACTATTTTATGAATGATGAAGTTTCCCTTATGCAAGTTTACATAATCTGTTTGGATCTTATTTAATATTTAATATGCACACCATGTTAAAGAGAGTCTGTGGGGTTGTCATTTTGGTATTGGTATAAATTTGCAAAAGCAGTGTAGGAGGCATTTTATTGTGACTCTGTGTGTGTTTGAGTCTATAATATATTGGCATGTGATGGTTCCAGCATTGCCAAACTGACCAGCTAAGACTAATCACTTTCCAATGGTATAGTCCCTTCCAGTTAATCTACAAATGACTCCTGTGGGCGGAGTACATGCCAGCCTGCATTTATTCTTATCAGAACCCAATGAGACAGACATTAATTTAGAGGATAGCCTCCTCTCTAGTTCTTGTTGGTAGTGATGAATCTTGTTTAGTTCCACATCAGTCAGACTTGCCTACATATTACATGAGACAATACTAGGTGGATAGCAGCAGCCTGTGGTGTACAGGTTGGTAGGATCTGAGATAGCTGGGAGCTGATTGAAAACACATCATTTCTATTTGCTGTCTGCAAACACCTCTAATACTTACACTTACACTAATTCTCTTTCTCCTTCTTTGTATATCTGTTTTTCCATTTCTCTGTGCCATAGAGGTCAGTATTCATGAATAATCTAGAGGGAGGGAGGGGCAGGTCCATTAAAAGTTCATGTTGGACCAGCTCTAATGGCAGTGGTCATTCCGATAAGGACTTCCTGTCAAACAGAATTGTTGTTTTTTTTTACCACAGCAGTGTGAAGCAAAGCAAATTTACACCTTACATTGACGCACATTTGTTTCTTTTATCTCTTGCCTCTTTACTTTCATAAAGTGGATTCTTCCAGCTCTGGTATTAGAGAATCAGTCCACGCTGCCTACAGCAAATCTGTGTCTATTCTCATTAACTAACACAATTCCTTTGGAATTGCATGCAGTAGACTCAACAATCCTCTGGTTCCAATGCTGGATCACTTCCTGGCACTGTACACTGTCTGAGGACATCTGAGCCTGCCAAATTCATGCTAAACCAGTTGTTGAAAGCTCTATCTAGCAATGTGCATAATTCCCCAGTTGTCTTGGGTTGATGAGCCTCTGGGTCTAAATTGTGTTGGGGTGTTTGGACTGGATATTATGGAGTTATATTTGCTTGCAAGTTTAGGTGTTTCAGAATGACTTTGTATGCAGTCATGCAGCATCTAAAAGTTTTAAAAACCATAAAGGTCCGTAAAGGTGTGTTAGGAGGATCTATTGGCAGAAATGAATATAATATTCATAAGTATGTTTTCATTATAATCACCTGAGTAGAGGGATGGTTACGTTTTGTTACCTTTTTAGAATGAGATGATGTAAAAAACTATCTTGTTTTTTGTCATAGCCATCCTGTTTTAGTTCCACTTTCTTTTGGATACTTCGTGGTGTGTTTGTAACATTTCAACAGTTTATAAGCTGAGATTCAACCATTTAACAGTTCACAAATTTAAGGTTTAGGCACAAAACATCTTGTTCAGTCAGTAGTTATGATTAAACCAGATCAGTTTATTCCCCATCCAAATAATTGAAAAGCTCAAATGGCCTTATATTAACAGAAGAAAATTATGGGGTCAGTATAACCCTACCCACTTCTGGGTAGCCTCAATTTCTCCTTTCATTTGCAACATGTTATATATTGTAAAAAGCGATGTTGGTGATGAAAAACACAATTGGCAAAAATCTGAAAGTATAGGTATATTGTTGGATCCTTCATCATCAAAGTTTTACCTGAAACATTTTGAACTAATTATTTACTTGCCACAGTGCCCACCTGCTGCAGCCTCTTTCTCAAAGTTACTACATTGTTTTCTTTCTTTCTCTCTCTCTTCTTTTCCCCAAGTTTGGGACCCCTGCTTGCATTCTCCCTGGCTTGTTGCCCACTTTAAGAAGTTCGATCTGAGCTGCCAGTTCCCTGATATGCTAATGTAATCAGCAGAGGAGCTCTGAGGTTTCAGGATAAGGTACCGCCCTGCTTGCTCTGGCTCACCAAAGGGATCTAAACAGTTCAAATTCAATTCAGAAAGTTTCAGTTAGAGGTTTACCCAACATGAATGTGAAAGTGTCTGACACATTTTGGGTCAGTTCATTTCTGTGTTTTGCTCTCTTTGAATAACAAGATAAGCTGCTAGAAGATGGACCTCAGCACCTCACTGACAAGCTCATATTTATCAGTCAATTATGATTTGTTGCAAGTGCATTTTCCTGTAAAGACATTATCAAGATTAAGATTGTGTACCATTTATTGCCACTTTGTTGTGAAAGAAGGCACCATTTTCCTAATTGATTCCAGTCAAGTGTTTTGCTACTTACTTGCCCAAGGACTTCCCATTTAACTGATGTTCATCTCTGAGCAGCCAGATGCTTTACATCACCACAGCTTTTTCTCTGCTGCCCAGTTGCAATGTGTAGGGCCAGCCCCACCAGCAGGACTGTCAGCAAAAGAATGGAGGAATATTTAGTAGATCCTTAGTCCTTAGTTGTTACAGATTCCCAACGTTTAAGTCCCAGTTTTTGCCACCATTTGCCTTTCTTGCACCTCTAGAGTCTAGCACTTTCTTATGCTTGGGTTTTTGTATATATTAATTAGCCATGAAGGTTAATGGCAGCGTTACTGTAAAGATCATCTCTTAGAATCTCACAGTGTGTGTGTAATGTGTGTTGAATGTGTAGCAGTGGATTTTTGAATCAGCTCTGAGCTTTGATTTGTGACCATTCCTCTTTGCTGATGCAGTTTGCTTTCTGTAACTGTTGCCAAGATTTGCAAGTCCGTTTTCTAGGCAAAGTAATTAATGTTTCAGTTTACCTGGCTGATTCTATTAGTTGCCTCATATTGCTCTAAAAGCCAACCTGACAGAGCATTACTCTCAGAAGGTTGCTGTAAAGTGTTTTCTTTCAGAATACCACTTCAAATAATTGACGAGTCAACAGAAAAGAATTCTGTTATCATTTCAATTCAAATCTTTTAAGTCATTTAGGCTTTGAGTGACTGCCAATGCAGACATCATTTCTTCGGGTAGTTCTTCATGCAAAAAAACCCAAGCCAAAAAAATGACATGCATGTGAGCCGTAAGCAGTCTTGTCTTTTTCTACGTTCATGTGTTGGCAAGAGAGGGCAAGGAAGCATGTGGGCAGGGTGGGTTGATTCATTACACTGGGAAAGGCAATTAGCTTGGAGCTAATGAGCGATTTAATGACTGCAGCAAAACACCACTGACCGAGGGAAACGGAAGGAACCCACTCAAAGCTGAAACCACAGAAGGCCATATATACATAAACGTGATGGGACAATCAACCTCACCACTACAGCTGCGGCTTGATGACGGAGGGAACAAAACATAAATCTTTTTCCCCATCTCATCTATGCATATAAAACTCCATGAATCATGGCTCACCTCAGCTCACAGGCACTCTCTCTTTTGCTCTTCAGCTCATGATTTATAATGTGAACACTGTCGCAGTTAAAGGTTTAGTTTTATCTGTCAGTCGTTCGTCTGTCCACCATGATGTTTTTTTTCTTCCATCATTTAAGACCAGTGTCTTGTGGCTGTGTGGCCGTCACCTCACAACACGTAGCTGAAGTTAATCAGATAAGATGTTTGTAGGATTTTGTAGGACAGAAGAAGGGTTAGGTGTCATTGCTGGCCTGGTTTTTCTCTTTAAGCCTACACATCCTACTCCACTGTGCATGATGCTCCTACAATCCATTTGTGCCTGCTAGCCTTCATTCTGAATTATGTGCCAGACTGTTACAATCCCTTTTCATCCAGTGATTTCATTCCTGTAAATTATTCCATTTCAGCCTGATAAAGACGATGGAAATGATATATTTCAAACTACTGCCAAATAGGAGTTTGGTGCTCATATGCAGCACTATGATCCAAAACCAGAAGGCGGCCCAGCCCAAATCGTGACGGTTTTCCTTTCAGTGTCCAGTCTCATGGGATTCTCTTTTTGACTCCCTTCCACTGACATTTATTAGCATCCGTTGTTCATGGCAGTCCCTCCGACCTGTCCCGTAACCACTTCGGGAACTATGTTAAATGTAGAGCTTAATGAGATGCAACTGCAGATGGAGAGACTAATAAGGTTGAGATGAGGTAAATATTGGGATTACAGCAATTAATCTAATCCCCATTTACTGATTGAGGTCAGTCCCTAGAATTACGGGTTATTTGCAGGACCAGTCTCAAAGTGATTATGTTAATATGTTACCCAGAAAATGGTCTCCCCATTGAGAAATCAGTTGGTCAATAATTGACAGTATAAGTGACCCGGTGAAAGTCACTTGTGTGGCCCATAATCGAATTTAATTAGAACCTCTTCATGGTATTACTTGGTTATGTAGTTATATTATAATTTTTTTTCTGCCTGAATCAAAGCTTGAGTTGCTTTTTTGAGCCCTGTAGTGCTTCTTCTGTAACAATCGACTTGTTTTTCTTATGAGATTATTAAGTCTTCCTCATATTCATCATTTTTGAAAAATTGGATCTTTGAAACTCCTTTGAGGGCTACCTAGCATCTGTTAGCTGAAAAAAACTGTTAGCTCAGCACACATACTTGCCAACAATGCATGTGTGTATGTGCACATGCAGAGCTTCATGGTATATTTCCCCCTAACTTAAAAAGAAAACTGCAGTGCAGAGAGAGAATTGAATGTAAGGAGATATTTATGCTCATCCAACTTTCTCTTTAAGTTTACCATGTGATAAATAATAATAAAAATAATACTTTCACATTAAATAATGTGATTAAAAGTGACATGGCACTCTCTCAAGGCCAAGGTAAAAAGGAGTCGATGGAGTCAAAGATATGGCTGCATCAGAAGCTGCCAGAGCATTATGGATCATGTTTATGGGCATGAGCACTGTGGGTTGGGGTTGGTTGGCTTCAGGCATGAGATTACAAATAGTATTAGCATTGAGATGGTCAAGTTAAAGTCCAGTCGGTAACATTTAGGAGGATCTATTGGCATGAATTGAATATAAAATTCCTATCTATATTTTAATAAGTGTATAATTGTTGTGTCTTTGTCAACTTTAAAATAAGACGTCCTTATCTACAGAGGCCGCCATGTTGAACCGCCATGTTTCTACAACAGCCCAGAATGAACAAACCAAAGGATGGCTTGACATAGGGTCGAACTGTTATTTAGTTTAGTTGCGGTCTGCATCTTCATTGCTCGATGCCACTGAGCACAGTGCTGCATACTGGTCCTTTTTAAGGTCTAGAGAAAAGATTTAGGTGAATGTTGGAGATGATTGCGGTCTGGTGTGGATAAGGTTTTGGCAGGAATCTTTGAGAGACCTTCCCTCTCTTCCTGTAACTTTGTCTGGCTATGTAAGCATGCTAAGAGCTTAACAGAAACCACATATTGAGCATGACAATGAGGATGTGGATTTGTTGAATGGATGTTGGGCTATGAAATACAATCCTTGCAGTTTTGCTTGTTTGGTTTCCTTTAGTTCTCTGGAACATTATCCAAATTGATTCCAATTAGGGAATAAACTGCTGAGAGCATTGTTGTTTATGAGCAACCTGAGACACAAAACTGGTGTTGCAGCACAAGAGGTGTGTGTGTGTGTGTGTGTGTGTGTTCGTTCTGCAGAACAAAAGTCAGCATTTGACACTCCCTCTTTTAATGTAACTATGCAGAATATTAAGCTTCAGGATCTCTCAAGTGGAGTTCCCTCAGGGTCTACTTAGTCCAGTATTACTTGGTCATTGTGGGACTCATCCACGAGGAGAAAATAAACTAACTACTATTCTATGCAGAGGTTATACAGAAATACAAATTAACAATAGCTTACAGTTATTTGTTAGCAATTGAAACTACAGATTTGGGGTGTATATATATCTAGTGTTTTGTGTGACCGATGCCATATATTACTTTCGGCTGTTGACAACATAGACACAGAGATGAGACCACATTGATGTTGGTGGGGAAATTCAAATGACGTTATGCTGTGTTCTGCCAGACTGGTTAGATAGTGACAATGTGGGAGTTAATAAGATTGATATGAAATTTTAATTCAGTTCTTTGTCCAGCTCAGTGTCACCAAGTAACGTAATTAGAGTTCAGTATTGAACACAACCAATCTGAAACTGATACGAATGACTACCCCCCTCGTCATTTACCATTCCATGTTTTTGCTACACTGCCTCATGTCAATAACTAACCACTCTTTTTTCTTTCTCTCCCCGCCCCCCCTCTCCCACTCCTTGTTTATAGTTCTGACCGTCTGATGGATGACACAATAAGGTAAGACCTGCTTTCTGTGTTGCACATATGGAAACACATATATTTGTATATGTGACGGCTCCCACCCCCCTTCCCTGTTGTCTTATCTACCAGCTTAGCCTGACTCAAAACCCTCAGTAGACCTTAACATGGCCTGGATATGTCAAGCCTAACAGGTCATGTTGATCTTGGACCAACCTGCAGAAATATTGTCCTTGTTTATTGTGCCTCCTGATTCAGTAACCACTATCTCAATGGTTGTTTCTTACTGTAATGTGTCTTAGGAGTTACGGTTGACTTCTTGCCCAGAGCTTGTATGTGTATTGTTGAACCTTTCCTTTTTTATCAATGAATTTTCAATGTCATTGCTTATTGTTTGTACTGGTCACAGGTCAACTCCTGGTCACATAAAATAGTCTGAGAATAAACGGGACTGTGACTAACTCCTCCCAGTTCTTTCATCCCTCACCGCTCCTTCCTCCTTTCTCAATGACAAATATGTTTCATAGGATTTACCCTCCCTCCCTTCAGTCTGTTTTTCTTCCATCTTCCTCCCTTGGTCCTTTCCCATTGCCTTTTCTGTTTTCAGTCCTTGCATATCTTGACTACCCGTGGGATTGGCTAGAATAGCGGTCTGATTGGTAGATTTTGTCTCTGAAATGGCGATGCTGTGTTTCTCCCCTTTTGTTTCCTTCCTTTCCTTCCTTTAATTGGACATTTTCGCCCAATCTCAGCTTATTTTCCACAACTCTTTTATGAGCTTTTGCCAGCACGTGTGACAAAATAGCATTTTAATGAAGTACTGTAGTGCTGCATAGACGACCTGGTCTGCAAATCTTGTGCTCAAGATGTAAGAAAACATGTTTGTTTTGTATAAACCCCAACAACTGTCAATTTTTTTAGCAAAAATTAAAATTGTGTTGCAAAAAATATCATTCACACTTATTGTGAATCATATTGCAATCATAATATAAGTTAAAATATTACTATTTTTTTATTTACATATTGTGAAGCTGAGAGTCGTGATGGTCAAAGGAGTTCAGTTCTGTGCTGGTTAACATGCCACTTTTGTGTATACTGTATTTTAACTGTGTCAGTGTGACTAGACCACATCTCAAATCATAGCTAAATAATAAATAAAATGGTCTAATCCATTTGTCGCAAAAAGCATTTCTTTGGATTTGATACTTTAGTTAAAGGTTATTTCTTGTGGCATTTTTCTTATCCGAATGGGCCTTCAGTCTTGGGATAGAGGGTGTCGTTGAACAGATTGTAAAGCCCCTATGCATCAGGTTTCTGATTAAATTGACTTTGACAGGGGACTTGAGACCAGCTTGAGACCACTGCCCAGGTCACTTTCAAACAGTGACCACTGACTGATCACACACTGTGTGTGTGAAGGCAGTCTTTCTCCTCCAGTTCTGATTCTCATGAGCTGGTTAATAATGAGATAAAGGCTTGGGGAGGTTGCTGGAGTCAGCAAAGTGTTTCTTCCTGACTGAGGGGAACATGATCCCCAAAACACTGCTCCAGGCCAAGACTGCGGACTGTCAGGAGATGCCATGACCTCACCCTCGCACCCGTGTGGAGGGTGTCCACATACTCATACTCACACGCGACAAATTCTGTCTCTACCTGCGTTCAAGCTCACACACACACATTCTCTAAGCCTGCTGCTCATCAATTTCACTCGCCAAAAGAATAAACAACCTTGTTGATTTCATTTACCCTGTTTTGACCTGGCTCCTGTGGGGCGCTGTCACTCTGGGAAGGGTGGAGTTTGTCCCCTGTGGCCGGTGCTTACTGGTTGTCACCATGCTGTTTAAGCATTACATCATGCTACTTGCAGTTTATTTGCAAGCTTATTAACACTACAGTTAAGTCAATGTTTTACTTTGTCGAGTGGACTTCTTTTACCCAAATGGTCTCAACTGTAAAGGGCTCAAAAGTGGGATCAGTAGCTGCTATTGATTATTGTGTGTAACGGATGCCACAGAAGGCAAACATAGAGCCTGAAACTTTTTCTGCCAACTGCCCAGCTGCACTTTGCTGTTGCTGTAAGTTGCTGAGGCCCAAGTTTGAGAGCAAGAGGGGTACAATATCACAGCAACTTTATACCTTCCTTCTGCAAGCCTAGGCGACTCACACTCACGTACTTTAGGTACCCAGAATGATTCCCTTGCTTGTCGCGTGGACGTGCCTACAGACATGTTGTCTATTTAATAGTTTCACAGGATATGAAGATTGGTAGACTACTGGTTTACTGTACCTTGCTTAATTTCTAATCATGTGCGAACTCACTGGCACTTTACACTACTAATGACAGCACCCTCATGTAGGATATTGTCACTTCTCAACTCATTTCTCTTTCTGTCTCTTTAGTATTGCCATGGCGACCAAGGAGAACATGACCTCCCAAAGGGGCATACTGAAATCCATACAGAGCAGGGTCAACACGCTGGCCAGTATCCTTTATGCTGCTTATGTGCTACAAGTAGAGGAAAGCACACAATAGATTAGAAGATGAAGGTTTCCTGTTATGAAATCACACGTCCTTCAGAATTCGACGCTGACATATTGCTTTTCTATGATGGAAAGGTATTCCTTTCTTTATAATTTTAACGTTAACGTTAAAGTCTCCAGACCAACCTCATTCAAGTTATTATTAATAAACAGTTGTCTTATTAGTAATTGCTTTTTAAGCCGGAAGTCAGAATCCTTCTGTTTGTGAGTGTTCCTGATATCTTCACACATTTTCACACTTGGTTTTTGCATTGCATCGACAGTGAAATAGTTTGATCCATGCCTGATATCCAATGTTATTTTTAGACAGTTGGCTTTTGTACAGTGGATTAATATCCTAAAAAACTGATATAAATGGAGCTGTTTTTCTAAACTGAAACATTTGTGAATATTGAATATTTGTGATCTTCCTTTAACTTTTGACTTTCCAAGACCGTTTCCCAACCATCAACAATCTCATCCAGCGAATCAACTTGCGGAAGAGACGGGACTCTCTCATCCTCGGCACAGTGATTGGCGTCTGCACCATTCTCCTCCTGCTCTACGCTTTTCACTGAAAGCACCGGGCTGGTGAAATCTTCACAGGAGCAGGAGTGATCTGCTCTTTTATAGCGTGGGAACCCCAGGAGACCAAGCTCAGTGATTGGAGGACCCTGGAGGCTTCCTGAGCTGAAGGACATTCAGTTGGTCCAGT
The DNA here is from genome assembly GCF_004916995.1 of Morone saxatilis. Lineage (NCBI taxonomy): Eukaryota > Metazoa > Chordata > Actinopteri > Moronidae > Morone > Morone saxatilis. The sequence continues at coordinate 13,790,766 of NW_023340257.1, read as the reverse complement.
TCTTGGATGGAAACAAAATTTCGGCCAACATGAACTACTGAACTTGTATTGAGCTGTGGGACACATGGAGGGCTAGTGGTTGGTTGCTCTTCTGCCAACAAATAAGACAAGATTTTAAACAATTATATTAATAACTTGCTCGGAGAGAGACTGAAGGAAGTTTGAAGAGACTGTGAGAATGTGTGATGTATACTTTTTTTCACAGGTGGAAGGATTTTTAGTTGAAGGGTCCTTTTTTTAATTGATGGAGTAAGATGGATAGTTCATTGTGGGCTGTAAAATGTGAATTAATAAATTATTCATATCAGTATGTGCAAACTAGTGTCTGACACTACTACATACTGAACATCTAAAGCATTTTATTTTTTAAATTATATGATTTGAGCTCTGTTGGAAAGTGTATTGGGCCTTCTCATTTCTGAGCAGTTTAAACCACCAGGATGCCACAGCAAGGCTTATAAAAATGTATAGTATTTTTACTACATTTCCATATCTCAAAAAATTATGTTAGTTTTTTTTTTATGCATTTGCATTACATTCCTCTTTTAAAGAGTTGACTGGATGAGAGAGAGAGAGAGAGAGAGAATCCTTAGCAAGATTCAAACATGGTTTCTGGTCAGCACCTTAACCTCCTCAGCCACCAAGATATCCTGCTCTCACTGGCTTTATATTTTGAGCTAAATCAATCAATGTGATAAATCATCGGAAAGTGAATTGGCAACCATTTTGATAACTGATCGAAAAGTAGTTAGTCCAAATAGCTTCTCATATAACAAAATGAGCTGCCTTCAATATTCAAATCAATATTCAATATTTGGCATTTCAGCTGCTTGTTAGACACAGTTTGGATATGTTACAAATGGGCTCAACTGATGAATTAACAAAAATAATCAGCCAAATGGATTATTTAGTGATAATTAAGTGCAGTCCTATTACAGTCATATCTGCATTTCCAATAACTGATTTACTCTCTATTCTTTAAGTCAGATAAGTGAAATGCACAAAATAAAGTCAGCTATCAAATGTGTGTTTGGCTCTCACAAGAACGACTAACTACCAGCACATCTATTATCTATTTTAAATCATAGGTTAAAGAATGTCTGAAAGTATACCGTAAAAGGCAGCTGCACTGCACACAGTTTCTTCTGATTTGGTCACATACAAGAGGCTTCATCAGTTCTAATGATTGGCAGATTGTTATATTATTTGCTTATTATTAGCTTTTGCCTTTAAACCTATGGCTGCTTCAACAAGGACTCAGCCTTGGTACATGGGGCACCAGCTGTAAGGGAGCTACTCTACTGCGGCCCACCCTGACTGGCAGATTGTCACATAATGACAGAGTTATCAGGTTCATGTGAAATAAGCATCTTGGATAAAGTTGTGAAATGTCTTCAACAGCAAACCAGCCTCCTCTGTTGCCTTCAGTGCACTACTTCTAAATTTCTATTGAATGATTCAAACCATTTTGCACCTGTTGTTAGTATAGTATACCTGGCAGAGCCCAGCATAACCCCCCTATTTGATTTAAATCCACCTGGAAGTGACATGTGCATTTAAAGGTGGGAAGTGAAGCATACATCTGAGATGGGAATGCTTGCAGACTAGGTTTGACTTGTTTTATTAAAGTCAAGTTGGCCGGGGGGGAAAAGGTGAAAGCAAGGCAGCTGTGTGAGAAACATCAATGTGTTTTTGTCTCACAGTTTCAGGCTGTTACTCGACTGGAATCCAAATAAAATAGGCTCACTTCAATGGGCTGAAGAGGATAAATTTGGTTTCTTGTCCTCATTCCCTCTGTTTGATGCTGTCCTCACAAAGAAAGACAGTATTGAAGACTGATCAGACTGCAGTTTCTATAAAATGTCCTTATGTCTTCTGGTATTTTTTTATTTTTTTTACAGCACCCAGACATGCATTTACATCTTCCCTTCAATATCTTACTTCATTTAGTAAAAGGAAATCCTGTGCTGAAGTCTACTTTTGGTTCAAACATGCACATGCCATCAAGTAGACTTCAGACCCTAACCCTAACCCTGTGTTAAACTCCTGAATATTTCAGCTACTCAAACTGAACGCCACCCAAGCAGAAAGCACCAGATCCTCTCACTTTGACGGGTCCTGCTACACTGACTTCTGACGAGCACAAAGTCTGTGTATTCACAGCAGCTGAAATGTACGACACAAGTCTGGTCCTCTGTGTCTGTGAAGAAATCATGGCTATTTTGAGCATTGTTTCGTGAACGTCGGGGATGCTTCGCTCGTCTGATGACTTTCGGGCCTCAATCGCTTTTCTCTGCAAATGTTTATTGATGAGATAAAAGGCTTTTTGAGTGTAAAGATAGGCATTATCCTAGCTTTTAGCAAAACAATCAAAACATTTTTGGTTAATTAAAGAGCAGAATATTTGTATATAAGACATAGAAAAGCCCAGGAGAAAGGGTTGCATTATAGGACACTACTCTGCAGTGTGTAGGTGTGGGGAGCTTTAAAAGTGCAAAATCTGTTATGAATTCTTCATGTTCCATTTTCTTCCAGAACTATAAGGCATAGATGTGGCAGCCATGATAAATGGTGTTTGTGTGCTCCTGTATGTACAGGGTTTTAAATATTATACGAGCAACAGCTGTCCAATATAGTGCACTCCAATACAGCAGCACTGCAGATGGCAGCCTTAATGTAGAGTAAAATCAATCCCTCTGATTCAGTCTCAATAAAAGCTGAACAGTATGCATAAATACTACCTACACAAATGTGGTCTTTTATTCTGTAACCACGGGTGTAGCTCTTATTGTGTCCAATCTCCTCATGTGTGAGAGGTAAGTGTGAGAAATGATGACTTCTTTTTTGGTCCTTTACATCATTGATGACACTGATTTTTTGTTTGTTTTTGTTTTACAACTGTTCAAAAAGTACACTTAATATCTTGCACAACTTCTTACCCACTGGTGGCAAAGTCAGTCAGCTGGGCCACAATTTTGGTTCAGCCCGAAATATCTCACCAGCTATTGGATGGGTGGGTATTAAATTTTCTACGCATTCGTCATCCCCAGAAGATAAAGTCTACCGACTTTGGTGTTTCCCTCTAGCGCCACCTTAAGGTTGACATTTTTGTTCTTTAATGAAATATAGATTGCAATCAAATTTGACCCTTATATTATTCATGTTCCTATCAGTATGAATTTTACATGACTTGATCTTCTCATTTTCAGGTAAAAAGTTTATATTTTGGTTAATGATCAAATACATTCACCATCAGCCTCAGCTGTACTCTGTTAGCACGCTTACATGCTAAAGTAAGATGTTGAAGACGGTAAACATACAGCTGCTTTACATCAACATGTTAGCATTGTCATTGTGAGCATGTTAGCATCTATCTCAGTAGAGCCTCTCGGATACATGGCTGTCAACACACAAACCCCACATAAAAGGCAAAACTTGGACCATGCATGGTAACATTTATTCCAGACATGCTAAATGTACACCACAAAGATGAAAACTGGAACATACAGTATACTGAAAAAGTTTTGAACTGTTTTACTGACAGAGCAGAGCTTATAGGCTAGACACCAGTTTCAGAGATGGAAACTTAATTTTCTACAGAAATTACACACATTGCCGTTTTGGCAACAATGTAATGTAAATATTTTTTTTACATTAGCATGGTAGTAAACATGGGGACTCTTTGGATTTTGCTGTTTCCGGTGTTCTGATAATCATTGTGATTTTTATGTACAACTGGAGTGAAATCGATTAAAAACCCATTTTGCACAAAACATTGTGCCACATGGTGTTTATACTTGATATGATTGCAGTTGTTCAGCCTTACATTGATGATGTTTAGTTTAGGACGTGGAAGAATCGCTTTATAGCTGCATAGTCTGATAAATGTCCTCTGTCATCGGTTGTAATTAGCTGGTGTGTTTTTCCTGTTTCACTTGTATGAGCCCTTGAACAAACAACCACTGGAACTCAACTAATCGCTTTATATCACTTTAAAGAGACTTTGTCCAAATGATTCCTGATTTAAATTGCACAAGATAAAAAAAACAAAAACATAAATGCCTAAAGAAAAGCCGTGGATGTAAATAATGCTACATGATCTTACAGTGATGTTAGCTGTGCTTGTAGCATAAGCCTGTAATGTGTCAATACAACAGTCCTGCATAGCCACAGGGGATTTAATAGAGTGACTTCTCTCTGATAAAGTGACGGATTAAAAAGAAGTATTATTTAAATGATATTTAATTTTACTCAAATTTGAAGGCCTGTTCGTTTACAAAAAATAAATTTGTGTAAGCCTGTTTGGCCCATAGCATGCGTACATATTGCATATATATATTTTCCCATATAAATACATTTCATACCAGCACAAGGAGCAGAAAAAACATTCAGTGAAACAATGAAATTTAACAGTCAACGTATAACAGTGTAAGAATGGTAATGGAAAATGGGGAGCTACGGTGTAGAAAGGTATTAGAAGGTAGTATGTAAAATGGAGTTTAAGGAAGAGACAAAACTGAAGGACGGCAGCCACTAAGTCAGGTTTTGTGGTAAAGAATTAGAGTATGTGAAAGAAAAGAAGGGACCGAAGGATGGTTGGAGATTTGGCATGCGTTTCAGTCTCTGCCAGAGCAAGGCAAAGGTATTTTGGGGACATAAAGGGGGGTGTTAGATCACAGTCCTCACACAATACACACATACAGTGGCTGGACTCACATAATGTACACAAATCACTCTTCCATGTGCAAACCTCTTAGCCTCTCTGACTCCTTTATATGAAAAGAGACAACTAATAACAGTCAAAATGAAGGCAGACGTTTGGTTATATACATTCAGGCATGCAGTTGGTCTCAATTTCTTTTTAGTTTAACATAAATTATAATAAATAACAAAAATTAAAAATGTGTTCCCTGCCCCTTTTCACAAACCCTTGAATTTCCGGTGATAATCCAAGTGCTGACAAAGCCATTGTGACAGTCTTAACAAACCCAGCACCACTTGGCATACAAACATTTTTTATAAAATGTACATCTATATATATTCATATATCCATATTTCAAATATATTTGTAGCTGTATATGCTTTGAATGCAAGAGATTCAGTAAGGAATATATGAGGATTATATGCAGCTGTCCAAAGTTTGAAGTCCAAAACCCAGAATCCATTTTTCAAAGGAGTCCCATCCCAGACACGAAAACGTCAATTGTTCACTCCCTCCTCATACGTAGGTCATCCTCTTCATATTAAGAAGTCCATTATTCCAAAAAGAAACATTTGAGTCCCTCTGTCCACATACAAATCTGCATTTTCTTTTTCCTCTGTTTTAACCTGAACAATTCTACATCAGGTTTTATTTTTGTCAAGCAAATGTTACTGGATTCTAATGCATGCATCTCTGAATCTATTTTTTCGTTTGTTTACTTGCTTCTACTCTCATGAGTTGCCTATTTTTTGCATTCTGAGGGTGGTGATGATGTAATTACCATATGACATTAAGTTAAGAATTTTTGTTTTTTTGGAATGGGCTTTTATTTTTTTTCCTCGTTGCGCCCGTGGTTTGGCTTTCACGGTTCATTTTCTTCTCTCGGGTCCTCCATGTCAGTGCTTTACGACTGTAAAAGAAAGAAGAGGAGAAGCGTGGCATTGTCAGATAAAGTCAGGTCAGACACAAAGACAGCTTCATTATTTTGACTGGTGTAGCTCAAGTGTTGTAGGCTTTGAGCAGCAGCGTAGCCGCCCTTGCTGCACAGTCAGCCTACTACACTCGCTGCAGTGCTAAATCAATCTACGCACACACACACAAGGCTTGGAAATGTGCTGAGTCTGGACATTGAAAAACACACATCTCATGCTTGTGGGGTAGTGTCATATATCACCCTGTAATCGTTATGCAGTAGGCATTCTTTGTTGATGAACACTTGTTGTAAAAGCCCTGTGGGCATTTGTGAGTGGACACACACTATACATTATGTCCAAATATTCCTCCCTTTGCAGACTTAAAATAAGCTCTACTATAAACATATAATTTACTTCATGCACAAATAAATAATGAGTCTTTATCACAAACATTAAAAACAGCTGTGGTATAAGGCAGGCAGGTTTAACACATTTATTTTTCGATGCACGTCATTGTATTCTACAATGTGTCCTATTTGTCTTTGTTTCTGTACCTGAAACTGAGACGTAGACTATGATTATGACAATGCCCAGGACGATGGAGACAATACTGAGCAGACGAGCCAGTCGACCCAGCCTCCTGGCCCCGTCAATATCCCCCACCTGGAGACTGTTTCTGGACTGGAGACACACAAAAACACAGTATATTATTGTAACATTTGAATCATAATGTTAAGCAAGGCATAGATATATACTGTAAGATGTTACATTCATACATACATTGTTAACCATAGCTTATCAAATAGCAGTTTTTTTCAGTTGCAATGGGCCACCAAAGGTAATAAGGTGAATGGGTTATATAATGCAGAGAAATAGTTAATGTTACTGCTAAAATAAAACATACAAGTGATGTTTTTGGGAAAATACGTGTCTCTCTAACTTTGAACTTTGAAAAAGGATTCATTAATACATTTTATTCCTCTCATAAATCATTGCAAAAGAGAGGAGTGGCCATATTACTGTCTAACAGGTACATTTTTCTAACCACTCCAATTACGATAAGGAAGCTCGCTATATTTTAGTTGAAGGGATGATAGATCACACAGAAGTAACTTTATTTAATGTTTTCATCAGGTCATGACAGATCATTAAAAAGAATAATAAAGATAGAGTCATCATCAGGAATATTTATCTGTGGGACTGGTACAATCAAATAAAAAATAAAATAAAAACTTGACTGTACTAAGTTGCTTAAGCAGAAAAGACAAAGTTCATGAGGAAACTGTTGAGGGAATCTGGCGTGATAGATGGAGGGACCTTCACTCAAAAACAACTTGCTTATTACTTGCAAATTACTTATCATGTCCATTGCAAAATAGGTGTTAGAAATGTTATGGGCCACTCAGAAGCATATCTTACATTACTCCTGGATAATAATAAGAGGGAAACATTGTGGAGACTTAACACCAGTATACTGAATATAGATAGTGCAAATATTATATCAAAAGGAATTGAAACAGTCCTTGGAAAATAAGGATAATGGAACATTATTGGCAAATGTACTGTGACATCAACAGGAGGTGACACTATTGCATTCACTACCCATAGAAAAAAGGAAAAGCATAAATATTTATTAGAACTACAGTCAAAACTGAAAAACCTAAAAATTCAGAACTCTATTAAAAAAATATAATAAAAAATGTTTGGCCCAACTAAAGCATGTCCAAAAATAAATAAATAGAATCTGTGATGAAGAAAAACAGAGATTTACTAGACAAAAATATTATAAAAACATCACAATTATCATGTTGATCAGGAAAACAACAGAGAGAAACTAAGAAATCAAATAATTAATAAAATATGTTACAAACTAGAAGATATTCAACAATTCTTCGAGGCCTAACAAAAGGACCTTTAACTCAACCTGACAAAACTCTTTTCACAATTCTTGAAATCTTTGGATCTTTCCACAATAGGAGACCATCTGACACTGACTGCAGCGATAACCCTCAGTGAACTGGATAATGCCATCTCCCGACCAAATGCGAACAAAACACCAGGGTCTGATGGTTATATAGCCGAATGGTACAAAACCTTCAAGCCTGAATGAATGCAAGTGCTCTCAGGTGCTTTAACCACACGCTTAAAGAAGGACAAACACACCAAAAATGGAACGAGGCAATAATATCAATAATCCCTAAAGAGGATTAAAGATAACAAGTATCTAATATCATGAATATACAATAGAATAAAAACCTCCAAAAACTACACTTGTGTCTGTGTCAAACAGAACTGGGAGAAGGAATCTGGCCTGATAGACATCCTGGAGCGAGCTCTCTTGGGGGAAAGTAATACCATATTTTGTGAATCCACAGCTGAAATTTACTCAAAGGGGTTATCAGGTACAGGATGGATACTGGAGGCCATGTGGGGAAAAAAATATGGCTGAAGACTAAATGCCTGGGCATTAATGCTACAATATGATCAATATGTAAAATACTGAAAAACTGAGCTACATATAATAAGATGTAACCTATTGAATCTGTTTTTTGAGAGTTGTGACAGTGACATTCAATAAGTAAAACTCCCCAGTGAGTTAACATTTATCAATACAAGCAACCAGTAACAAAGAAAACCTTTATATTTTCATGACATACAGCAGTAATCATATTGATGGTTTTGTGGACCCCAGGAAGAGCTGGCACTAGTTAGGATCCTAATAAACAAATAAATATTGACACTATCAGTACAACATAAAAAACCCCATCATAAACTACAGTGATATACAGTTTTGGTCCTCCATACACAACCCAGAGATGGTTCCCTCCGTAGTACAAGAGCTTGAGCTCTCTGAGAGTAACGCTTTAAAATATTTATCAGGTGGTTGTCAGTTAATTGACAGCCGAGTTATTTTAAAGGAGAAATGACACACATACAGTACAGTAATGTTGACTTGTCTGTGGGGGGCTGTAGAAGTAGAAGGCTGCAGTAAGGTAAAATGCCAACAATAGTTTATTCACGGTTGTGAGCGGTGAAATTGTCTATTTCAGATTGGCGGATTGATGGAAGGATGTGACTTGCAGAGCCAATTGGATGGAGTGAGCGCAGCAGTGTGAAGGGGTTGTAGATCAACTTAATGTTGTATGTATATTGCTTTATGTATGCTGCAGATATGGAGACAGGATGATTTATGTGTATGTGTGCGAGGAATGACGGATGGATCCTCAATCCTTGTGCATTGCTTCCATGTGTGAGAGTCCCAAAACAACAAATCTCACACAGTTGTCGCTATCTTCTCATTAAACTTAATTCGTTTTAAAGTTGGGCTGCTTTTAATTTGTGATACTGTTAAACACATACTACTGTACATGGCACATACAGTGTGTGTATGTGCCATGTACAGTAGAGTACAAAATCCAACCAGTGTATACACACACACACAC
>NW_023340257.1:13775682-13781607 GCF_004916995.1 Morone saxatilis | reverse complement strand
GCATTATAAATAAAATGTATTATTGTTCCATTGCTCAAAAAGTCAGTCAGTATATAGTCCCCAAATATTTACTCCTGCTTGGGTAACGTTTGGTAAAAGCTGTTTTAGGAAATTACTATAAAGGAAATTACTATATGGTAGGAAAGTAAGAAGAAGAGAGATGGACTTTTGAACATCATTTCAATTGATTATTGAATGGGAGTAGCTGCTGAGTACAGCATTGGTGCTGAAAACTCCATAATAATCTAATAATGGGAATGCATAACCTGTCCCACCTTAACACAAACATAGTTACAGTTAATGACCGAACAGAGTTGTGTTTCTTCCCGTTCATAACACAAATTATAGGTTGTACTGAGGTAAGGAACAACAACATTGGACACAGGAGAGCTGGACAAACTCACGCAGAGTGAAAACACTGCAGTCTGGTGGAAGTGTGATGGTGTTGATTGTGTTTGCATGGCACTCACTGAGCCCTTTATAATTCATGTTTGAATGCTAAAGGACATCTGACCATCCCCTTATGCCAGCAGTGCCAGCACCTATCAGGGATTTTTAATAGTATAATGCACCATGTCAGGAGGTCAAAACTGTTCATCAATGCTTTCATGAATAAAACAGTGAAATCAGGTTACTCAGTGGCCTGTCCACTTATTAGATTTCAATCCCGAGCTGCTTGGGCTCTGTATACAAGACCAGCTGGTGGAGTCAGCCTGGGTCAGCATCCCTGTGGGGTGGTTTTAACTTGCCCCAATAAACTGAGACTGTTCAAAAGGACGGACTCGGTATTAGAAAAGTGTCACTCACACTATAGATACACCAAATAGCAAGGAGAGAAGGTAAAGAGAGCACATGTAACAAAGCTCATGTTTAAAACACAGTCCTACAAATAGGCGTATATGCACGCACATACAAACCAAACACAGACAGGTGCGGAGCTAAAAAAATAAGCAAATGATGTGAACAACTAATCCAATGTCCATTTATTTAATGCACCCAATGGAGGTATCTAGCAACGCTGCTCTTCATCAGACTAAATACAAACCTCCCATGCAACAAGGCCATGTGCTTGCTCTTGTGAAGGCACCATCCTGCACATTTTAAACCTGATGAAAACTTTAGGAGCTGTCCGTGGTTCTGAACGTGTTTTTTTTAAACCAGAGGCTCCGTGCAGTGCAGCAGGAAATGGACCTCTCACTCCCTTCGTCTATATTAAATTACACAGCTGTATATGTAGGGTGTGGTGTAGAGTGGTATTAAATGGAATAATCACCCTATGTGAACACACACACACACAAATATATTTCAGTCAGACAACTCAAGTTTGAAATGTTTATTACAGCAGTATAGCATATTTAGATTTTGGCATCTAGGCTCCGACCTCATCACTCCCCCACAGATATGTTTACATAGAGATATTGGGGAGTGATGAGAAAATACCTTAAACCCCTAGCCGGACCTACAGGTGGATGCTGGGGTGGTGGTGGGGCTTACAGCGCAGCAGCAATAGCTTACAGCGCAGCAGGCAGAAATACGGATGCAGGGAAACAACGGCATTGACAAGAGCAGATGGGAGAGCTGGGAAATTGTGCAGTTTAAATAGACCACGCCAGACTTGGAAGGGTGCACTTGGTTAGTGATTGTGGAATAAGGCATGTCATGTGTGTATATCAGCCAGCTCGAGTTGACTGCCTGGACTAGCTCGCAGGCTTCACTCCATATATGTTCATAAATATCTAAGGACAAAATTAAAGCAAATTTAGCAGTGCGTTGTCTAATGACTTAACTGAATGAATGTGGCTTTAATTTAACCATTGTGGGAATCATCTAAGATGAAACAGAGGGAGAGGTGTTATTATTTCTATTTTTTACTTTTGGAAGTGTGGTATTGCTCCTTAAATTGCAACACAGAGATGCAAGGGACTTCTCTGCAATACCTCATACTGATTACAATAAAAATCTGAAACAATGCATTTTAAATCACAAAATGTTCAGTGTGTCTTCTTGACTCACTCACTCAGTCGATACTGAGGGTGCGGAGTTGGAGTTGCCTCAGTTTTGGATAAGATTACACTGCAGAGAGAAAGAGCCCTCCCTCTATCCTCCCTGATCTCCTGACTTCATCCTCTCACTCCCATGAGCCTCTCTGTCTCCAGGCAGTCTCTAGTGTAGTCAGATCCCACAGTGCACTTGGTGCAGGTGGGTGGGGACAGCAACCCTGGGGTGTTCCACTGAACCAGGGAGCAACAAGTACACTGATATTGCAATCATTTTTTTTGTTTTTGGAAAACAGTATATATAATTTAAAGTTTTTATCTGAATATTTCGGATATTTATTTAAGTGGCATATACAAAATATGATCTTAACTGCTTGTTGATTGGTGAAATTTCCCTTGAATGTCAGATAAAACGGTTTGTATGTATCATGACAAGTAGTTTACTTAATTCTATTTACTTAGCATATATATTTACATTATACCAAAAGCATAACATTTCTACAGTAAGAGATATCACTGACAAAAAAACAAGAATAAAAACCTAATAAAAGTAGATTTTTCAAGCAAAAAAACACCCAAAAACTATTCGAGCAGGCTTTGGTACAATTGTATTAATCACTGTGACTTAAGCCACAAAAGCTAAATCAGTGCAGGTTTCAATCTGGGCTCTTGACAGTAATAAGAGATTTTTTTTCTCTCACTCAAACACACTTCTCACTTCCAGGACTGCAAAGTGAAGCTATGGTACAAACACAGTCCCAGTGGAGCCTGTATTGATCTGGACTCACATCGCAGTGAAAAGCAACATCAGCACCTTAAATCAATGGATGCCTCTTTCAGAAAACACTGCCTATTTAGCTCACTTAGAGAGAAAACATTAATGAAAAACAGGAAGACTTAAAACAAATGAGGGTAAGAAATCAGGGTAGGCTTCTATGTCAGCATCCTTTACACCCAGCCTATTTTTAATGTTAGCCTCAGGGCCTGCAAGAGATTTAGTGTGCGTGCGTATGTGTGTGTGTGTCTGTATGTGTGTGGTTGGTGGGAGGCACCTTTCGTTTAGCTGATGAATGTTTGTATTGATTCACAGGGAGAGTAAGCTTGGTCATATTTGTTTTCTGAATGGGAAATTCTACCCTTAAAGTGTCTTGTCCAGTATTCATTGTGCTACCAGTGTATACACACACACACACACTACTCTCGAGTCCATATGTTCAGCAGAGGAAGGTGGAGACTAGTCAGTAAGTGCTCCCTTTCTCTCTTGCCATTAATAATGGAGGGCCAGCAGCAGCCTGGTGGAGAGGAACAGTGTACAACCAGGAGCTGGTGTGTAGTTATGTTATCAGACAATTCGATTAAATTTGTTAATTTGCATTTACACCCATTATAACATTAATTTTCCTTCATACTTTTTGTTTTATGTGTCCCCATTTTAGTACCTATTTCACTTTTTAACTTAGAAGCCACAATATAAAAACATTGGTAACTTTTAAGTAACTGTAGTTATTTTTACGCCCTAAAAGAGAGAGAACAAGTCATTGTCTGTGCTGTTGGTCTCTCAGTCTGTTAGTTTGAACCACTTTAGTCTGGTTGGGTGTAAGGAGCATCACAGCCTCTAGGGGCAGCTAACAGGGCTTTTAGACTCTGTCTTGTTACAGTAGAATCTCCATTAAAATTGCAAACCACTCAATGCGGTCAGATGATCAAATCTGTCTGATTCATGTTGACATTTTAGTTGCTGCTGCAGCTCATACATTAATTGTATTTATATCTTGGAAACACAGTTCAAATAAGTGTGTAAGTGTTGGTGCCACAAAAATATCAGAAAAAAAATCAGACCGGCTTATTTAGATAATCTAGGGTCAAGTTTCACAATTTAGTTCAAAACTAATGTAGCATGCTGCTATTAGTAATGTGTTTCTCAAAACAAAATTAGATTATCATTACACAGTACGTCTACAAAGTTCCTGTCCTGAATGAGGCAAACACATCTGTAACTAAATAGCTATCAGATTGATACAAGAAGAGGAAGCACTAATAACCAATCAGGAGAAGCTTTATCCGGATACATCAGATGATTTAAAACGATGAACAACAAGAGTCCAGTTACAACATTAAATGCACGTATAGCTCCTTACTACCTTGTTGAGATGTGAAATTAGATTTGGACTATTGTGATAAAGTTAGAAAGAAGTTCTGAGTGATACAGTGGAGAAATTTTAACAATGCTAATTAGTACTAAATACAAAGAAGCATATAGCTGAGGCTGGTCAGCTTCTAACAGTTAAGGGAGACGTAAATGTGTGAACCAATTTTCACGGCAATCGATTCAGCAGTTTCATAAATATTTCAGTCTCGGCCAAAGTGGTTGGCCGACAGACTGACAGACCGGCATCACCATCACTTGAGCCAAGCCGCTAGCAAAGTTTCTAAAAACCCAATGAGATGTAGGAGTGATGTGTACTTACTAGCGTTAACATACATAAATAATAGCTAAGCTCAAGAGTATTAAACTATAATACAGACTGTGATGTAGTGCTTTTGGTGACTTATTGGCAACTTTGGATATAAAGATATTTTGAAAACCATGTCCTATTAAAGAAGCAACTTATGGTGTTACTTATTTCTGTGGAATTTATCCATATTTCTTTACGTGTAATAAATTACTGTAATAACAAAGCTAATCAAAAGAAAATGTGAAAAACACTTAGCAATACATAAATATTTTGCTGGGGTACGATACAATTTCCATTCAGTGTTAATATCGAAGTAGGAAGCTCCCAGTACAAGTATCATACAAGCCCCTGAAAGGCTGACGCACCCCTCCTCCATGCCTGGTAAAGCTAAGATGAGCTGTACCATGACAGTCTTAGCTTTCCATATATTCTACTTTATCCACTGTGGAATGATAATATCATCACTTGCACAAGTTTAACATTGCGAATAACAAGTAAATCTTTCATTATTTTAATTACTATTATAATAGGCGCAGTCTTTGATTTTCTCTTTAATAGGCTTCATAGCCCCCCCTCCCCGCCAATACACACACACACACACACACACACACTGTCATCCATCCAGTGCAGCATTGCGAGTCCATATTTCACAGGCAAATTTGCCGAGCGTGCAATAACGCTTCTACAGTTTGGGCCTTCCCATTACTGGGATAGGCTGGTCTGGGCAGTAAAAACCCCTGCCTCTCCAATCCCCATAATTGACTGCACATCTTCTGAGTTTGCCAGCCGCAAGCCTTCCTCGCCAGAGCATCTGTCAGAGATCTGTGGCTGCAGCCAGCTGGAAGTTGGCTTTTAGGTGCTTCTGCTGCTGGAAGTGGTAGTGGATGATGATGAATGTCACTTTTGTTGTTAGCAATGCACCATCTGCCAGTACAGAAAGACGCTGACTGTTACAAGGCAAATGAGGCCTCAACAGATTGTACTTAATTATAGTTCATTTTGGTCGCTTACAGGATTAAAACATGGAAACCTGTCTCATTGTTTGATACTTTGTGTCTGTACAGTGTGTATATAACTTTTACTTATGGATGTAACAATGCACTCAACTCACAATTTGATTTAATGCATAGCACTGGGTTCACAATACAATACAATGATCAATACAAACTATTATTTTCACACAAAGATTTATTTTCTTTATCATATTATAGATTTTTTAGGTATAAACTGTGCAAAACAATGCACATTTCCTTTTTTTGGTAAAAGTGAAACTGAGGTCTTGATACAGCTACTGACGTAGGACATTTAAAAAGTCAAAAGCAGATAGCTTCACTCACAATTCATTTTTCATCTCATATCTATATCATAACATTCCTACTGTAACTTTTCCTACAGTGATGCCTCCTAAAACTTTCAGTTCAGTTTATGTACTGTGGACATAAATAGCTTTTTTCTTTCTTTTTCTTTTTCTT
>NW_023340257.1:13775071-13775586 GCF_004916995.1 Morone saxatilis | reverse complement strand
CTTTTTTCCCCCATTCAACTCTCCAGAAGTGTCCATTTCACATGGGCGAGGAGAATATTGGCACTTAGTAGTGAGCTCACACTCTAGTGCTGCATATCGTGTGGTTTCAACCACATTACTTTTGATTCATCTGTTCACAGCAAGTGTTGTAAACCTCTGTTTTCCTGCTCTGGCTCACTTGCACTTATCTGACATCACTGTGGTATCTGATTCAATTCCTTTCTAATCCAGTGATAGGAACTACTTTATAGCCATTTGCTGTCTCTCTCACACCCATCTGCCCTTGTAGCGAATGATGTTTTGATCTTTGCGAGGCCCATATACCCTTTCCATACACCCAGGAAAGAGAGAGACTGTTGATCGCTGCCACAACTGCTTCAATCTGCCCTCTGCAGAGAAACTAAATTGACTTCTCTCGCCTTCTATCGAGTTAGTGGCCAGATCCAGTTTCTCCCTCCTTCACTTTTCTTTCTTCTGCCCTCTGTCAAAACCTCTCTCTATCTTTCTCCCTCTCT
>NW_023340257.1:13759763-13774999 GCF_004916995.1 Morone saxatilis | reverse complement strand
ACACACACACACACACTCTCCGTGCCATTAGCAAGCGGCTGACTTGTGAATGTCAGTGGGTTCATGATGATGGCTCAGGGAAGTACACGCAGTCTCATGGATACTGCTTGATATTCCCCTTGGTGTGTAGTGCCCACAGGAGTGATATTACAGAACTAATGGGTTTACTGCATTGCCTTTGCCTTGTTTCTCTGTAGATCTGTGTGTTGGCTGCTCTACAGTGTCAGATGTAAAGTGCGCTGAAAGACACAAATGGCGTGGGCCAATAAGCTGCCATCCACCACAGGAGTTAAAATCCTGACACAACAGAGTTACTACTGATGCCACTAAAAGACTCCTGGTATACTGCCAGGTGCTTAATGCAAAGTCCAATCAAAAGCTGTATTTATCTGTGCTGCTCGGGTACAGATCGCCTTCTCTGCCGTTGTTTCCCGGCTCCAACACACAAAAGTTCCAACGAAACAAGACACTTTAGTTGGTTTTGTTTTGTTGTGACAGATCTTGATGATCCACTGTTTTTGCCAAATGCGTAAAGTTATTTTTCACATGAATGTGCACCTCACAGTCTTTATTGCGTTTGCAAGGGGGGTGACCAACACCGACAAATTATGTAGTTTCTAACTCCTCTGTAAACTTTGTTTTCTTTGGCTTTTGATTCTCTATAAAAATCCAAACAACTAGATATCTCATGACGACAACATTCAAGATTTGAGAAACTCCTTACAGATGTAACACTGCCTCTCTGAGTCATTCACACTTAGCTTGCTGCAATGAAGGTGGTGCACCCTCAATTGGTTCTATATTTTGTCTCTGACCCCAGGATGTAAACAAACCTTCATTGTGTCATATATTTCATTTAGCACTCCTGTAGTTTACACGCCCTAAACTCTCTCCGCTTGTGTGGGTTCAGTTTTCTCACTTTAGACTTAATATGTCTTCAGTGCACCTGCTGTAAAGAAACCAAACTGAATTGTTTGTTGCTGTTCCACAAAACCTAAAACCTAACACCAGATGTCACCAAATATCACCTATATATATATTTTTTATCAGATTACATTTTCACACAAAAATATTTCTCCTCTAAAATAGCATCCCATTTTGGCGTAATTCCGAATTTTGACTGACATAATCATAGATTTTACAATTAATTGTTGGCTGTAAAAACCTTTCTGAACTTCTGAATAAACAAAACATTTCTACACACATGCTGTCCACCATAGCTCTGACCTGGAATGAGGCATAATCCCACTAAAGGAGTCTGTAGTTGAAATAGTTGCAGGGCCTCGCTAGTACCAAAAGACAAATGGCTTTAGTATGATTTATCAGTGCAGCAGCCACATACACACACACAGTACAAAAAGTTGTAATATATATCTTACTGATCACCGGGCCGGAAGTTATGTCTGTAATTACTTGAACTGAAATAAATATTGAGCCATTTGCATTTGCAGCTCTTATCCCATAAAACTGTGACATGTTTTCATTTCACATAAAGTGAGTTTGAAAGCTTTTCACATCGGACATACATATACATAGTTATCATGTGCCTCCTGCTTTTGTAGGGACTTCTTCTTGCAGGATGTTTGACTGCATCAACTTGCACAAGTGTATTTTGTATAGGACTGTATTGGCAAAGATCCGGCGATATGATGATCCGGCGATATTATGCATATCATAATGCAAGAGTTACAATCCAATATATTGCTATATACTGTAAGCAAGGCAGTATATTGTGATTTAGAAAAATAGAAAATACAATTTTAGGAAAACTGTCAAAGTATAACATTTAAAAAGTTAACTTGTACCAGAGCAGTGGGATCTGCATTTTTGTTTATCACAGTCCCTGTTACATCCAACATCATAGCCCTCAGTTTACGTTATACATCTCTTATATCAAGCAGTTGGAGGTTTCAACACCAAAATCAATACATTATCTTTAAGAATCAATACATTATCACAAAATAAAATATAGCAATATGATACTTTTTGATATCTTCTTACGCCCACTAAATTTGAAGACAAAATGTGGACCTAATCAGCTAAATGGACAGGCTGTAATGCCACTATGTATTATTGGCATATTGCGTAACTTATAGGTTTTTATTAATACAATATGTGTGCCAAAGTGAATTGAGGGTCACTATTAATGACGTATAGCTGACTTTATCAATGCTGCCAGTATCTGTAGCTTTTTAAAAACCATAAAGTAATTGTCAAACACAAAACTGACACACATTTCTCTGCTCGAGTTACACTTGACCTTCACACCTCGTTTGTATAATTACACATCTAAATTCAGAATCTATCGCTTTGATATCTAGGACATTCTTGCACTGGATGATTGAAATAAGCTACAAGCTCTCACGGCCGTAACGCCACCATTTTTACTGCAGACCTCTCGCCACTGTGCAGGGTGACAACAAGAAAGTGGCAGCTTTCAGTTTTATCGTAGAGCATCAACATACTTCTTGTACACTCAGTTACATTTGCTGCAATATGAGTGTGGACCATGTGAAAGGTCTGTAGTTGGTTCAGAAAACATTGATTGAATGGAGAGTACTAAACAGTAGCAGCATATTAAGCATCCCTGGCTGCCCGTTGAGACTTCAGTGTCTCAGCTGCATTTTGTGTCAGCATTTCTTGCATCCTGAAACTTTGGGTGAGAGGATTAATCAAGTGTCAGCTCCTCTAAACCAGAACAACCAGCAGCTGAGTGGCAGCAGCAGACCTGAGATCACTTAAAGCCTCAGCACTGGGATAGCTAATGATGCACTGAGCTCTAGGTGTGTGTGTGTGTGTGTGAGAGAGTGTATGTGTGTGCGTGCGTTCCAGCAAACCCTGATATTCAACTGCACTGCACTTGCTGCAATTTTCTTTCCATGAATATGCAACATTTAGAGGACTTTTGAGATATCCATATTCAGATAAGACACTGAGATCAGACGTGATCAGAAGTGTTCTGTGGCATCCGAGGGCCTCTCTGGTTTTGATGGAATTGTTTGGAAACAGCTTTCGTAACTTTTTTTCCCCTCATAAATGTGTCTCTCAAAGGATGAAATTTGATTTTTACACTCTGCAGACTCTGGTGGCTGTTTAAATAAATACCATTCACGCGGGCTGAAGAAAATGAATCAGTGATCTCTTACAATATTGTGATAATTGATTAATTATTGATTGTGATTTCCAGTGAACACCAAATATCAATTCTGCCCTCTCAAAGATAGGTTGATATGCTGTTTTAATCTGTTCCGAATACGCTTACATTTCGGACTGTCAAATTAAGAAATTTTAAGATGTCACCTGTCACAGCATTTTTTTTTAAATTATAATAATTAATCAATCAAAAAGTGTCATATACAATCAAAGCAGCTTGATTACCATCCCTGTTCTCTAAAATATCACTCTCACTTTCTGCAAATATCAAACTCATATGAACAAAATAGTGAAGAAAATAAAGAAATAAGAGAGAAACAGAAATTAAGAGCTGTCTTGGGAAGCATCTTGTCAGTTATGCAGACTAGACATTTCTGAACCAGATTATGTTAATGTCAAACATATTTTTCAGTTTTACACAGCGCTCAACAAAGATATTACTTGACTATCCCTGTTTAAGTTTATAAAGTTTGAAACTGACTCTCCTCCAGACTTCTCCACCAACTCATGGACTACTTGTTTCTCTCAGATTTCGATACGGGGGCTTTTACTCCACAGCATCCAGCACTGGGATGATGCTGATACTAGATCATGTTGTACATCCATCACATTGACAAAACATCTTTTTTCCATCTCTGCTGTCCCACTTTTTCCTCCAGAATAGACTACTGCAGCTCTTTTTGGGGGTGGGGCTGGGGGGACTGTATAGTTTTGGTGATCTATTCTACAGTGACAGTTTGGTAAAGTGACACTCACCATGATGGAGTACACCAGTGCGACAATGCTGACGGGCCAGACGGGGCAGAAGCAGGACATGATGACGAGGATGAGGTAGTCCTTGGGCTTCGGGGTCTCCTGCACGGTCGCGTTCCCGGTGGAGGAGCGGCTCAGACTGACCTTGGACGGGGAGAGGGGGGCGGCGGCGGCCAGCTGACCTGCGGAGCCCGACCTCACGGCGACGCTGTGGCCGTTCTGGTCGGCCTCCAGGCCCTTATCGCCGCCCATGTTGACCGTGAAGGAGGTGGACATCTTCATCCCGTTCCCTCCGGGCTCGGTGGTCAGCGCCAGGAGTTGCTCCGTCTCATGGGAGTCCGCTGGCGGCGCGCCTCCTCCACCCTCACCCAAGTTGGACTTGAGGAAGTCGGTGTCCGTGTTGATGGCCATGTTCAAGTCTCAGTGGTGTGGAATTAGATCAGAAAGGGAGTGTATATATAGATAGTACCTATTTAAAAAGCAAAAACGAAACTTAGTTTCAAAATTGATTATAAGCCAGGAGGCACCGACATCCCGTAATACAAAGCAAGTTTTTACAACTAATCTTTGGGATCAACTTTGATTTAATAACCAGGAGTGTGATCACAAGCCGAGGTGTGGTGGGATGATAAAGATTAGATTATCTGAAAGATGAAAGAAAAAAGAAGAAGCTCTGCTGTAACAGATCAAATCCTTAAAAGAATAAAATCAGAGAGGAGATGAAAAATTCCTCTACACATCATTCTTCCTCTTCAATCACTTTCCTTCACCTTCCTTCACATCCGCCGTTTGACTCATTGCCGAAGGGGGGGCTCAGATCAGAAAACCTCTCCTCCTCTCTTATACATCCAAGGAGGAACAATTCATTCAGAGGAGCTCCAGTCACACGCCTTGATCCAGTCCCACCACTTTTCCTTTAAGTCTGTCTGTTCTTTGAAAAGTAGCCTGAACGTAGTCTCTCTCCTTCTCTCAAGAAAGGAGGATGAATGTGAAACGTCTCTCTCACAGCAGACCCCCCAAATGAGCCACCTTCTATCCCTCTCCTACTCTGTCTCCACGCCGCAGCAGCACAGTGACTGTACACAACTTGGGACCAGTGTCAAGTTATCTACATTACAACAGCACACTTCCGGTGATTAAACACAAAATAAAAGCTTCATTTGCCAACAAGTGGCTTTTGAGTATACAGTATGTGACAATAATTAACCGATACATGATATACCCTATTTATCATTTGTATTCATTCAAAATATACGTGTTGTTGTTCTTATTAAACCCTGTCTGTGGAAGGCAGTGGCTGTCAGGGATCCATAGCTCTGGAATAACCTTTCATTTGGAATCAACATTGTCCTGTTTTAAAACACTTTTAAAGACTTATTTATCCTCTATGTCTTAACTGTATTTATTATTATATTGTATATTGTTATTATTATATGTTAACTTATTTATTTTGTGGCATGTACACTTCATCGGGTGTGTCTTTTTTCCCCCCACATACAGAATTTCTTGGAAAACACTCGTCTGTGCTCATATTGAAGGAAACACATGTAAAATCACAAAATATTCTGCATTTATAAGGTTTCTGTGTATACAGTTCAGAAGGTAGAGCGAGTAGGCCGACTCATTCAGAATACAGCTCCTTCTGTTAGTCCACATGTCAAATCTGAACCCCCAAAAGTCCCAATGTTATATGAATGGGGAAAAATGCAACGTAAAATGAATGAAAGAGAATCATAGTATACCTTTATTGCAAAGCAATCTGTTCAACAGTGAAAGTACAGGCTAAAGACCACCACAAAGTCATATACATTGGTTTATTACCTTCCTTTCCCTCCATTTCTAGGTTTTTATTTTGAATACACGGTGCTCGTACTTCCGGTGTGAAATTGGCTTTCTCTGGCTAACTTGACTCATCAAATGTTGGAGCAGGGCAGTCTGGCGCGGAGCCTCCTCCACCACCACCTCCCACTCCTCCCCCACCTCCTCCTCCCTTTCTTCCCAACATCAGCACCAGCGGTTTATGGAGGAGAGCCAGCTATGCAGAATTCAGGCTACTGTATCCACGTCGTGTTTCAGTCCGGGGCTGGTTTCTAGCAGCCTTACATCACAAATCTCTTTTTTATTTCCATTTTCTAAACAGCACTTTGGATATTCAGCCTACTGGATCTGATAAGCAATAAATTCCATATAGTGTGCAATGAGTGCTGTATTAAACCACATGTTTTAGTCTCCTTGTTCAACTAATTGCCTCAGATCAGGCACTGCTGCGCATTAGTAAAGCTGGTTGTAAAGGGGCTGGATGCTATGGCTTCAATGTTTAACCACGATTTTTTCGTGGTTTTTTTTCTTTTTTCCTTTTGATCTGCTCCTATTGATTTTGCTCATCATTAGACTGGTGCATTAGCGTCAGCCTCATTTCCCAAAGTGACTGCTACACTGCACTGTGACCTGTGGTAGTGATGAGGAGGGGGGGATTTCTCTGAATGAAACTGAGCTCCCGCTCTGATGTCATGCTATTGATCTAAAATTTTATCCCACAGCACAAACATAAGTGCATTCAAATGTGTTTTTCCAGTGCATTCCCCTAAACCCCCCCTGTGTCTTATTCCTTGTTGCTTCTCTCACTGTCAAAGCTTTGCCCCTCCCCACTGTGAAACAAACACTCTGCAGTATTCTCTTTCAGGATGTACAAAGGAAGCAGTGTATGGCCTACAGCACAGATCATTTAGCCCGTGTTTATGAGCCCCTAGACTCTTCAGGAAATTGAGAATGCTGCTCAGGACTCAGGGTAATTTCTCCAACAGGGTTCAGGTTGAAACAGAATAATTGTGGGCAGAGCTCCACCTTGTGGACAGGCAATGTGCTTACAGGACTCAGAGAGGTGACTTGGTATAACTTGTTAAACATTTTTTTTTTTTTTTTTTTTTACTATAGTACCTATTAATAACACATACGAACACACATAGCCACTACTCAGTTCTTTGTATTTAGTTATTTAGAATGAGTGGCAGTAGTGTTTTGGAAAAAGCTGCAATGATGGTGGTGCCATTGGCTCACATAACATCTGGTGGGACATAAACACAACAATGTATTAGTGGCAGTCAGTCAGGGGTAGATGACTGGATGCATGATTTTTTTTTAACACACGACAAATATGCCTATTCCATCTGTTTCAGAGAGTTAGATAAGAAGACTGACATCACCCCCATAAATATGAGGTAAATATGAGACTACAGCCAGTAAAGACTGCTAAACAAGGGAACCGCCGTAGGCAAGACTAAAAATAACAAATCCACTGCATCACGCACAAACTCATTAATCAACATGTTGATAATAGTGCTGGTTGGCCCAGATTTTGTTGGAGAGAGCCAGTTCCCCCATTTCCAGTCTTTATGCTAAGCTAAGCTAAGCAGCTGCTAGCTCCAGCTACACATTTACAGATAGTATACAGACAATGGTAGCAATCTTCTCATCTAACACTTGGCAAGAATGCAGATTAGCATACTGTTCCTTAAAAAAAAAAAACTGTAGTCATTATTCTCACTTCAATCACTTAATGCATTCATAATGTTTGCATTTAGGTACATCTTTTCGGCTTTGCTAAACAAAGTAATACAATATAAAATCAACACAAACAGCACATAACAATAAAACAAATGAATTAAATATTAATCAAACTCAATACACTGGAAGGGTGAACAGTCCTTTATTTATATATATATTATATTTATATTATAGATTGTTTCAGTCATGGTTTGGAGGAAAGAGAAAAGGCAGGTCGAAAGGTTTAGGGTTTCATAAGGGAGTGAAAGTCACTTCAGGGAGTTGGGTGTGGTGGTTAAATGTAAAATGAAACATGGAGATCAGTGATTTCTGACTTCTTTAGCCCATCACTTCTCTTGTTCTCCAACTTCTGCTGCAGTCTCTACCGCTCAGAACATGCCCTTGTACTTGTTCTTGTCCTCCTGGTTTTTCTCTTCCATGCGCATGTTGAGCACCGCCAGGTCCTTCTTGACGGCCTTCTTCATGCCGGGGTCCAGGTCCAGCACCCTGCTGAAGTCCTGCCGGGCTTCTGCCTCGTTCCACACTTCCATGTGGGCCTTGCCTCGTAGGTAGAAGGCCTTCACTACACCTGGAGGACGTAATATAAACACATACACGTTTGACGGCAGGAACTCATGTCTGGGACATCTACAGCTTTATAGCAGGGCTTCCCAAAATGTAGATGCACAAAATACTCTCAAATAGGGGTCAATTTGAGAGTATTTTATCTTCAGGATTCCTGTTTTTTTATTGGTAAGTATAGAGATAAAAGTCTTTACAGTCAGTCAACCTAGGATCATTATAAATTACAATTAAAACAGACAATCGTATTTGTTTCCTTGTTCAACAAAGTGGCAAAAATAAAACTCTTTATGTTTTAGAAATGCCTACATAACCCCTCACTCCATGCTGGTGGAGTCACACACACCCTACAGTGTATGTCAGTGCCAAACCTGGGTGCTGGTTGACAATGTCGCTGGTGTGCTCAATGACCTCGTAGTATTCTTCCATGCGCAGCAGACACTGGCAGTAGTTGAGTGTTAAGGTGTTGGCCATTTTCTCCAGCTTCAGCCACGGGACCTCCCATGCTTTCTCCTGAAGGAGGAAGTAGTTCAGATCCATGTCTTTACATACTGTTTTATAGGAGCAAGTACAATTCCGTTTTGGACCACTTGTTTGATGCAATCACCTTTGTTTGAACATTCTTGATGCAGATGATGGCTTCCTTGTATTTCTGTGTGGCCTCTTGGTACTGTCCTTGTTTGTATAACTTGTTCCCTTGACCGTGCAGCACAGGAACGGCCTTCAGCCTCTCTTGATCACTCATAGCCCACGTCTCCCTGTTGTACTCACTGGGGTGGTGGACCTGTCAACACACACACATATATATGGGAGTTGGGTTATTTAGTTTGCGTCAATTGTGGTAGTTTAAAACACTATTGTCACTGAATTGTCCTGGTACACTACACCTCGTGTGTTCTTCCTTGCTGAGGAAGCTTCCCTTTGACACATATCCACACATATTTGTCTCACCCTGATCAGTTCCAGGACAAAGTAGAGGGGTTTTGGTTCCTTCATCAGCTCATCCAGGTCGTCATAGCCAAGGCTGTGGTAGGCGAACATGTTGGCCATACCACATGTATGGATGTGCCAGTCAACTGGGTCTTTTCCCTCTGCTATGCGCCTCATACTCTTGGATACAAGTGGATAAACGCCAGTGTGCTGGAGAGAACAGAGGAGCACAAGAGTCAACATTTAAAAAAGAATTACTACATAATAAGGATCTTACTCTGTGAATGAAAGATGACTGAGATTTTAATATTTGATCCTCTGAAAAAAGTGCAGTTACTATCATGTAACTGCAGGCTTTAAAATCTTATGAATTGTTCCATTGTTCGCTGCTTATGAAGCAGCTCCTGGATTTGTCTGTAGATCACATCATTACTCTCTGTTTTAGCTTTTAAGCTTATGGAGAGATTAAATTACAAACCACAAATCAAACCTGAGATTAACAATATTAGAGAAATAATGTGTCATGTCATTTTTATTTATATAGCCTAATATCACATATCACAAATTCACTCTACAATCTGTACAGCATACAACACTCTCTATTCATATCCTCTTGATTAGACAAAGACAAACTCCCTGAACAAACTCCTTTAACAGGATTAAAATGGAAGAAACCTCAGGAAGAGGAGGGATCCCTTTTCCAGGATGGAAGACATACAATAGATGTTGTGCGAACAGAATGGCAGGATGAAAAGAATTATAGATAGACTGTAAACGTATATAAAGAATATAAATGTTTATGGTGGGTTTTCCTTTCATTCTTACCTTGCACCCTTATCAGTGTGCCCTTTAAGGACCAACCCTGTTACCTTGTTAACTGAACATGTCTCTGAATTTATATACAGCTTACCACTGGAACTGAGAAACTAAAAAAGCCAAATAAAAATGTGAAAACATTTATTATTTGGACTTTGTAAAGATTTCCTTTTGTAGATTTAGTGGTTGAATACGGTTTTTCACCTCCCTTACAAATTTGACAAATTATTATTCCAGGTGTGACAGGAATTAATTAAGCATTTAGCATTTGAATTAACAAGGTAGAAGTAGTAGAAAGTAGAAACAAGAAAAATTACCCCTAGTGCATAGATGGTTGCATGCTTGGTCAAGAGTAACATGGTGATATACATGATTCTCTTTATACTGTACATCTGATCTAATTTTGCATTAAACTGATTACAGATCAATCGTTTAAACATAAATGAGTTGTTTCACATTATCTACAGTCTATTTCCTCCTAGTTTAGTATGGCAACCTTGCCCTCCGCTGGATGGGAGTGATACTGCACTACATATTCAGCGGAGCGTGTGGTGCAGCCATGTTGTTCAGAGGAGTGAATAAGCTCCATCAAATCTAATCAGAGTGGAGGGGAGTCAGTAGTGCTGATTCAGCACGAATCAGAGCCGATTAGGGAAAACTGAGGCTGCTGCAGATTAATGACAGTATGCCTCAACCCATCTGTCTCTGACACATACACACACACGCACATACACACAAAGACCAGACATAACAAATTATAGATTACATATGCATCAACACATATTCCGAGAAAGTATGTTTGCTTCATAACAATAGATATATATGTATACATCTGATATCTGTATGAGACAACAGCTTTCATAATAGGACATTGTCACACAGAAACAACATAAAGACAAAATATTACTATTCACGGAATTCAAAGTGAAACTAAACTGAAATTGAATCAGTGTTTTTAATACATGAATGTTTTTTATAAACCGCATACACTATTATTATGATGTGTGTTTCTACTCAAGTTCTTTTAAGTAACCCATCCAGCTCTATGTTTCCTCTGTGATACATTATTTGTTATTATCTGGCTTTTATCATAATTATCATAATTTTCTGAAGGGGAGAGTTAGGTGCGATGCCTGTGCTTTATGTCTAGGTTTTAAATGTATAATGGAGCACATAAGCACTTCTTATTGAGTTGTTTTGTTGCTTATTATTGTAAGCAGGGTCTATAACTTCCACATTTGCAACAGTCAAACTTCTCAGAAGAGATTTGTACTGACAAACTATAATGCACTGTGCTTTAAATCAAACGAGAGGTAACACAAAAGAAAAATAAAACACAAACTAGCTGTTTTTTTTGTAGCACTCACAATAGTGTCACACCAGAATTCAGCGACCTCACCAATCCTCATGGAGGCCAACAGGGTCTCCCAGATGTCCAGTTTAAACATGTTGCCGATCACTATCTCCATGGGAGTCCCCACCACTTTGCTGTCATCTATCACTGTACGATCATCATCACACAGCTGGGTGCGGAAGTGGAATGTCACCTGGAGTGAAATAAACCAAATTGAGAGAAGGACTACATACAAAAAAAGCTTGTTTAAACTATACACTGTGGACAAGCATTTAGCATTTAATGAAATTACATGAGGGAAAGTTGTATCAAGTTAAAACTCACTGACAGGCAAAGCTAACGTGTTTTGTTGAAATATGGCAGAAAACACATTAGTCTCAACAAAAATGTTATGTCACGAGCTTCACACAGCTCAGTTATTCAACAGGGCAGACAGACAAGAGGAAGGACAGACATGCCAAGGTTGCGTGGTTGTATAACGTCTAAGGAAAGTGAAACCATCCCCCAGAACTGTGTGCACACTGTGGTGCAAAAACTGCTCTTTCACATATTTCACAATGACAGTACCTTCCTTTTACAGGACCAGCGATTTTATAAAATTATAGGATGATGTCAAATGGAACCACCGGGAACAATAAAAAGTAGATTTCCAAGAAATATGAAGCCATTTTTTAAATTCAAGAAGGGTTTCATATTTCAAACAAGGTACTGTCTCAAAGAAGGTGAGGCTTAAGGTTTAATTTTATCAAACGTGATGCAGATGGCTCAAAGGACATTGATTAAGATCTGTAAATATTGTTCTCATTAAAGGTGCATTGAGTGACATATGTCCTCTGTCAACCTCTACTGCCTGCCAGTGGGAATTGCAACAACATATATGTGCCTCCTTCACACATTCTCTTCAGTTGCAAAGGCTTAACATTGTCAGGAAAATGAAATCCATAAATCTCAAGTAATGAAGCCATGCATATTGAACAAAAACCCTTTAAATATTTGCGGAATATATCCCGGTCATGCTTTTCAACAGGCCAATAATAGTCTTATTATTTGTCTCTTACTCATTGCTCCTTTAAGTCTTGTGCATAATAAGAAGGATCCTCGAGGACATACAACAAACACAGCTTTATTGGATAATTTTTTAGAAAAAAATGGCACATCTAAATAAATAAATAGAGCCTCTGTTTGGGCATTCTTTATTTTTCTTGATGCTTTGCAACTATTCTGCCACAGTCTGGAGAAAAACTCCATGGTCATATGATACTGTGCACAGTTTGATAATCCAGTGCATATGTTAAATTAAATTATTTCTTCCTTTAATTAGATTTAGAACATTAAAACTGGCCTTGTGAGATATATATTTAATAATCCTCTCCCCAATTTGTCCTAAAGAAAGACCGATACTGTTTATCTGAAATATGGCTTAATTAGAAGTATTTACTGCACTGTAAATGGACTGTATTGTGAAGAAGCTGTGGACACATATTTGGTGTATACCTATCAGTGTTGCTCTATATTTATCAGAAAGCGTAAATAAAGTCCTGAAGGCCTACCGTACCTTTGCCCCAGTAGTGAGTTTTGGGATGTCTCCGGTCCCTCCATACAGGATGGTTTTCTTGATTCCCTCTGAGCCCAGCAACATCGTATCCTGCACGTCCGACATCTTTTTGTTTATTTGTATGGTATTATATTACCATGAATATATATATATATATATATCTAATGAGTAAGTCTGTGTGTATGATGTGTGGAGTACAACATGTATAAAAGAGTATGGATGACTTGGAGGTGCTGTTCCTGGTGGATTAGCTTAGGCAGAGATAATGAGATTAGAAACTTCTCCTTATGTTTCATCATCTCTGTGTCGCTTTGTGTATCAGTCATCATCAGCACTTTCTCGAACACTGTCGAACTTCAGAAGCATCCAGAAAGGAGGAGAAACGGAGAGTCGGAAAGAAAGAAACGTGAAGTGGATTCAGTTTTTGGAAGTGGCTCATATAGATTGTCGTGTCGCTGTCTGTGTGGTGATGACTCCAACCCTATCGAATGTACCATGAGACCAGAATGAAAGTGTGTGTGTCTGTGTGTGTGAGGGAGAGAGACAAAGAAAACAAACACAAATAGGTCTGTGAGAGTAGGACATGGTTTCCATTCCAGAGGAAATTTCCTGGATTTATGTGGATGTGGTGATCCGAACAACGCCGAGAATACTGAGAAATGGTGGAGCAGACAATTACTGTATGGACTCCTTGACCTTGTCTATTAAACATCTGTCTCCCATCTGGGCAGTGTGTGTGTGTGTGTGTGTGTGTGTGTGTATGTGTGTGTGTGAGTGAGTAATCTAAGGCTCCTGTAGTGTTTGTTAACAAAGTCTGCAAGCAGTTTGAGAAGGCAATTATTCTCAAACATTACCCAGTGTTAATGCCTTATTCCGTACTAATTGCACAAATAGAAAACCCCATAACTGCACCTTGGCACTGCTCGCAATTGTATAACTTTACAGCTTTGTGTTTCCTCTGTGGAGCAACATGGAGGGATAGGTATTTCACCATGAATTATCAGGCAAGGCTGCTGTCTTATCTCTATTCAAATAAGACCTCTATATCCTTGGAAACATACTATCAAGTTTGCCTTTTTTCCACTGATGTGACAAACAGGATTGGGCAACAGTTTGGTATGTACTTGGCAGCTCTCCAAGCACAGGCCATGAGCGCTTTGCATGCTCTCTTGTGGAAGAGGTTGGTAGTGCAGCAGGAGTTGGACATTCTCATCTTGACCATTTGAAATAGTTGCTAATGTGGACCAGTAAAGCCTTTAGATGTGTGATAATGGGCTACACAAATAATACTTTTGAATGGACTTGGAGATCTTCTCACTTTATGACCCTGCAGAGGCAGTAGCACGGTGAGGTGGTGGATTCATAACCAATACCATTATAATATTAATAACAGTATGCTTAAATAATTAATATAACAGGTAAATTGTTTCTCCTCTTTTGGTATTTTTGCTCCTCCATCCCTTTCTGTGGAAACACTGGGCTTCTCTTGGGTGACAGGTTTGTGTTGCTATAGTTACAGCCTTTTACATCATTATCAAATAGTGAGTTTAAAAGAAACTGATAACAAGTGTGATTAATCTTCATTGTTAGACCCCTGTCTGTAATTAGAAATGTGAGAGAAGAGGCTCGTGCTGAACATGGTCTTGGTTTGGTGTTTTTACATTGTGTCAGCATCCTCCCTGGTTTTTCTTACCTGGGAGTGGAGGGAGGGCAGCAATCCATCCAACCTGTTGGAGAGGTAATACTATGACAATGGTGTGTGTTGTAACTCAGGCCTTGTGTCGGAGTGACTCATAATGCTTGCGTCACAACGCCTACACCTTTCTCTAATGCTCTGTCTATGCGTGTCTGGCTGCATTTGTGTGTGTGTATGTGTGTATGTGCGTGCATATCTGAATTTGCTGCATGTACATTGTAGCGTGGGAAATCAAATGTGCCAGTTTACTGAACCACATACACATACGTCTTTGAGAAAAGGTCCAGCTCCAAGCAGTCCTGCCAGTGGGAGGTAGGCCTACACCCCGATCTCCATCATATTTAGCCCTGCTGGAAACCCGTCGCTGATGCATTAGTTCCACTTTAAGCAAGTCATACTCTATTTCTGGAAAGTACAGTCATGGATTTCCTGGGGAGGAGCTGTTCCCTGTGTAAAAGCCATTCATTCATATACATAATGTATGGGGGAGGGCTCCTTCCATGACGCACAACATATACGCACATAGCATAATGTTTATGAATGTGTAAACCTTTTGTGCTCCTGCTGTGCGAATGAGGTTCAGAGAGGGTGAGAGAGAACAAGGGAGGGAGGGAGGGCGAGAGAGGGAGAGAGAGAAGAAAGAGAGAGAGAAAATCCTTCTTTCTCTCCCTGCTGTTAGATTGACATGTAGAGCTGACCTAGCAGGAAGGAAGACGCACATGCAAAAAGAGCAGTGTGGGGGTCACGATTTAGGGTTGCAAGGTCACCCCACCCCCCCAGCCCTGCAACCATCAAACACACACACACACACACACACACACACACACACACGGAGAGAAGCATTTGTTCATTTA
>NW_023340257.1:13759416-13759663 GCF_004916995.1 Morone saxatilis | reverse complement strand
ACCTACACGTACAGATACACACACACACACACACACACACACACACACACACACAGAGCAACAGATTTACTCCACTACATTTATTTTGGCCTACAAAGGGCATAATAAAACACAGTGCACTGTTATACAGTAAGTTTAACAGTATTGTGTGTAACTTGGTTACACAAAGAAACCTGAATCCTCCCTGGTAGAGTGTACAGAGAGCCAGAGTTTTCACTAGCATAGCAAGTTTTGACAGCAAACATGG
>NW_023340257.1:13758501-13759388 GCF_004916995.1 Morone saxatilis | reverse complement strand
GTAAACCAGACCCTGGAGCTTCCTCCCACAATCTATTATGTAATGACAATGTGAACACACTGATATCACATTTCACAACCACTAATGTCAGCCACATCCAGTCACAAGCTAACAAGCTAACAAACAACATAAAAAAAGAAAAAGATGCAAACTACACCTTTCTGACACATCTGCTAGTCGCCGATTTTGGTGCACAGCATTTAAGCTATGACTGAATCTCTCCAATGTTTTCTCTGACGCTAGCCATCTTTCTGGGAAAACCATGTTTAACAAAATATTAGTTATAATAGAGTATTCTTTCCATACAACATGTCTAAAGTGGAACCGTTATTGGATCGAACAGCTGAGCATTGAGAGAGAGGGAATGATAGCAAAAGGCCACATGGCCACTGCAGCCAGGACTCAGCCTCGGTATGTGGGGCACTAGCTCTACCAGGTGAGCTATAGGGCAGCCCAGAACTTTTACACAAACTTGTATTAATTGATTTTAAAAAAATCACAATTGACCTAATTAAGTTGTTATGTTGTAAGACAGCTACATATTAACATATCCAGCAGCGTATCTGGTGCCCTGATGAATGTAAGTCTAATATTCACTGTTCTTCTATATTTTTGCTGTCCCCCAATTCCTGAGGGAAATATCTGGCTCTTTAGTTGCTAAATGCTCTACTATGTTCACCAGCTGAGAGGAACTACAGAGTCAGGTGATAACTCTCTGTGGATTTGTCTCTATGAGCAAACCTTTTCACATATAATTATTCATGTGATCATTGTAGATACACTAGGACAGGTTTGAAAACAATTTTGAAAGCATTTAATAGGCTACTTGTAATTTTAAGTAAATTATCTGAATAGTTCCTACACCACTGGCACACACACACACACAC
>NW_023340257.1:13743195-13758324 GCF_004916995.1 Morone saxatilis | reverse complement strand
CACACACACACACACCTGACAGCCTGACAAGGCTATTCCACAATTTCTGCTTTGCTCATTTTAGTCTAGGAACGCATGAAATACTTAAAGATAGATGTAATTTCAAGGAGTCTGTGTTCTGTGACTGTGTGAAAATGTTCTCCTTCAGTTGGACAATAGGAACCACATCTGGGGCACCTGCATAGCTCACCTGGTAGAGCTTGTACCAAGTCTGAGTCCTTGCTTCAGCAACACAGGGTTCGAATGGGATCTGCGGCCCTTTGCTGTGTGTCATCTCCTCTCTCTTTCTCCCCTCTTTCCTGTCACTCTTCAACTGTCACTATCAATTAAAGGGAATAAAAGCCCCCCCTAAAAAGAACCCCATCTGAATGGACACACAGGAGCGTATTATGGGGAGGGATTTTTCTGATTTTCGTAAAAAATTCAACCTTAATCCCAACATCAGCCTTTAGCCTAGAACAGGAATAAAGGCCTATACACATCAGGGACATGATGAATAAACCACCTGAAAACACTCGGCTGTGAATGTGTTGCATCAAAACTATTAATACAGACAGCGATGCAAACTTGTGACTCATTAAAATAAAAACTTCACTCCACACACACTGCAGATTGCAGGGACCGCAGCGGCTTGCGGAAAACTGTAGCATTTTACAGAGCTCCTGCAGATCTCAGGAGTCACACTGCAGCACCGAACGGCTTGCAGATAGAGAGGTCACACTCACCAAGGTTCACTGTCCCAGGAGGTCTCCAGTCCAGTCCGCTAAGATGTATTAATATGTTAAAACAGCAAAGTCACACAAGACAAACAAACTAATCAAGGCAGTAGTAGACCCATGTTCTGCGTGGTAAAAGTACTGGTTTTGTGAGTTTTGAAGAGAGCATGGTTGGTATAGCATAGCATAGTTGGCAAATCCCACATGGCAGTCATGTGCATAGGGAGCTATTGTCAAACCAAGTCACTTTTGTCACATTGTCTTTGTTTGTTTTTTTGGAGTCTCTTGTCATATAATAGAAAAATGGACCTCGATCCAAAAAAAAAAATTACTTTGTTTATTTGCTTAATATTCACATTCGGTGTGAAAGTACTGATGATAGAAACAACAGCCCCCAGTGTGTAAAGGGTTTGAATTGACATGCTATTACATAAAATGTGTAGTAAGATGCTAAAATCGCGGGTACAAATCTTGAAAAGTGTTCTCATCTCAGAATGAATCAAATTATCTGCCCATTGTCTCTTAAGTAAGTTTCAGCTGCTCCCTTTGGGCCACAGTATGTGGTCTTAAAGTGTGGAACAAATAGGTGAAGGAATTCTTTCACACCAGCTTCTATTGTCCTCATGAACAATTACCAGCTGTTAGGACTTCCTTGTACTACTTTGTCATTGTGTTGTGGTTGTTTAGGTTCAAGAGGAACAACAAACTATAGTATAGTGTTAAATCATAACAGAAGTTATCTCGGGGCACTTTTTTTAAATGAGCAGGCCAAGATCGTACTCCTTATAAAATGATGAACAGTAAAGAAACTCCAGCTCAACCGTCATTCATGCATGCATACACACATCTGTACACACTGTACAACATAATGTGTTTTGCAGTGTATTTCATTTTAACTATCCAGCTTTTTTGATGTTACATTGCCTTTGCAGTCATATAAGCCACTGCATTAACACACAAGTGAGTGGCACATTCAAATCAGTGAAAATCAGGCAAATCAGTGTATGAGTTAACTAATCAGTGAAGTGCGGAGAAAATGTTCAGATGAATGAGAACAATAAAAGTGACTCCTTTCTTACTTTTCTACTTTACCAGATTAGGAATTGAAATTCTTAAGATTTCCAGTCCATCCCTCATATTTCCTCTAAAGATCTGAAAAGGATAGGCAAGATGGCAGCAGTTCAATCAAGCCAGCCATATCCTCCAGGCTCAGGGGATTTCATATTTGGATCTTCTATTCAACTTTTTAAACTGTGCGTATGGCTTATTTATCAAAGTAACCAAAATGGAGGAAAGCTGTGCACACAACTTTCATTCATAGATTACAGATGTCTGTGGAATTTCAACAATCACCCGCTCGCCTAAGCTCCCAACAAAGTATCCGCTAAGTTATGGTTAAATGACTGGTCCTTATTCATATGTATTCACATCAATATATCTATAATATTCAGTACTTGTAAGATTAGAAGTAAGATTATACAGGTGTTCACAATGTTGTTTCCAACCCTTGTAATGTTACACTAGCACATATTTCGAAACTTAAGTTTCCTTGTAAGTCGTGGATCTGAGAAGGTTGCTTAACAAATGGCAGCAACCCAACCATTTCTTACAAAGTTCAACACAATGATGATTTTGTTCTGTGGTAGCGTTAACAAAGGAACAAATACAATACAGAAACTCTAATAGATCTGTGTGAAATATTTAACACAGATCTATTAGCGTTTCTGTATTTAAATAACACAGGGAAAAGACCAAATCTAGGCCATATCTACTAAGTTCTCTCTTTGTTGTGTAAATCCAGTCTTTGCATGCAGTAAAACACAGCTCTGACATGTGTAAAACAGACCGTTGGCCACAAGCCCAAGCATGACGGGTCACAGGTCGGAGTCACTGTTCTCTAAACCACTGAGACAGGGGACTTTTGACCCTGCAGTACCTCCTCTGGCCAAAAGGAGGACTGCTGGATAGCTCATTATGTGTGCGTGTGTCTCGGAGTGTGTGTGTTATAGCTGTCCTGACTTGCAAAATTCTCAGGAACAGCCTGCACTGGAGTCCTGTGAAGTCATGCAGTGGGTAACGACAGGCGAGAAGTTTCTGGAATGACACGTTAGCTCAGATTCCCGAGGTGCGCACATCAATTGCTGCTCTTGAATTACACACAGATTTTTACTTAATTCAGTCTCTGTAGAGATACATTAGAGATACATAATTCACTAACTGATTATTTCCTGTTGCATTCTATAGGCTGTAATTGTTTAGCCCGTGCACAAGGATCTGTATTGTTTTGCTCTGATATCCTTGGCTCTGTCCTAATCTCTCTCGTCAGAGCTGCTGGCCTTTGGCTCTGCGGCTCTTCCCAGCCACAGCTTCCCCCTGACTGGGCCCCTGCCGTCCTGCTCTCCGCCTGGCCCCGACCTTTAGCTACATACCAGAACACATAGCAGCCAGGACAAAGGGCAAATGCACACGACGCATAAACACACTCATACAGTAGATACCAGCTCCCTGTTTAAAATGCACACACACTAATGCAAAGGTGTTGTCTGTGGCACAGGAAATATTGAATCAAGGTCTGTGATGTGCCACAAGAAGGGTATATAACTTCAAGTGATTACACACACACACACACACACACACACTCAAGCCATGGTCACTGACACAGCCACCTTCACAGTTCACACACTCACATGAGCTTGGTTACCCAGTGTTACCAGCTGGCTATAGTCAAATATTTTGTGATAGAACTGGGGGCCAATAGATAAATGATACGCACACACGCAAATACATAATAAACTGCAAAACACTTCACAGTATTCAAGAATGGATGAAATCCAGATCTTTGACAAGTAAAAGCACAAATGCTCTGCTAAAATTGTCCTTAAAGGTCCAGTGTTTTAATATTTAGGAGGATCTACTGACAGAAATATAATATAATATTCATTCAAGTATATTTTCATTTTGATTTTCACTGTTTCCACTAATCCTTTTAAAAAAATCTTAATATGAGTCTTTTATACCTATAGACGTTGTTGGTTAACTTCAATGGAGTAAGCCAAGATATCCTTATTTTTAGTCCCCAATACACGTCATGATGAGTTGATTTTAACATTTAAAATCAGTGTCCCTTAAAAGGGCCAGTGTTTGAGGATTTAGTGGCATCTAGCAGTATTGTTGCAGATTGCAACTACCCCGCTTCACCCTTCCTTTTCAAGCACAAAGGTGAATATTTGGTGCCTGCAAAATGTGCGTAAAACACAAACGGCTCGATCTACAGCCAGTGTTTGATTTGTCCATTCTGGGCTACTGTAGAAAAATGGCAGACTAACATGGCGGACAAACATGGCATGGTAAAAATACTATACAAATATAATATAAATAATAATCTGCAGCAGTACACATCAACAGCCCCAATTAGAAAAATGTACCACACTATTACAAACTGTAATAATCCTATTTAAAGCATCATTTTTGCCTCTTTTATCTCTTGATTTTAAGGGCAGAGTTGGTTTAAGAGGTTGATTTAGACAATGCATAGCTGTAACGTCTCTAGTTGTCAATGGTGTCAATATTAATTGACTGTATAGTTTTGATGAGACACTAACAAAGACAAGGCAAATCCTCCTGTACCCATGCTGTGAATTAATAGAGCTGATTGACTTGATAGCCCTGCACAGACCTAATCCTACTGTTTACTTTCAACAAAGGCTCTCTACCGCCTATGGCAAACAAAATGAAAAAGAAACCTGTATACAGATAGAGAAACTAACAATAATCACAGGACATTCTCATGAGACCATTTGTTCTGATGCTAAACAAACAAGATTATCTAAAGCATTAAAAATCATGCTGCTGCATTGTGTGAAGTGAATCTATGTATTTTGTCTTATGCTTAGCATGCAAAGGCAGAAACATACATACAACTTACTTAAAAAGGCCAACCAAAAGCAAATCGATGTTCCCAACACCAGACACATAACAGATGCATATCATCACATTTAAATGTTTTCATATAAGGCACAAAACATAGCTTTTGATGCACATTTTGATCAGCTAATGACAAATATAAAACTCCAAACATTTTTATCGTTTTGTACAAGGACAATCATAAAGGTGCTTTATTTTGTACCACCTTTCCCAGTCTTGTGTATTAGGCTTTAACTATAGCTCCATTTTCTTGACTAATGTCCCCGTGCAAAAGATTAAACAAAGAGAAGAGTTACTGTCTATACATTATTTCTTGCAGCTGCAATAAACATATACAATTTTTTAAACTAAGTTATAAATTGATCATTTAAATTTTAAAAAGTGTTTAATCAATCTTAATTTATCGGACAGTTTTTTAATTTCCATCTGTTATGACCTCTCTTTCCCTTGATTTAACAGTCAATATATGCGATCTATAATAAAAGAGTATGTCACAGGTTTGTCACATTTGAAATTAAATTACATGATGTTTGTTGCAGTTGTTATTCAACCTACTGCATAAATGTTCTGTTTTTAGCTGATTACCTTAATGGAATTGCTCTGGCTTATGGTTTCATCATCTCATACACTATTGTCTGTTCTTTTCTGGTTTTTGTCAGTACTAAATGCCATGATGTCAGTGACGTCATCCTATTACAAAATCCAGCCTGTGCTACCATCATTACTCATTGTTTAAAGTAGTCCTGCGCTGTGATCAAGCTATGTGACGGTGCTGTATTGACCTTTCCTGCCGGGCCAGTGGGGATATGAGAGAGGGAAGTGAGATATTGAATGTGATTGAAGTGCAGCCAACAGAGAGTATTTCCCCCAACGAGCTAGAATAATCTGTTGGTTGGACCAGGTCAAGGGATTAAACGGGTGCTGTTCGGCGGCCATCCCGTCTGACCTCAATACACTTAACCTGGCCCAGTCCTTAAGACAAATCGTCTACCTGTTTAGAAGCAGTTGTATAAAGCTACAAAAAAATGCAGTAAGTCTGCAAAAGAAAAGTATGATATTAATAGAAGGCCCAGTTGGTGGTGCAGTAAAATGTTTTTATTTATTTATAATCCTTGAAATGGTGGGAAGTGTTTATTTTTTTGATGAATACCAAATTCTATATTTCATATCAGTTTAACCCAATTTCACCCCCTTTAGCACACCAGCAACTTACTCTGAGCTTCTTACCAAACAAAATTTAGACTACTGCTCCCGAAAAATAAGTAAACCATCGTAGTAAGTAATAATACATTTATCTTTTTGAGAGAGCTTTAATCTCTAAGCCATTGTTATACTTACTATGACACTACAAGTGACTTATGATCCTAAAAATGAGAACCTGAGAAATTATTAGCTACTACTTTCTAACATGTGCAACCTGTGGTTCAACTCCTGCACACTGTAGTTTGATTTTAACTCACCA
Organism: Morone saxatilis; assembly: GCF_004916995.1. Taxonomy (NCBI): domain Eukaryota; kingdom Metazoa; phylum Chordata; class Actinopteri; family Moronidae; genus Morone; species Morone saxatilis. The sequence goes on along the minus strand of NW_023340257.1, from coordinate 13,752,222 downwards.
CCTTGAGGCGCACTATATATCTTTAAAAGGAGCTGTATTGCTTTGGAGCTCTGGAGCTAAACCAAGTTATGTGAATAATGCATCGATCCCAGCCTTACAGTATCACAGTCCACTGTTACACTCTGCATGACTGAACACAAACCCAGTGAACTTGGAAGTCTCTCTGCTAACAGTCCCGGAAGAGATTATCCACTCCGAAGCCCTATTTCAAACGCAATGTCATTTCCTGATGAAGGACGACCACTGAAACAGGCAGACGTTTGACTGGAGAACCTGATGGCGAGCATGCCCTTGTGGGAGACAGCCGCATCTGACGGGGTTTAATATGGACCATGTGCTGTCTGAGGGTAGGACGGACTGAGCTGGTCCTGGTCTTCATGAGCAACTATTGACAATTTCCTCAAGTATGCGTGAGATGCACACAGAGAGGCACACTCCCAGATACACACACACACACACACACACACTTTTTCCATCCTAGTAAGGTTGTTGCATGCAGCTAAAAGCCAGCTAAGCCTGCTCTCACGCGGTGCGCACTATCCTATTTCCATTCTATTAATCAATCTACAACTTTATTAACACTGTAATCAAAAATTATTATCCTTTATAATTTATCTATCTGATCTATCTATCTAATCTATCTATCTATCTATCTATCTTGTAAGAAATGAAGATACTGGTTACAGCTCAATTCTTCGTAGCTGAACCTCCCAGCTTAAAACACTCAAAAGCTGCCTCTGGTCATGGGCATGAATCCAAAGGATGCATGCACTAGAGGATGGGTTCAGCATCCACTATTTCACTTGAGTAAAATTAGAGGAAGCTTGGAGTTGGCCTACATTCACTAAGAAGAAAAAAAAATTAAATAATTTACAGTAATATCTTTAACAATACTGTATGTTTTTATGAATTATACTTTATCCCATGAAGTACAGCAACACTGGCCTGCCTGGGGTTGGCCTCTGTATATTTGCTCAGTCATGTAAAACACCCTGCCTACCGCCAGGGTTTTTGGGGTTTTTTTTTAAAAAAAATTTATTTTTCTGGGCGTTTTTGTGGGGCCCTTTTTTTTTATGTAGAACCCATGGTGGCTGACATGGTGAAACTCCATAGAGTCCCGGCTCCTCCTGTAAATAGTGCTTTATATTTGACCATTGGACAGATTGAAGAAGACCAAGGAAAAAAGACGACTGAAGTAGGGGTGACAACGCTAAGGGCAAACAGGAAAAAATTAAACCCAGACCCTGTGTGGTATGGGACTCTACAGTGAGCCTATTGGGCCCATAACTAAGCAGCACTTCTTAGCTCACTAATTATCTTATTACAGGTTTTATATCAAAAACACGCCAAGAAATCAGTTTTTACAGGGGGGTTTATGTATATGGTCATGGACATTGTTGGCTGGGCGCAGTAAACTTCCTGGATTATACCATAGAGACGCTTGCCAGGCCAACCGCGAGAACTCCCATGGTGGAATCAATCTCCTCCATCTATCTCCATGGCAAGAAAGAAAATAACGCACCTTCCCCAAAAAAGGTGCAAAAACTTTCTCCTAATTCTCATAAATGTGTTTATTTCACCTTATCTAGAACTAAAACATAACCCTCAGGGCACAGTGACACTTAATACCGGAGGAGTGGAAAAGTAATGCACACATGTTGAAGTTTTCTGGTTTAACACAAGTGAAACTGTTGCCAGTGTAATGCAAACGCCTGCATTACAAGCATTTGAACGTATCCAAAAAAAGAGCCCATGTTGATTCCTCTCTTTAGTGCTAATAACTCATACAAGTTAGCTTGGAAATCCAGAGGGCCCACAAATTTTTCCCAGTCTGCCTCTGCCCTCTCATCTTACAGGTTAAGTTGTCAGGATTTTCATGAATCCTGAGCGCCTCCCCACCAGTAACAAAACGTCATTAAAGGTGCAGCGCCGTCCAGGTCTTTTATAACTTCTGGTTAGGGTAAGCTCCACTCTTCTACAAAGCCCACTCCAGCAACATAGACATGGTAATGGGCCTCCGCGTTCTGCTTTATTAATGTGGCTCAAGGGGACACAATCCACAGTGGTGTGTACAATAGTATGAAAACTATATCGTATGGTTTCTTTGTGTGTGTGTGAGTGTGAATGTGTGTGCTTTGTGCGACCCTCACAGCCATTTAAAGGAATTAGTCTGGCACTTACAACTGTGTCGACTTTCCAAAGAATTCATACATAGAGGCCTTACTGAAGAACACTAAGACTCGAACAGAGCACCCCTTTGCTGACGTCACCCACCATCCCACACCACAACCACCACCCACACCACCACACACCCCACACTACACCCACAAACACACATACGTTGAATTAGGAGTGAAGGGATGCAGGCAGCAGATTGCAGACACACAATACCGGTTCTCTTTCCTTTTGTTACACTATCCTGCGTCCCACTCTCACTGCATTCCCACTTTCTCTCTCTTTCGTCTCACAGCCCACCTATCTGGAACTACCATCTATTTTGGGAGCTCAGTGCCGGCCAAGTGTCGGCTGCAATGTGTAGAACACATCACGGGTAGGGGCCCCTTTGAGACAGGATGCTTTCTGGCTTAGGCACAGTGGTAAGTGGGTGTAGGCTACTTTGTAATCTTTCAATCCCTGGCTGTACATTGGTTTTCAAATCCCAGTTTGCACCTTTTTGTGACACATTTGCTATGATGACATTTAAACTCTTTAAATCAGCATTAGACAACTGTGTTATTAGAAATGCTGGGTTAAAAATCAGATTTTCGATACAAATCTAACCTCTGCTCAACTTATTCTTCTTTTTCTGACTTGTCCCTGGTTGGATTTTCACCTGTTGTGTTTCCACATTCAAAACATTCATGACAAAATCAAACAAGATTACTTTGCCTTAGGTTTATGAAGGCTAGAACAATTTTTGCAGAGATGGGTGCCAGTAATGTGCTCCTTATACTGTGGCTCCTCATATGATTTATGATCATGTCTATTACACAGTTAAATATGACAAAAAGCTCTGAAGACAGTTACATTATTGACTGTTTCAGCAAATTGCTTTATTCATTGTTCATCTATCAAAGCTACACGGCTGAATGAGACAAAACAGAGGACCGTGGTGATACATTTCCTACATTTAAAATAAAAAGACAGACAGTATGATAAAAAACAGACCTCACCACATTTCAGCTGCTGACATTTCTACATTTACACTTCAATTCTCATGAGCGAGTTGCTGACATTTTTGTACATTTCACAAAGTTTGCTACATCAAGCAAGTGAATACTCCTAATAAATCAATGTGTTTATTTCAAAAGCACTGGCACTCTTTTTTTCTTTTTTTCAGACAACAGAGAGAACCCTCTGGAGTCTGTCTATTCTTCAGCGGATGTTTTATATGTGTGTAAACTGTAACACATTTTATTTCAAAAGACATGTTTAAAACTGTGAATTATTTATATTTTCAGTGATTTACAATGCCATACATACATACATACACACACTGTGTATTAATAGTGAAACAATAATATTTTGAGTGATTAACACAAAGGATTTGTACATTTATTTTTGTGTCTGTATCACATTCTTATATTTTGGGTTCCTGTCAGCTTTATACTTTGTTAACCTGACAAAAGTCAGACTTATAGCTTTTAGCCATCACCCAGCAGTTATGTCTCTTCTATCACCATCCTGTCCTCCAGGAATGAGGCGTGATTCTCTTTTGCATTTATCTGTTTTTAAATTCATGTGATTCACAGAAAAAATAGACTTTTTTAGTTTTTAAATCAAAGACTGCAGCTGTCGTCTAGACACTGCGTTTGGTATATTTAGCTTTGTGGGCTGTGTAATGGTCCCTGAAATTGTAGTTTTTCAGGAATGAAGAGTATTCCAACAGCTCCAAGCACCATAGTTTACCTCTGCATCAACTTAAAAGAGAAAGTATTTCTCACTTCAGCAAACCATTGCTCTGCCACATATATTTTTTTCTACATGGCAAGGACTCCTGAAGCACTGAAACTGAAGTCCCTTCATTTTTTAATAAAACTTGCCTCAGTGGCTGAGTGTGATAGGACATGGATTTTATTAGAGCATTGTGTTTTCATGAGGTGACAGTGCACCTGGGACCTCATTAAAATCTACTTGGAAGGAGACCATTCTTTTACTTATGCCTACACCTAATTTAGAAAAATGACACTTTCCATCCAATTGCCCGTTCCTGACATATTTGAGCACGCATGGACAAAATTCCCTCACCTCAGTGTCCTAAAGCAGCTACTTTATATGAATTGAAACTTTTAATATTTTAAGATTACGAAGGACAAAATACAGTACAGTTGGCTCACCATACAATACTATTATTATATATGACACCTTAAAAAGGGAGCTGGAGAGCTCATATAATCACATTTGATTTGTCTGTCGCAATAAACAATGAGTTGAGTGAATAGTGCTGATGCTACAGATCTGCAGGATTTCATTTATTGTTTGCTCATATGATTCAGATTTGTTGTTCTTTGTTCTTATCTTCTAATATATCTCACTGTTTTGCAGTAAATTGAATGTTTGTCTCCATCTTGATAAAGGTTATTAGAATGTGTAAATATCAGGGACAATGATGGAAATAAGTCCAGGAAACAGGGATGGTTGTTGATGGTGTTATGTTATTTAATAATACCAAGTTTAAACACTAATTAAGCACCACTTACACACAATCACTTAGAATTATATTTATCCATAATTATTACACAATGTAAATGAGTTAAAACACATTCCTGAACAATATAATAACTTTTTTTTTTATCATGCTTTACCTTAACAGATTAAACATTTCAAAATTTTAAGTAATCAGATCACTTGCATTTTGATCAGTGCATTATGTGTGTGTGTGATCTCCTATTTAGTTCCTGCTTGCTTTAAACCACAAGATGCACTTTTCCCTCAGGGGCTAAAGGCCACAGAGGATTGTGGGAGCACGCTGTGCCACAGGCTGCGGTTGCGTCACCACCAGTATTGAGTCAGGTGCACTCCCAAGGATCTCGCTGCCAGCTGCCGTCGAGGCAGGGATAATCTGCCTAAGCAGCTTTCACATGATTTTACCCACAGGGAAGAATTTAGGAGAGGTTTGTAAACCTCTTCAGACCTGGCCTTGGAGCTTCTTCCTGCTTTGACTTAAGAGGTGAACAAGGGCTGGACAGCAGACACCACACCAGAGAATACTTTAGTCTAAAAAAAAAAAAACTACTCCACGTATTTGCAATTTATTCCACCCTGCCAAATCTAGGATATGTGCATCTTGTCCATTAGTGCTTTGTTCTCGGAATTTCTATTTCAAAGTATGCTCAAACACATCATCTATCACTCCATTAGCCATTATATTGCAAGCCAGTGATAAGGCACATAGATCACATCTTAAATAGATGTCCTGAGGGAGAATATCTCTACAGCAGATAAAGAACAGAATTCGATTTATCTTCTTGAAGAAATTGTCTGTGACCTTCTCTGTGAGGGTCAGAGGACCTTGAACAGACGAAGTTAATCTACTAACAGTTAGGGGTCAAAGTCAATGGCCTGATGTCGATACATGCTGTGCAAAGATGTGACTGGTATTACATTTTCCAAACTATATTAGTAAAATTCCCTTAAAAAAGAAGATATTTTTGCTTTAAAAAAAACTTATGGAAATATGGCTTTCATGACCATTTTAAATGAGTAACAATATATAATCTAAAAATGCTAACCAACCATTCAGCCAATAGCAACATTTTAACACGTCATAGCATAAAAGCAAACATGTAATCAATACCATGAGTTATGGCTTTCCATAGAGGTCCCAGGTCTCTTCTATGAATACTGATATAAACTCACTGGGACACCTAAAGGAGCCAATGTTAATGTTTCACCTGTTTTTTTTGTGTGTGTCTATTCTAGGTTACAGTTACGCACTGTAAAGAGGCTGTTTTTCTGCTAGTGCAGTGAACTGAGAACATGGCGTTGGTATCTAATTTCTGTCTGCCGTATCATAATCTTAACAGAAATCAACATCAGAATTTTAGTTCATGTTAAGTGCCGAACTGACAGATAACTGCACTACAGTACAGCATTACGATACAGCACTAGTCACTATCTCAACTTCATATACAGTAAATTGCTTGAGTAAGGACTTGCTATTACTGCTCAGAGCAGCTCACACCTTAAGAAGATTATTGTTTATGTTCCCTCTGGCAGTATAATGTATGTCTCCAAACAAGAAAGTGAGTTAGTTAAGTCCATAAGCCTCGAGCCCGGAACACCAAAGTGCTGTAGTTCCCCTTTCGCCATGTGACTCTGAACCACGAGTCGAACGAAGATAAAACAAAGTACCTATACATTATTAAAATTCAGTGCTGCCAATAATGTTGAAAAATGGAAACAGACACAATTTCTGTAATTATAAAACATTTGCGAGTGTATGACACAGCAAAGTACATATTATACAGCCCCTAATTCCAATTTTAAATGCTTTCAACTTAATGATAAGTTTTATGCTGTAACATAACTGTGAGCCAGTAATGAATATATTATGATTGATGGTGTGTAGGTTGACTCAGTCCTCCTTTAATGATGCTTCTCCATCTCTCTGTTTGCAGCAGCTGTCTGTTCACCTCTTTCTGTGATGCTGTTCTGCTCGCTCACCCCTGCACAGCTGGCACAGCAGCTGGCACAGGCACAGGTACAGGCCACCCAGGTCTAGCAGCACGGGTGTGGCACATCTGGATGGCAAAGAGGGAGGAAGAGAGGGGGGTGCACACACACAAATTCAAATGCATACGACCAGAAAGCAAAACAGCCTCATCCTGTTGGGTCAGGTGGATTCAACTTACTGCAGGTGTTTCTCCTCCTCATGCATCCCCTCCTTCCACGATCTCTTAATGCACTCACAGGCCGATTCCCTGAGAGAGGATCAGGCAGACGAGTCACTGACCTGAAACTAACCTACACAACACACAGGGTCAAGGTGTGACCCTTATATACACTGGTGTGGTGCATTAATGCAGGTACTGGCAGTGCTACCTAAAGAGGATGTACGGGAGAGAGAGAGAGAGTAATCCCATTGGTGTTTCCCGGCTGTGTGTGTGTATGTCACTGGGGTGATGGAGGATTGTGGGGGTGGAGGGGGATGAGAAAAAGGTCTGCCAAGCATAAAGGACAGAGAGTTAAAGAGGAGCAGACAAGAAGATAAGGAGATTGGGACACAGACAGGGAGCTAAGAGCCAGACCACGTTAAAGGTATTCGAGAAAAGAAGACGATGTTCTTCAGGCAGGCTGAGGAAAGGAGGGTGCCCAGTTCTTGCTTCCATCTGCGGTGTTAAGTAAGAGCTCGAGGAGTGAAAGAAAGCAACAGAGAGCATGTGTGCAAGGGAGAGTAAGCCGGGGCATCTGGTTTTGTTAAGGCCTCAGAACATTCCTTCCCTCTGTTCGACTCTGGCTGGCAGCTTTTAAAGGGACACGTTCGCTCTCATATCCTGCTCTGGGCATCGCCCTCTCTCTTGAAGTTCGATTTACAGCCGCTGAGGGTCACAGGCAAGATGTCTGTCTGTTTATATGTGTGCTCTTCTGCATGACACTCGGGGTTGTTACAGGAGAGAAATGTTATATATCTTTTTAATGACATGGGAGTAAAAGCAGAAGCATGTTGATGACAGCAGACTTGAGCTGTCTATCTTTTTATTTTCTTATTTAAAGATCTGTTCCAGACATGTCTTAAGACATATACAAAGTGTGCTTGGAACAATATTGTGTGTCTGTTATGTCTTTTCTGCAAAAAAATTCCACATTAAAATCCTCGAAAAAGGCATCTACACCTTTTACCTCATTAAAATGACAGAATCTATAAATATGTTATTTCCTGCTGGACACTTCTATAAGTTGCAAACTGGACCAGGATTGACTTCCAAACTATTTGTAATGTCTCATGATTGTAGGCCTGTGCCTTAAAATCTGTTGAAACTTTCCATTTTCAGCAGATGAACGAATAAGAAACTACAATGCCTGTGAAATGCATGAAAAGGCTAAAGTCCTTCTCTACAGACAGTGTTTGGTTTGTCCATTCTGGGATACTGTAAAAACATAGCGGTTCAACATGGTGGCCTCCATGGAAGGCGACCCGCGGCATCTGTAAATATAAAAGACTTATTCTAATTTTACTCATTCTTTTTAGTTTCGCATAATATTTTCCATTTCTGCCAACAGATCATCCTAAATGTTACACACTGGACCTTTAAGTGTCATAAGTTTGGGGATTTTCTCATTATTCATAAAACACACAAACACAAATCCACTGTAGCCACTATCAAGTAGGATTCTTTGATTAGTATCAACAATAATATTAATATAGACAAAAAGTGGAACCACCCTGTCAATGTTTTTATATATAAAATAATGATTCAACTTTAATAGCTTTAACTGTGATTACAGATCTATTAAGCTCCAGCTTTAGTAGACAGCTTCTAGTCTTTTGGAGGTTTAATTTCACTGGAAAATTTTGTATAGCTAATAATCCATTTCAGATGTTTTGTTTTTCCTTAAAATTTTAACGAGGAGTTGTATTTCAAGCCTGAAATAAGAACAACAACTAAAAAAACCTAAGATGTGACTGCTGATGCTCGACTAAAATTTGTTTTTGGGATGATGCAAGCCAGGTGAAACTTAGTGTGCCAACACAGTATAACAACATTATAATAAACATGTCATTAAAAACAAACACTAAACCGCACAGCTATCATAAAAACAAACCCAAAATGACAGAGATGAGTCTGCAGTCCCATGATGCAATGCTTTTGTTTCATGATACAGCAGGTGTCATGGTATGAATCTCAACACATGAACATGCTGCATAAGTAACAGGGTTTTCACGCAGTGGCTGACAGTGCTTGTTATTTCACACGATGGTCAGAGGCTGGATCGGTCATTATCCTCATGTCACTCTTGCGGATGGACAGGTCTTCGGTGCAGGAAAGGGCCGACCACAACAGTTCTTCAGCTGGCAGCTTTAGC
>NW_023340257.1:13742968-13743189 GCF_004916995.1 Morone saxatilis | reverse complement strand
AGCTTGCCAGTGAAGAACTGCTGTAGGTCAGCCAGCGAGCACTCTGTACCAAGCATGTCCATACACATATCATAACCTGAAGAAAAGTATGGACATAACATCAGTGAAGTCAACCATAGTTTCTCCTGAAAGTGACATTTTAAAGCTTTGATTTCAATTTGCAGCTTGCTGCCATCTGTGATAGTAACAATAGTAACTAATAGGATGGGACACCTCAAACA
>NW_023340257.1:13742641-13742914 GCF_004916995.1 Morone saxatilis | reverse complement strand
ACTCCTGTTAGTCATAATATCTCTTCAATGAAAAAGCAATTCCCAAAATCACCATTAAGGCACAAATTAGCAAGTTAAATAAGTTGTTGAGGCCATAACTTTTTCTGACAAAATAAATTAAGGACTTTGTATTTCAAGAGCAAATTTGGGACCTTTTCTATGGAATTCTATGCCGCTGGAGATTTTTTTGGAGAAAGCATCTAGCAACCATTACTTGTGCTCCATCTTAAGGCGCTTCCACATTGGCTTCAGCTTTTGGCCATGGTGGCTGCC
>NW_023340257.1:13738250-13742556 GCF_004916995.1 Morone saxatilis | reverse complement strand
ACACACACACACACACTCCTTCTTTCTGGGCTGGCTTTAAAGGGAACTTGTTGTGGGAGAGAGGTGAGGAGGTAGAGAGAAAGATACAGAAGAGAAAAACTTTATAACATTCTTTTGTCTTTATTTGTGAATACTGTGGTTTACAGTGCGTTTGAATGTGTGTGCAAATGTAAACAAACAAGCTGTGTGTGCGTACCGGCACAGAGAAAGCCTGAATCAGACATGCCAGCCTACTGTTTTAGCATGCTCTCTGCTTTTGCTATAATTGAATACAGAAGTCTTTGCTAGCTAGATAACTTGGCCTCTGGTTACAGCCTGGAACTCCTGATAGAAAACAGCTCTTGTCCTGTGGGGCAGTTCAGTTTACAGCAGCAATACAGGGCTGAATGAAGGAATTTTCCTTGCAGTTCAGACACTTCCACTCCCTTGGGTGTGTGACTGCTTCACCAACATGTCAAGTATTTTGTTATTTCACCTTGAGAAAACCCCACAAATTTCCATCCCGGTGAATGTCAGTTTTAGAAATTTTGGTAGAAGGATGAAGCCCTTAAGAGTAACTACACAAGGCTAATTTGGTCCATCATCTTCTTTGCTATGAAATGGTTTTGAAAGTTTAACCATGGCCCAATCAAGTGTTAGAAATTAATAGTGACAAGAAAACCCTTCATGTGATGTACCACTTTAACATCCCCTCTCAGCTGGCCACTGTGTAATACTTACGAGTTGCCCAGGATTTGTCTTGCCTGGCTTCCATTCAGCTGGCTTGACTTCAACTATTGCAGTCAGTCCGTCTGAAAAGCCTTTCCCTAGCAGCATATTCTTTCACAGTTCAAGGACAGGACTTTGGGCAAACTTGCTCTCAGCAGCACCGCGAACCCAGCAACCCCTGGAAACTCAACGAACCCCACGCTGCTCTGAGCAACAGTGGAAAGCTCTGGACTGCAGAGACACACAAACACACATGCACACTCAATGTGACCGAATGGTCCTCTTCCACTGAGACAAGAACTCTGAATGGGCCTCGATCCTATACTGAATCCATTGTGGGTGTGTATTTTTGGAGATGAGATCCAGGTCAAAGGGTTTTCCTTTGTTAGCACATTTGTAAAGAGGCACCTGATAGCTCCATTTGCCTTTGTTACCAGTGTGGAGATAAGTTTCTTCTGGTGTTTGACAGATTGTATTTAAACTGGGATGGAGATTACATTTTTCCGGAAAGATGGAGTGAGAGGTAAACAGATAAAAGGAATGAGAAAGGACGATGAAAAGAGAACTGAAAACACCAACAAGGTCAGAGATCAGCGCTGCTACAATAAAGCAAACTGGTGACCATGTAATAACCCCAATTTGACAATGGATGAAACAACAAGCCTCCCTCTGGCCAAAAAGCACAATTTGGCAACTTCAGCTCAAAACATGATGTGCAACAACAGGAGCACTTAATATTTAGAATCACATTGCACGCTAAGCCCAGCTAGGAGAAATATCTGCTGCACATTGAAGAATATGAGTGAAGTTGTAGCATTAGCTAGAAATGTGACACTCTTGAGGGCAAGAGGATGAGAGTTCATTTCTAACTGAGAAACACACACAAAACACAGTCAGGGGAAAAAAGGACACCTTTTATCATTATCAGCTTATTTTTACTTTGTATATAAGTTGTTAATTGTGTTATAATTATTTTAGCCTAATACAATCTGCAATCATTCTGCCACAGCCGCAGCTTCCTCTGGAACATCTGCATCAAAAGTGTTAAAAATGAGAGTCAGAAAAACCTGTTTTCTATACTGTCTGGACATGCAAGGCTGAAGGGGGAATTGAAAGAAACACAAGAATGACAAAACAAAAAAGGGCTATATGAAATTAATTTACATCCTCATTATATACCAATTACATCCATTGGTTGGTTTTTCATATAGCATGAAAAATGAGTTGCGCCTCTGGTGAATTAAAAAGTCAGTTGTGACAGAGAGCTCCAGCTTGTTTCCCTCTTAATGTAATTTTCAACCCCTATTATTCCTTAGCTATGTCCTCTCTCTGCTCACGATATGTTACGCATGCACACTACATGCACACAGAGGCCATCCCAGAGTGGAGAACACAGTGTACCAGAGGAGTGATTTATTACACAGAGCTGACGATTCCCAGGACAATTACAGCCAGCCTAAGCAACAGGCTGAAAATGGCTTCTTGGAGTGTGTACGCACAAACACACAAACACACAAGAAGCACACAGGGCATGTGCGTATGAGTGATTTAAGCAAAGATTCAAGCTGTGTGCAAGCGATAACTTAAGTCATGGAGAACAAGGCCGAATGTCCCCAAATTGAGTCATTATTCTTAGGTTAACATCCACGGAGAAACATCCCAAATATGTTTGTATTTCAGCTTTTCCTGAGGCAGCACAGTGACTGCTTAGGAGACAGATGGACTAAATATCCGTTAAGCTCCAAAAAAGCAAAGACAGACCTCTGATACACAAACAAAAACTAGGCCAAAAGGTGTGTTTAGTGGTGATGGGGATGAGGTGGTGCTTAACTTGGGGTTAGAATGAGGGCAAACGTTAAACTGAAGTGAAGTTTGAAAGTAACACCTTAACTAGTGTTCGAAAATGCAAAGTCACTGAGTGAGGCTTTAAAAATGAATTACGACCGACTGACACTTTGCAAACAGCCAAGGTTCAACATTCCCTCATACAGAAAGTGATTTGACTTCACACACAGAGCGCTTCCTCTGAGGGATGGGAAACACCCGGCGGCTGTGGGTTTGGTTTGAACTGTAATAGTCTTTCTCTGTAACTTTGACTGATATCTAATTGCTGAAGTATGATTTTTTTTAAAACACACAGAGGATGGAGAAAGGATTAAATCTACGAATGCTTGCCAGAAACAACATATCCCAGAGGGCTGTGCAGGGAATGACTTGGCCAACACGAAAGAATGGGAAGCCCCATGAATCATTCCAAGAATGCCATTTCTTATCCAAAGTAGATCGCAAAAAAATGCATCCAGTCTGTATTGGGACATTTGTACAGTTTCAGTGCCATGGGAATAAGTGATAATGCAAGCACATTTTTTCTCCTGCAGCATGCGATAGCAAAAAGCTAACATGGGGATACTAGATGCCACCACAGAAAGATTTAAGCCAGATTGCAAGCTGTATGTAAATGTAGGGTTAATACCACGTTGAGTACACCATAGTTGTTTTCTATACGAGCAGGATAATCTTACATATGTGCTAGCTGTGTTATGAGGATGAGAGCAGCTTTGCAACAGATTCTGGCAAGCTTCTTATCGGGCATCAACAATATCAATTTCACAAGTAGTATCACCCAGCCCTTTGGTTTTTTTTGGTATCGCAGTAATCTAACTTTTTTTCACTTGAATGCTGCGAGCTTGGCGGAACAGTTAATGTTAGCTTTATTACAGCGACCTAACATAAAATTATTATTTACATTAGTAGGGATCCAGTCATCTGGCATTAGGTTCTCCCACCCACAATGGTCATGAGAGTTTGTAGTAATACAAGTCTAAAGTCTAAACCACTTTGCTTGTACCTTGGAAAGAAAACCTTACATTATAAATTTCAGTGTACAACGCTACAAAAATAATCCACAACATGTGTTCAGTGGCATTTGTTTTAGAGTTTACCGTAATCTATAATTCTATAACGAAAAATGGCTATTTCTCAATCCAGCTCAACCTAAAAAAATGCTTCCTTTGCTTCTGCATTCTTGTAAGATTTGTCACATATGATGCACAAAGACATGGCGCGTGTGTCTTGGTTCTGATAAGCAGCTCATTTACAGTTAAATATCAGTCAGATTTATTTTTCACTTCTGATCACACTGGAAAGCATGCAGCACAATCAACTGTGTCATTTGCACTCTTCCAGATATAAACAAGGATCCATGTTTGTATTAGTCCTGCTCTGAGATTTTAGAAACTCTATTAATGGCCACATGAAATGCTTTAAATTGCCAAAAAAATGACAACTAGTCTAAAGTATTTGGGAAAACAGGTGATTATTAAAATTCTATCCTTTTGCAATCCCTGGTGTTGATGTCAGTATGTGCCTGTTTAGACATGTATATCATGTTTACACTGATAGTGTAGCGTGCCATCGTCTAAATTTCAGCTGGTCTGCACAAGATCATATGTGCACACCCAGCCCCCATAAATCTCTCGCCATGACGAATTGCTTTCAAGTCAAGAGTGGATCAATATATTTGCCAGTGCTTTCCTCGTGCAGCCTTGAATGGGATTAGTGAGAAGAAAGGGAGTGAATGTCAGGAGAGACAGACACA
>NW_023340257.1:13733453-13738235 GCF_004916995.1 Morone saxatilis | reverse complement strand
CACACACACACACACAAGCAAACATTGCTAAAGAGTAATTCTCGGCGAGAGGCATACACTAACACTCTGTCAGAGTAGGTTCATCATTCATACTGCTTGCTTCTCAAAATGACTGGAACTGATCATTGTGAGCGTGTTTGCGAGAGGAATATTGTGTATGCATGAAGTATGTGAGCGAACAAATGTATGCTTGCATGGGGAGATGGGGGGGGGGGGACCTGTCCACGCCCTGTTTTATAGAAGCAGCTTGTTTCTCTTCCAACACACACTCACACAGTGTGAATTATAAAATGCCACTTGACTCTGCGGAAAATGAGCAAGTCAAAATGAAACCAGTTACAGTTGGAAGTGAAAGAACAACTTCCAGTAGTAGAAAGCAGGAACGTGCATAAGGACTGAAGCCCCGGAAAGGGCTAATGTGTTCCTCATAAGAGGTTTTGTCTAGTACAGATGTTCCCCTTGTAGGAAACATCCAGTAATGCCTCAAAGTGCAGTAATAAGAGGTTTTCCTCTAATTTAGGGGTTGGGGGTGAAGGAGAGGAATGCAGAGAAAGACAGCAGTATGGGTGGGGCCCATGAAATATACATAAACAAGTGACTCACACTCACACACACACACACACACACACACCATTGTATCTCAACAAGACATTTTTGGTCCAAAAATACACATTCAAACACAACAACCTGACAGCAATTATGCCATAGTCATTATCCACACATGTGTGAAATTTTGCAGCCCCCTTTGATCCTGTGAGCAGAGCTTGTTAATGCACTGATTTCCTTCAAGTGCATGATGGTATTTGCTTAAGGAAGGGGTGATGTCAACGGGCAGGAAGTCAGCAGGTGGGAAAGAGGAAGAGGAAATGGCCCTTCCAGTAAAGTCCTGCAGTGTGTCTAACAGGATTTTATACTGAGCATCTGGGGCCAGGAATGCATGGGAACAGTATAGAGTATGTGAGTATGTTTGTGGATGTATTTGTGTAGGAAGAAAGGGAGGCGGGGTGGTGTGTGTGCCTCAGTGATGTCATGAAGTGAGAAGCAGACAACCTGGTCCTGGTGTTCCCACCACGCACAGATGAGACAATGACGCAGCATGACTCTAAAATTGCGGACGTGTGTGTGTGTGTGTGTGTGTGTGTCTGATGCAAGCTCCCTGTGAAGGACACAGAAAGTGTCAAATTTTCTACACACATGTGCACACACACACCACACACACACACACACACACACACACACACACACACACACACTGTAAAAGACTGTAAAAGACTTTTGTTGTTTTTAGTCAATTTAAAATTTTTCCCCCTCTTCCTCTCTTCTCTTCCTACAGCAGTAAGAAGGTGGAGTCTGAGGGTGGGGCTAGCGCTGCTAAGAAGGATTCCAAGAGGAAGAGAGAGTCGTCAGTCAGCGACGAGGTGGAGGTGAAGTCTCCGCCCCCCTCACCTCCAGAAGAAGAGGACGACGATGGCGTGCAGGTACGGGCCGCGCACTAGAAAGGCAGTAGTGCTGTTTGAACTTTCCAGTCCTAATAAATAAAATTCCACAGAGGATTCAAAGTCATTGCTGATGTTGCGCTGCAGAAGGCGCCCATAAAACCTTTGCAGATCCCTCAGTGTCACAGCCTGTAGCAATAGAAGGCGTCTACTGTTTGTGTTGTAAACCAGCTTTGTTGACAGACCAAGCAGACAGGTCCCACTGCCAAGTTCACATGAGCAGCACTTTTTGCAAGATTGAAAATGTACTCATTTTACGTGTATTTTGTTTGGAAGTTGCTCTTTTTGAGGAACCAGCAGAACTCTATTATATCCCTCCTCAAACACATCCATTTTTTTTAATGCGCAAATGTGATTATATGGGCCATGTAAACAGAGCAGCATCTGGCTATTAGCTGCATAAAGAGTTGTGGCTCTAATTCAAATAGGAAAGCACCTCAATAGCAGTACATCCTCTTTAGCCCATTCACTACAGCAGGTTTTTTTGTTTTACATATTATTTGGCAACATTTTGAGCCGAGCAAATTTGGTGATGTTTTCTTCAAAGTCAATATAGGAAACACGCTGGACTATATTGAACAGAAGAATGAATAATGAAAATGAAGTCTGTTTCTTGGAGGACAGCCTGGTGAATGATAAGCAGACTATAGTTTCCTGTCTGCATCTCTGATTTAATATAGCTTAATATACTATCATCCCTCTTTGGAGATGGTGTTTATTTTTTTATTTTTTAATGAAGTGAAGGATATGGTGAGAAGTCATCCAGTTGCTGAGCTGGACAGGTTACAGAACTACAGCCGATTTAACAAAACCTTTCTGTCTCTCCTTCCCGTCAAACAGAAGCGTCGCTCCAGCCGTCAGGTGAAGAGGAAGAGGTACACTGAGGACCTGGAGTTCAGGATCTCTGATGACGATGACAGCGGCGACGACTCACCAGCACCTAAGTCACCATCATCATCACAACAGCAGGTACAGCTCTGCTTTCTGTCATTGGTTTAGAGTGTGTGGCCACAGTCTGACGTTGCAGATCTTCAGACATGGCAGAGTTGAATGATATGAGTATGTATACAGAAAGAACTCCCACTGAGGTATCCATCTCTGAACTATATTTGGGGAGATACCTTGACGTTTTTCTGCCAGCAAACATTCCCGTCTATCTATTGCATCTGTGAATATTCCCTCGATAAAATTAAATTGAGTATTCCATGAAGATTTTATGCACCCCTAACACATGGCATTTGAAAGTAAAAGTTCCTGCCTCTCCTTTATAAGATTTCTAACGTTTTCTTTTTGTGTCTACAACAAAAACAGTCAAGTACCAAAAGCTGGCATCAAGTGTGTGTGGTTAGATTTAGCCCAATGTGCAAGGAGAGGACAAAAGCAGTAGTTTCTCCCGCCTCCTTTTGTTAATTTCAAGAGGAATCTGACCAATTTGGAACCCGGTGGCATAAAAATAACTATATAGAAATAGCTAGACTTCTCGCTGATGGTCTTGTTTGTTTATGTAGGTCATATCATATCAAACCACTTGAACTGCTTGTAGTACATCTAAATGTACAAATATTCTTAAACATCCAACAATACTAGCGCTCGCTACCAGCATTTTGTTTTGTCCGGTGACATCCAATGATAGTGAAAATGCAAAACACATTACATTTGCCATGTCAGTTTTACCGGAAGAAACAGTGAGTTGTGAATGGCTTTAGCTTTGACAAAGACGTTTCAGACCTGGGTTTAGAGGAATTCTTTATCAGCAGCTGGATCAGGAATGTGTGACAGGCTGGATGAAGCTCCAACATTTAAGTTGTTCTGTGTGTTTTTCAGGATGTGGCTGAGGCTGAGGGGCCTGTTGTGGAGAAGATCATGGGCACCCGCAACACCAAGAAACAGGTGAGATACTCAGACACACACACACACACGCACGCCAGAGATACAGAGACATAAACACACGGACACTCTGGCAAGAGTCATGGGTTACGTCATCTGATTAGCCGCTCCACAGCTGGCCTAAGCAAATTACACACACACACACACAGAGCTCAGGCAGCATGTATTCACTTGGTAAGCGGATACAAGACTTCTTGTATTTTAGTATGCATGCGTGTTTGGAGCTCGGAGTGTGCGTGTGTGTGTATTTGATTTGCCAAAAAAGGGCGGATTTGCCCTGCATTTGCATCTGCTGTTCGTGTGTGTCGTGTGGTGTGCACACGTGTGTAGAAAATTGACATTCTGGCTCCTTCACAGGGGAGCTTGCTATCACACACACACACACACACACACACACACACGTCCGCAATTTTAGAGTCATGCTGCGTCATTGTGCTCATCTGCTGCGTGGGTGGGAAACACCAGGACCAGTGTTGTCTCTGCTTCTCACTTCATTGACATCCACTGAGCACACACCATCCACCCCGCCTCCCTTTCTTCCTACAAAATACATCCACAAACATACTCACATACTTCTATACTGTTCCCATGCATTCCTTGCCCCAGATGGATCAGGTATAACATCCGTTAGACACACTGCAGACTTTACTGGAAGGGCCAATTTCCTCTTCCTCTTTCCCACCTGCTGACTTCCTGCCCGTTGACCATCACCCCTTCCTTAAACAAGATACCTATCATGCCCACTTGAAGGAAATCAGTGCCATTAAACAAGCTCTGCTCACAGGATCACAAAGGGGGTGCAAAATTTCACACATGTGTGGATTTGGATAATGACTATGCATAATTTGCTGGTCAGGTTGTTGTTTTTTAATGTGTATTTTTGGACCAAAAAATGTCTTGTTGAAGATACAATGGTTGTGTGTGTGTGTGTGTGTGTGGTGTGAGTGGTGAGTCACTTGTTTATGTATTATATTCATGGGCCCACCCATACTGCTGTCTTTTTCTGCATTCCTCTCCTTCACCCCAACCCCTAAATTTTAGAGGAAAACCTCCTTATTACTGCCACTTTGAGGCATACTGGGATGTTTCCTACAAGGGAACATCTGTACTAGAAGAACTCTTATGAGTGAACACAATTAGCCCTTTCCGGGCTTCATTCCTTATGCTACTTCCTGCTTTCTACTAACTGGAAGTTGTTCTTTCACTTCCAAACTGTAACTGGTTTCATTTTGACTTGCCTCATTTTCCTGCAGAGTCAATGGGCATTTATAATTACACTGTGTGAGTGTTGTGTTTGGAAGAGAAACAAGCTGCCTCTATAAAACCCGAGGGCGTGGACAGGTCCGCCCCCCCCAGTATGTTAGGGATGAACATCTCTCGTGTTTTCTTTTGATATTAA
>NW_023340257.1:13732776-13733428 GCF_004916995.1 Morone saxatilis | reverse complement strand
AAAATACTAACTGAACAGGAGGGAGAGAAAAGGCGCCTGAGAGAGTGGGATACAGAAACAAAGTGGTAGAAGTAGGGATGTGAACAGTGGGTAAAGGGGCCCAACATAAAGAAAAGATTTGTGTGCTTCCTCCGGCTGTCATCTCCCTTCCTACCACTGGGAAGAAGTGTGTCAAAGACTACATTGTTTCTCTTTATGTATCTGTTTGTGTCCATCCCTTCCTCTGGCTAAATGCCCCTGTACACACAAATGCATCCCCGCTCTCTCTCTCTCTCTCTTTCTCTTTCTGTATATATATCCTTTGTCACCCTCCCCCTTTAACTAGCAGTTTAGTTAGGGTGCTGAAAGACAGGAAATGCCTGTAGGGCATATGAATAAGAAGTGGCAGCTGCCCATGCGTGGTACAAATCCAGAGAATCTCCTCAGTATCATCCCTTCACCCCACCCATCCTCCCTTCAAGGAGAAATAAGACACAGAGGGCTGAAACATGCCACAGACCACCTCCAAACTGACCAATGTCATCTTCTTCACAAAAGATTCACATTTTTAAAAAATGCAAACCACTGGTTGACTCCTTGCTACCGCACTTTTATGGTATACAACCTTGCGAATAGCTGAAGGAAAAAAGATCAACCGTTCAGGGAAGTAATT
>NW_023340257.1:13682171-13732766 GCF_004916995.1 Morone saxatilis | reverse complement strand
AACACTGAACTGGAAGCGATCAACCGTTAAACACAAAGAAGTAATAGATTAAAAGAAAGTTTGGTCCGCCACTACCCCATCTGAATTTACACGTGGTTTCTAAGATTTCCACAAGAAAATTATTTAGCCAAGGTCGAATGCTATAGAATTTCATTTCCAGACCAACTTAGCTAGTAGATGACGGCTTATAGAATAATCACACTCATTGAGTAAATTTGCTTTGCTCGATTTAAGATTAAACCCTGCATAATTCGATTTTTTCGCCCTATTTGAACACCTTTTCAGTTGATACGGTAAACCACCTTACCCGTTTCCAGCAGATACGAAGGAAGACTATCATTCATTTGTTGTGTTTTTGGCCACTTGATGAATGTAAAACTAATATTCACTCTTCTTTTAGCTCCTTTCGTTGTCTCCAGCAGCTCCTGGGGGGCAAATATCTCTGCTAAATGCTCCTCTGTGTTCACCAGCTAGTTGCTGACTGTGTATGTCAGCTGTTTGGTGCTGAGCACATAGTGTACTGTGGGTTTAAAACCTTTTTGCTGAAAACAGCTGCCTGCAACAATGTTGTGAGTGTCAACCAAAAACAGTAAATTAAAACCCAAATCTTTCAGATATGACCACAAAATTTAGGGTGACTCAACAGGAGGAAGGATCAAAGAGGAGTAAAATGCCAAAGTTGCCACTCAAGTTTAAGGAATTTTGTCTATTTTAAGTCTTTTTTACATCTATCAATAAAAATCTGTCTTTTTGCCTAATGTCTCTGCACTGGACAGTCTTCCTTATAATTAACCTAGCCAACCATCCTACGTTGATTTGACCTCGGACCTCCGCCTTTCACACAAACATTTACTTCACGCAGTCCAAACCCAACTGTCTTAAGCATGTCGTCTCCAGCTGCAGATCAGCGCCCATCGAGGGGTTACCATGCTAATGTTGGTGGGTCCCCACACAAGGTAGAGGCTGTAATTTGGTTTATTGGTTCCTGGTTTAATGAGGTAATTTCTAATTAGATTGAAAAAGATTAAGAAGCTCTCATCTATTGCACTGACAGAAGATAAAATGATAAGCTGATGACAGTTTGGTTGGTCAACGAAAAACCATGGCAAGTCGAGGTCAACTGCCATCACACTCCACTGAACAGTGTGTGTGTGTGTGTGTTTGTGTGTGTGTTGGGGGCATGGCTGGGTATGTTAGACCAAAAAAAAAAAAAAATGTTTGTATAAGTGTGTGTATCTGTGAGTGAGTGTGTTTCCTGCCGTTCTGGCCCCAGCTGTACCCAGATGGCCTGAGAGCACAGTGTGCTAAGCTAACAGAGACGAGACAGAGACATTCACCCTCAGTGAGCTGGAAGAACACTGTGGTCTGACAAACATAATAATACACATTTCATCCACAGAAGTTACTCCCTATTAAATATCTTCCATTTCATTGTACAGGTGTTAATGTAACGCATTAATTATGACAACGTTAGCACACAACAGCTTTAACCATTGAATAAATGTGCTAATGGTGGTTACCACATGACTAGATTGAGGTAATTAGTGACGCATTTACTCAAGTAAAACCATCCTAGTCTAGTCTAAATGGACTTTTTACATTGACATTTTAAGGAATTTAATAACTAATTTGCCCAAAAGAGGTTAAAATTAAATTTAAGTTAACTAAACTGTGTCATTGTGTTAAAGTACAACAGCTAGTTTATTTATTTATTTTTATCCTGCGTTTCTTTTTTTAGTCACAGTTGATAAGATATCGCACACACAACTCGATTAATAATTAATAATTAATTGATCTGGGACTGGGAGTATTTAAGTACATTACATTTAGAACGATACAGAGTAAACCAGAAAATAATTTACTCTTATTGCTCAATTCAATAACTGATTATGAGAATTGTTGCAGAATAATTTTCGGTCGTCCGAAGCTCATTCTTCAGTAAACTACATACAGAGAGACATCGTGCCAAGTATAACAACAGTGAAAGACCGTGCAACTCAAGTGTAGTTATTCAGTATACTGATAACACCAGTGCAGCCCACACTAAAGAAACATTTGTACCAGAGTTTTTGGCGCATGCATCTACCTGTATTTACTACTTTTTCTCCTTTTAGTCTGTCCTTTGCCCCTTTCTATCACTTCTCTCTGCTTCCTGACCCTCCCATCTCTTATGCGCTTTGCTAAGCTATCTTCTTCTGCCTTCTGATCTTTCATTGTCCTCCAGCTCCCTTTTTTTCCGCTATCTATTTTGTCCTTTCATATCATCTTCCATGCTCTACCTTCATTTTATCCCTTTCTCTCCTCCTTATCCTGCTCCGCTCTCTCTGTGTCTTTAGGTTGGTCAGTTCAGCAAGGCCGAGCTACATTCCTGGGATGCCTGCTACATATGGTCCACATTCCAGCCGGTCTACCGAGAGGCCCACCGCTCCTCACCGCTGGCCCTGTAGAGACCAGCCCAAAGTTGAGCCTGCTACATTGCTTCAGCCTAAAATAATCTTAACACAGCTTTAGTTTAGCTCAGCCTGTGCCTGCAGCTGCAATAATCAAAACTCAGAGCTAAAAGCTCCAACCTGGGCCTACAGTGAGGTTTAATTTATATATCTGTCCTTGCATATAGGCTGCTGTACTCTCTTTGTCTGTATATCTGTGTCCTCGGGGTTCTAGCTGGGGCTCTATCTAGGCATGCGTGTACATATACTACAATGCACAATAACTGTTCTTTAACTAGATCACCTACAGACACACATTTAGGGTGAATATCCCAGGAAATCATCTCCTGGCTCAATTTTTTTACTTACTTACTACGTGCAGGTACAGTACAGGCACAGTCACGCTGCAGACAAAACTGTTTAGGATTACTCTCCCAAACTAGTGCAGGTTAACTCATTACGTCTAAATTTAGCAGATAAAACTAGGCATTTGTTAGTTGGTTTTACATTTTTGTTGCTAGAGAGAACTTTTCCAGTGGGCAGGCACACATAGTGCAACATGTGTTGTACATATGAGTATATGGGTCTGGTCTGGTAAACCACACATAGTCTTGCTGAGGAGTGGCAGCAATCTCTCTCTCTCCATGAGGCAGATACAATAGTCGAGAATACTGTTAGTGCTGCATCACCAACAACTATATCTCAGACTTTGCCATGCTGCACACACCCACACATCTCTGTTCTGTGCATGTGTGCACATGCAAGCACAAACAGACTATATCTCTCTGTCCATCAGACGGTACCGTACACACACCTTCGTACAGCATGACAACACCTGCAAAAGAGCTTTGGTTGTTGTAACCAGAGGCAGACACACACCCTGGCATCCACTTACGATTTCTATAGAATTAGCCTAAGCTAGTCAAAGTTTGCTCTCCGAGGCTGTCTGGGTGTGGCCATAAAAATGTGCAACCTCACTGCAGCTACCGCATTTCCACCGCAGATCCTCCCCTCTTTGATTGACCATCAATAACAGTCAATATTCAGTCCTGCTCAGTTACACCAAGACTCTTGATGGGTTTGGTAATTCATAGGCTTAAGTTAGCAGAGAAAGAGTGACTCATCAAATGACACATTTTTATATTCTATGGTTCTGATCAATGTCAGCAACTCTGACGGGACAAAACGGTTCCAGATCTTTCTGCGGTTATTTTGGAAAGTAAAGTAAAAGGCCTGTTAGTCAGGCTTAACCCTTCCCAATTTGCCAACCCACAAATATACACACATTTGCATGAAATATATTTCAAATACTCACACAAATACTCACAAATACTTACACACACACACACACACACACACACACACACACAAATTCATATACACCCAAAATAACGATTTTCAGGATGACTTGACATTTGACTCTACATTATAGGGCACGGGGACACAAAATTGCTGGCACAAACATCAGATTCCAATCTTTCTCCCATCTTACATGCCCTTTCTCTGTGTGTGTGTGTCTGGGGAGTGGCGCAATCGACGTCACTGCTGGACGGCTGTATTAATCACATCTAGCCACGCAGAGATAACGACTGTGCCTGCTAACCACTTACACACACACACAAACACACACCACACACATCACACACACACATAGGTCAATCCAATGTGGCTAAACAATCAGAAACCAGACAAAGCAAATACTCAAACAAGATGGCAAAGGGGAGAAGGAGAGAAAAAGGGTGGAAAAGAGCCTATAAGGGAGTAACTTCAAAATGGCACAGAGTGGTACACTATACTGCACGGTCCGTAACAGCAGAATGTCTGTAGCACTGAATAAGTATGACATCTGAACAGCAACTCAACTGAGGATTTATAAAGTCATTAAATTCTCCACAAATCAACAGTAATTACCCTCGAGTCGCTAGAATGCAGCTACCGAGGATGCAGATTCAGCTCATTTTTGGCTTAAAAGAACGTGACATTGATGTGCACTTCTAACCTGGACCAGATTTCATGCAGTTAAAATCTTTCTTAGCTCACAATGACTCTTCTAACAATAACAATAATTTCACATCCTTTCTGCATACCAGTCTTTTAACACTCACAGTGTGTCATTGTAACCGAAGTCAATGAGGCCTTGTAAATACATTATCACGCTCCTATATGTGCAACTAGTCACAGCACTTCCTGCATTTGGGTGGGATATTATTACCACAGAAATTAATTCTCTTAAAAACAGTTCTAGGTCTAGGAGTTCAAATGGTGGCATTCTGATAATCCAGATGTGTCCAGTGGCCCGGACTCTGACCGGCCTGCAGCGTCATGTATAATTCACTATTCATACCAAAAGAGGGGATAATTACAGAAGGCCGGGCACTCTTGAGGAAAAAGGTAGGCAGTGGGGGAAGCCGAAATGAGCCCTGTGCAACTAACAAGCATTTCTAGAGCATCTCCAGCCTGAAATGTCAACTTTCTGAGAAATCATGTAGAATTGGAGAAGGAACAGTGGGGGGAAAAAAAGGACATTATTACTTTTGCAATTTAATCAAGTAAGCTTTTCAGCATTGGACAGGCCTTTGAAAAATGAGCAGCAATGGGAACCCCGTATGAATCTCTCAGACCTAAAATCAAGGGGAAAAAAGGCAAGTCATTGGCCAACAGAAATGGCTGTGATTTGCACAAGGTCAAGTTATCCATCAGGAGCTCTTATGCCTTGCAAAGATCAGAGACGACAAGGTCTGAGCTGTCATTTGGCTGACATAGATGGGATGCAGGTGGAAAACTTAAGTGGTTGCTAAACAGAACGCGAAGAACTGGGAGTTGCTGCTCAGCAGTCCTCACTGAATTATAACCAGACTCAACGCAGTTTTCAGCCAAAGAATTTGAGCTCAGGAACCTGAACTTTGATAAGTCATACTTTAACCCATAGTCCTTCTTAATGTTGAAATCTGTAAACTGACATTGCATAAGCAAAGGGCCCTGAACACTGGCTATAAGATTACATAATCCCTGCCACTAGAATTCATAGAAAATGGGGGCAGAGTACATCGACTGTCTGAACTTGCAACAGGTTGATGTGCACAGAGCAACAGCCAGGGTGCCAGTAAAAAGAGCAAGCAATGAGGGGGAAAAAAACCCATAAAAACAGGCAAACAGAAAAAGCATTGAGCTGTAAAAACTACAATATGCACCAGTATGTCACATGGATACGCTACTTGATTATAATTTGGGAGGCAGACAAAAAAACCCTTTGCTTTATATTACAACAGAGCTGTAAGCATTCCTCAGGTTGACTCAAATACAACCTCGACTTACCTCCACCAATTATCACCTCTAGACTCCTGGAAGTAGATGCTGATGCCATGGTCGAAAGTTGGTTAAAAGCAGATCTACTGTGGGCACCTGGAGATACTGAAGGGGGGAAAACAGCATAAGACAAGCTTGAAAGGGGAAATGAATGACGCGGAGGGAGAGACAGAAAGAGGAGGAGGAGGGGGGGGCACCTCTCCACATCCATGTTGCGCTACAAAGGGTGGGGCCTTGAGGAATTCACTCTATCTGCTTTCCTCTCGACTTAAAGCTTATCTTAATTAGACTATGCAGGGTCAGTCTGCCCATGCACTCAATTATGAGTTATTGTGCTTTAAACGCATCGCAATGAGTGAGCAATGACTCCTCGATATTCTTTTGACAAGTCGAGCAGACTACTGTAATACACAACCAACTCTTAGATTCCGCTCCTTCCCTGCTGGGTTTGAATTCATTCAACGCCCCAAACGTTTTGCCTCGGTGGAGACACACCCGCCCCATCCCAGTCCTAGTATCATTATCATTGACACATACACAGAATAAAGATTTTATATATATATATATATAGGCCTCAGCCGACCGACACGCCACCTTCGGTACTAAATCATTTCGGTTTCCTCTGTTTGGACTGACACTACACCTCAATAAAAGAGATAAAACGCCTTTGAGAGCACCGTAGCACGACCTCTCCTGTGGCCTTTAAATGTCACCTCCGCTTCAAAAAGTTTGCAATATGTATTTGACAGTCGCACTTACTTTGGTTCAGGTAAATCCACTGGCTCCGCCGAGGCGCTCGTCAGTGTGGCGATACTACCTCAAATATGCGCAATTTAGTGGCCGTGCGTGGATGAGATTTGAGGATTATTAGGCTCTGTTCGGACTGTTTCCCCCACGCCCAGTTTGTCTGTGGCATTCAGCAGGGCTGGCTACTGTAAAGTTGCCACGTCCGTTACGTTTCACAGACTTATGAAAGCAAAACGACCTGCCAAGCAGTAAAAAATACACACTCTACTTACTTCTTAACAGCGTAATGGTCCAATTAATCTAGGCTACAGCGAAGGGATTTAAGCCAAAAGGTGCGCACATCTAGATGGCAATACATTTGTTATGTAATATCTCCCTTGATGAAAATGACTGAACAGAATCTTTAAAACCATTGCTAGATATAAGAGTCTCGGCTCAGATGGCAACTCCCGAGCAGAAACAGTCGGTTCTGTAACATTTTTTTTCAGTGCAGAAAGCCTTACAGAAACCCTCAGCCACACCTTAACTCTCAATCAATTTTTTTCTGACAGCTCCAGAGGTTTCGACGAGACGCGAAAGCCCGCAAGTTCACCCCTGACAACACTGTCGCTTTGTGTGTCTCGTTGCACTCCGGTGTTAACGTTTAAAAAGAAATGTTAAAATGGTCCAATCTGAGTATCCGGTCCCACCCCGTGCCGCTCGCTGCTCCTAGGGGCTCCCTCCCCGGTCTCTCTCTCCGGTCCAACTCCTCTCTTCAAACCGGCTTCTCACTCCGATCAGCTGGCAGGGCCGTGACGTCAACGCCCACAACCAGCCAATCAGACGCGAACCGGAAAAATCGCTGCTGACGCCCACCCGACACGTACGATGACGATCAGGTGCGTGGACCAATGACCGCGCAGATGTCTGTGAGAAATAAGGCGGGCGCTAGAAGTGGTGGCCAATGGGAATACATCCGCCCATGGGAGGCGTTTCATCCTCTGACCTATTAGGTGTTGGAAAGTATTATGTGTGAAGTGTTAGGAACTTTTTTACACCAGCAGGCTACAGATGAAATTGAATATAATGAAGTTGAATATGGATAGATAATTGAAGTAATGAAATGCCTGAACTTACTGTGACTGTAGGTTATGACCCATCACCAGTCAACACTTCATAAGCTTGTGAGTCACCTTAAATCAAATGTTGTCTGCTCTATTCTGTTCAAGTCAAATCAGTTTCATTTATATAGCTGAAAATCAATCATTTGCTTCATAGGGCTTTATAATATGTATAGCATATGATATTGTCTATCCATACATTCAATTTAGATATTGAAAATCAGTCATGAGGCCAGTTCAGACATAAGGCCTTTCATGGTAATGGCACTGCTGTATATAACCAAACATCTAAGCCTTTATTGGCCCTTTAGGTCGGCCAGTTTGAGGCTTTTAACTGTTATCGAGTCAAGGTTAAAAAAAAAGAGTGATGTCTCCACGCCTCTGACACAACCCCCCCATTTAGCATCCAGTTAGCTAACACTGTCTCTGCTTTTGAATCTCATCTTAAAACCCAATTTTGTTCTCATGCAGCTGTTTTAATCCTGCCCACCTCTTTTATTTTTACAATTGTGGAAAGCACCACAATTAAAAGCTTATATTATTCCTTAAGTTTTAAGATTTTAGGGGCGCATTATAGATTCACTGTGCAGCTGTACTGGTTAATTCGACTGGAAGCAAATGCAAAGGCTTACTATTATGTGATAAAAACAAATTATACTTATTATACAGTATGGTACCAGGATGACCACTTGGACTTATTGGTCTTTCCTCTTGACAGTTATTACAGAGCTGATACAATGCTCCCCGATTGAGTATACGAGGCACTGAAATGGCAGGCACGAGGCACATACTTTCCCCTCCAAATAAATTTAAACTGGGTTACAGATGGCTTTTTCTGATCATTAATGAGTTCCTACATCAGAGAGACACAGCAGTCTGGAAGTTGTCTCAAACTCTTGGTTGGTCTCCTAAGAAGTCTCCATGTTGAGCTCAAAATTTGCAACACTGAAACTTAAACAATAAAAACTTCTTAGCATTTTAAACTGTTTTTCAGCGTAGAGTTTTGCATTTTTTTAAGCAAACACAGCATTCCTGTGGTTTGGAGTGAAGTAAGAATCGGGTTCTACAACCAAATAAGTGATTGCACTTTTCGTGGACGGAAACCTCAATTGGAGGCTTGCTTGTTGAAGTCACTACAGTTCCACATTTGGAAAAGAGAATGTGCGCTACATTTTCCCTTCGAACCGGAGGAAAAAAAAATCATTTGTGCGCCAGCTGTGGAGGTATTGAGGACGCAGGGTGAAATAAAAATGCTCATGATGTAATTTAGATGATAAAATCTTTGTTGAGAAGATTAGCCACGCTACTGTCGGTAGCAACAGAGTTTGAGGATTGAATGAGAAATGAAGACATGAGCAGCAGGTTTATTCCTGAAATACATTAGAGAGTCTTTGATACTGTAAGCAGTACTCAGTGCTGCATAATCGAAGATACCTGAAGTCTTCTCAAGCCACTGCAGTGCTTGCATGAGAAGAACCAAATCTTGGGTGAATTTTCTCATGACTTTTTAATGTAGTAGATCTGTGAGTGCGTGTTGCACATGCAGTCTGCCGCATGTTAGCTTGGATTTTGAGAGGGAGGATTATTAGATGGTTCTACTTGTCTGTGCACACCCAGTATGATCACACAGATATTGCACATTTAGTTGCATGAGCATGCACAAATCCTTGGAAAAACTGTAAATGTGTTCATGTCATAAGAAAATATAAAAAATGCAGTTTCAACGGTACCATACCGGCTCATTTTGGATTCGGCAAAGAACAGAGAAGTTACAAAGATCAGAGGCAACAACCTGTCAACCCTTTTGTTGTAACATATTTTAAACAGGCAGTAACACAATGCCGCCTCAGCACAGTGACACAGCTTTTATTCCTTGCCTCAATTTATGTTGATGCATTCACAAAGCTGGGCAGGAATGCGCCACAGGCACACATCGTTCAAGAAACCAATCCATCCTCCCTTCATCATTCTCGCATGGTTCTAACACCAACACCATTAGGTGCCCCCCCCCTCTTTGTCTCTGTTGACTTAAACACATCAGGGCAGGGTGAACTATTCAGTTCATATCTCAGGGATGGTGGATGGTGCATTCTCTCACACACATCTTCCATCTAATAAAACTGTTCCTGGAGTCTTAAGGCTATTGGTGACCCTCATGTCGAGATATTAGCCATATCGCAGGTAATGTGCTATCATGAGCATTTATAAGCGTTTTTTAGAGCTGAGCCCTATTTAGAGGTGTGAACTTGTTTTTGCTTAGTCTCTTGTCACTTCAATTGAAAGGAGTGTGATTTACTTCTTAGGCAGAGTCAGATGACATCTTTACTCATGAATGCTTTTGTTAAGTCCTTGACATGTCTGAACATTTGTGAGGTTAACTCAGCACCACACAATAATGACATGTTTGTAGGAATTTATAGTGAATCCTTTTAATTGTCCAGTTGAAGTAGAAGTGGTAATCCTGTGCACTGAGCAAGTTATATTTGAACTGAAGAACTCCATGGTCAAAGCTTTTGATTTGTTCAAATTAAGATTATCATGCATGATTTGTAAAATAAAAACTTTTAAGATAAACACCATCATACCATTGTAGAGAAACTATTACTAAGGATAGAGGAGAGAAGGGTGAGATGAACTACTTTTTACTTGAGACATCTTTCATTGATATGTGAAGGTAAATGGTTTGACAAACAGACTGGAAAAACTGGAAGCTCTGTTATCCAACAGCCAAGTTCTGCCGTACATTTGTGAAACATAATGTTCCCTTTTTTATGATATTAAGTCACAAAAGATTTGTCCCAACTTTAATATTTGAGACCATAGCTTGCATTTTGTTATATGGTTTGCTTTATATTGAAAGTGGCCGTTCCTTCATGGAAGTGGACATGATGAATTTGCCACCTGAATCCTCCTGGAAACCTGTGACTATACCAAGTGTGAACGTATCGTGACATCACCCATTGGTTTGTAAAGTACCGCTATGACACTTTGTCGGAGCCAGTGGAGGTGATGTACAGCTAGTTGAGCTGCGCTCATTGGCTGCGCAGTAGCAGGAAACAATGGCAGGTCGCCATTGTTTCTCCATAAGAGTGCATGGTATCGTTTTTTGTTACAGCCAATGGATCTCCCCCTGCTGGACTTTACATAGAATGTAGGTTTAAGATACTTTGCGTTGGCTTTATTTCACAGACCTGGAAGCTCTGATCATTTTATATACAGTATATTGTCCATGGTCTATACAGAAGCTGTCTGTTGCTTTGAGTAGATGTTGGTGTTTTGGATGCACATTGGGATTGTTACAACTGTACAATGATGGGTTCTAAGAATAAAAGCAGAATAACAATAAAATAATGATTGAATACTAATATTCATATAAGAAACTTGCAGTACTCAGTGTACCTCCCTCCATCTCTAGGTGACAAAGGAACTGTGTATGGTCTCATACAAAATGTTGTCTATGCAAACAAGTTGTGGTTCTGTAGTGGTAACTGCCAATTTTGTACTCACAATACAATAATTCAATAATTAGGGGAACATAAGAAACATTGGTGCCCCTAAAACATTATGTAACTTGTTTATTAATCATCATTAGAACTGTGGTTGGATATAAATAATGTGTGCATTAGTGAAAATAATGTATACTAGGTACTCCGTTAGATCTTCTAATGCATGTAAGCTTAATTAAATAACTATTATTTCTTAAAAGGTTGAGGTAGCACACCTCCACTGTTATTTTACAAATATAGCCTGAGTGAATCAGCGTTAAAAAAGCAGCATGAGTTGCAAAATAAAGATTCTTTAGAAAAGACTATAGAAAGCATCACAGAGTAGGCATGCCCTTACGCTTTGCCTCTGGTGTGACGTGTATCAGTGGAAACCATAATGCTGTTACTTCCTGTGTCTCTTGTAACCACACAACGCAGACTCAAGAACAATGCTGTGATTTAATTGCAGCAGTACATCCTGTTAGTTAGTGCCATACATTTTCCATCCATATGTCTCTCACTTCAATACAAGCTCCTCTTTTCTGTAATTTCACTGTGTTCAATCTCTCCTCTTCCTTTGGTTCTCCTCCTCCCTCAATTGCGATCTTGCTTGCAGAGTACATAAATCCCTCTCTTAAATAGATTCCAAGAAGCAATCGGCACCTCTGCCAGACAAAGAGCAATCTGGAAACTATTCAAGCCAGGTAATTTCTCTCCAAAGCTGAACAGAGAGAACACATTGCATAGTCACACACTACAACAGGTGGGGGACTTTCTGCTTCAAGTGAGCGAGACCAACTCTCACAGATGAAATTGAGAGCCTGAAGCAATAAGTCAGACGGTTCAACACTGACAGACTGCAGAGGATATTACCAAACCACCCTGGACATTCAGGATCAAGGTATTATGGTTCTCGAAAGTGCAGCTCAATCATAAAGAGATTTTAGTAAAGAAATTTGGTAGCAGTTTAGCAGGTAATATTTATATCTGTTTGGCTGTTTTATTTATGTATTTTCATGATTTTGTGCAGGTAAGGCCAGTAGGCATATGTAGCCTACTGAAATGAATGAATGAATATATCTATGCTAGCAGCTCTGTGAGGCTGTATTTAGTGGTGTTTTGAACTAAATGCTAACTTTAGCATGCTAACATGCACATAATGTCAATGCTAAAATGCTGATGTTTAGCAGGTATAATCTTCATATTCACTATCTTAGTTTAGCGTGTTAGCATGCTAACATTGGCTAATTATTACTAAACACACAACTGAGGCTGATAGAAATATCATTAGTTTCGCAACTTTGGTCATAAAATATCAAATGGAAATTTTGACCTGATAGTTGCCGGGTGACAAGTCAGAGGACCACCAAAGTTATTAAATCCATCGTCTGAGCACCACGGACATCTGTACCAAATTTCATGGCAAACCATTCAATAGTTGTGGAGACAAAAACCAAAAGTGTCAACCTCATGGAAGCGCTGGAGGAAAAGTCAAGGGATCACCAAAATCAGTAGGCTTGTGTACCAAATTCCATCGGAATCCATCCAGTGGTTGACATATTCCAGTCTGGACCAAAGTGGTGGATCGACCAACTAACCGTTCGAAAGACTGACATTGCCATCCCTATAAACACACAGCTAATGAGGCTAAAAATCTGCTTCTATACATGTTAATGTTCATGCAACATTTAGACCTACATGTATCTTTTCACTGCTACTTAAATATGCTAAAAAGGAGACAAAATATTCTGATCAGGTGAATGCTAATTTTAAAATAACAACCTCCTCAGTCATGTGATAATGTCTATTTTTAGTTCTTTGTATCAAAGTATCAAGACTTTTCACCAGATAATTGTCCACAGAGTTCAGGTGCACCTTTGAACAGGGAGTTATTTTTATTTTTCAGGTTTATATACTGACTCAGTAAAACAGCTTTGAATTGCTGACATCCAATGACCTCCTTCTCGGCCTGTTAGATGTCAGAGGTCTCACTTACACCTATTCTTCTGTCACTGCCTTTACTCCAGAATGCTGACTCTTCCTCAGTCTCTGATTTTACCACCATAAGTGTTCATCTGCTCCACTACCACCCATGTTGTCTTTCTCTTCATCTCCCACACAGCTTCTCTCTTTCCAAAATCCCCACAACTAAACTCCTATGGGCTTCTTGGGTCTGGTTCTATCAGACTGTCAGTTAGATATCAGTCACAAGGGAGTAAGGGGAGCACCTCTGTCACTTTAAGAAATGCCTCTGGTGAAAAGAAACTGATTAGTAGTGCTGGCAGCCAACCACGTGGAGTGCTGTGTGGAGACCGAAGCCAATGAGAAGCCCTGCTGGGTGGAGGTTACAAAAGCAGTCTGAACCCAATGACTCAGCAAAGTTGAGTGCGTGTGAGATGACACTTTGCAACGATTTAAAGGGCCAGCGTGCCGGCTTACGGCCCTCTGAAGGAAGCTGAAAAATGCACTTTCAAAATCAGGCCAAGTGTTCACTCCCTCTCTCTTGTGCAGATCACTAAAGTATGTGGCCCAGGTTGTTGTGCAGAGTTGTCAGTTAAGGCTGTGCAGAGTCCATTAGAGTGCTACACCCATGTTATTCCACTGGCCATTTGGATATATGGATGTTTGTTGTAGAATTACCCAGTGCAACATTGGGTAACATCTTTGCTTTAATAAGTGGTATCACAAGAAATCATTTTTGGGCAGCCATGTGAAGTGGTGACTGTGGTTGGGTTAGCCTACCATGTTGCTTGAAAAGTGTATATAATTTAATAATTTTGGTTGAGCAGGGAGTTGTACTTACATAGTACTTTTAAATGAATCCCAATCCCTCTTAGCATTGAGCTCTTAATTCTATGTGTAAAATATGAGCAATATGTAGTGCCAAAAAGTTGATAATAGAGATAATAATAAAACTTCAGTAAAGCACATTTCATACAAAACAATGCAATACAATCTGTTGTGAAACAAAACAAAAATAAAACCACATAAAAAGACAGACAAACACAACAGAAAGGATAATGATATACCGTGTGGCGCACTGGGACACATTTTCATTGATCATTGACATTGATCAAACCCCACTAATAGTTTGCTTGAAACCCTGCAATGCAATGATTCACCTTGGTGAGATGTACTGTATAAACCACCATTATGCAACACTACACCCATCAGTAATGGTGCAAAATGATCCATACGCGTCAGACTGTGTCAGTACTCACTATAGGGTTTTTCTGTCTGTATGTAGTGAATACTGAATTAGACTTCAGCTCAGGGGCTTCAGCGAACTTGAGTTTGATACACTTTTAGTAATGATTACTATGAATGGACTCTAAGTCATTAAAGTTTAGTTTTGACCTGATTTGTATTTTAAGTCGCTCTCTGGAGAATATCACTTTAAAGATGGTCTTCATTTCTCACAATAAGAATCTATTCCATCCTCCCCTTCCTATAATCTGTTTCCTCAAATATGAATGGCCGAGTCATCCTAACACTGCTACACAGATTTGCAGCTGCTAATGATTTGGCCCTTTCAGCTCTGTTATAGATTGAATGACCCACATTATAATCTGGTTGGGCACTGTTCCTTCTTCCTCTCTGTACTGTAACACTGGGCAGTATTGTGAAGAAGTCAGGTCTGGGAGCAGCAGTGGAAACTTCCATTAGGCCACAGGAGAAGAATACTCCTGAGTATTGTTCTGGTCAGGGCTGCAACATTCAGCATAGCACAGCACACCTCTATGACAAGACAGGAGCTATATATATACTGCAGCTAGCAGTAATTCAGCAACTGCAGCCATCTTCAGCATCCCAGCCACCTCTGCAAGAGGAGAAGGGGCCTCTTAAAGACATAGTTCATATTCATATCATTAAAAGTAAAGACATTGAGGGAAATATGCTTACTTGCTTTTTTTGCTGAGGGATGGATGAAAATATCAATATTAGACCTACTACTATCTGGTATCTAACAGCTAGCCTGGCTTTGTCCTACCAGCACCACCAAAGCTCACTAATTACCACCATTGGACAGAGCCAGAGACATTTCCCAAAATGTCAAACAATTGTTTAAAAAACCTCCATGAGGAGCAAAACATCAGTGACATGAGTCATTTGTCGTCTCCATCCAGCTCCATGTCAAAAATGCAAAATGACTGGTAGCCGTTAGCAACGAGACATCTTTATCAAACTCAAGTTTTGTTTAATCTCTCTACATTCTCTGAGTTTTTGTCAACCAGACTGCCGCCGGTGACACAATTGTGGTATCCTGATAATGGGCGTTCACTAAACAAAATGATATCATGTAAAATGCCACAATGGCCTCTCTGGAATGTTAATTTTCTTCTTCATGCTGACAATTCAAATTGGAAAATTCAAACAATGAATTGTCAGCTATGCAAATCCAGAGTGTTTCTGCAAGTTAATGCAAAGATGAGCTTAAGATGGAATTCTGCTGATGTCAGGTGAGTTGTTCTGGTATGCTGGGTTGTTAGGCAACTAAAGGAATGCTGGAGGGGGTTACTAATGTTAAAATTAATATTTACATACCACTATTTCATTTCTATTCATAGAAATATAAGATGAATGCAAAAAGCATGACAATTGCAGATAAAGTAATAATTCTGCTCCCTGTAGATTAGACATTGGTCCAAAGTGCTGTCCTCCTCGTGCTCTCGTTACTGTGCTCGTTGTACTTTCCTGCAGTCAGTGAACTGTAACCGCTGCCCTCGGTCTCCGTCACCTCTCCACGTTGAGTTTGTTTGTTCCAGGAAATGTTCTGACTTGAACACTGAACCACCTTAAGAAATCACCTATTTTCTTCACAGCTCAGGAGAAAAGAGAATCAGCTGTTTCCTCATTGATTCATGTGATCCACATCCAGCTGTTTCATAAGCTTGTTGTGGCTGTGATGTCAATCGTGCTCATTCATGTAACTGCAGCCAGGATTAACTAGAGAGAGGTTTTTTTTATGCATTGCATGCACAGTTGACACTAACCTCTGAACTGCAGGTGTAGCAGATTTTTTTTAGGTGTAAAGAGTTACCTTGTTCTGTGTGTCTCTGTTATATAATTCTCCTACTCATTACCCACTATTCCACACAGCAAACAGGGAAGTCTGATCCCTTTGCATGTGAGGACCAGAAGGCCATGGCAATACGCAGCCGTGCCCGAATTCTCAGAGAACAGCATTTCCATAAGGTTTATCTTGGTTGCCACATGCACGGCCAAGGCCTACTTACTGATATGATTAGCCTTGCTCGTGGAAAAGGAACACATTATCCTCAGACAGTCTGATCCAACCTCCATTCTTTCCAAACACCCTTATTTGTCTGATGCTTGGAACTTCTAATGATGATAGTGACTGAAATGCATCCCTCTGTTACTTAAAAAAAGAAGAAAAAAATGACGTGGCAAGGCCTGTTGAGGCAAATAGTTGGAGACAGGCTGGCATAACCGTGGCCGCTGAAAGTGATGACATCACTCCGATAGGGAGACTTTGAGATCAGACGTGTCAGTGACAAGTGCTAGCTATTAAAGCTGACAGGCCACTCGGAGGCACTTTCTTTTTCTCAGTATCAAAGTGCCAGGGCTTGCTTTTTCACACCAGTAGGTTAAATATTAACATCATCCAAACTGTTTCATTTTAACTCAAAATCTCATACTCATTTGTGGCAGTCTGTAAGCACCTCCAGCAATACTCTAGCATGTCTACTTTCCATGCTGTGACACCATGTGACAGCATTGCGGCAGAGAGACCAGCGAGATGCCTCAGCCCCAACTGGCACTCCGTTTTCCGACATGCACTCTCACGGATCAATAACCTCTTACATAACATTCTGGTTTGGACTAGAGGCGAGATTCCAGCTGACTGGAACATGTGACAGGGCTTTGACTGTGTTGACCCACATTTTCCCTTCCTCCCGAGATCCCTCCCCTTTCTGCCGTCCGTCTCCTCTTCCCACCAAGTCCCTTCATTAGCCCAAACCCCTCTCTACCCCTTCACACCCTTCATGAAAGCAGTCATGTAGACAGCCAGATTCAGACTTGGGTGGGTCAGGCCTTTCTGTGACATGCCCAGACATGCAGCCATACAGAATGAATGACACACATGGGGAATAAGTGGTGGCTGAGCAGTAGTTTTTACTCTGACAAATGACTTAACGCATACAGAGGTGATCATGGAAAGTGTCTGACTTTGTAGGGTATTCCAGACAGATACAGTGTTATGGGTTGATGCTTTGGCAGGTTTTTTTATGGGTTTCTCCTGTAACTGTTAGCTAATAATCGGTGTTAGCCAGCAATGCATATTTGCAAAGTGTTTCAGTAATGGGACTGCTTTCAGGAAAGTGTACTGTGGCCATTAGAAAAGATGGTAAATTTGGTAATTACATCACAGATGCTAATCCCGGCAATACTCCATTATTTCTGCAATTTGAGCGGCAGCTTTTTGCTGTCTCAAATTAGTATGATGGAGGAATGGTCAGTTTCTTCTTTGTGTGTGCAGAAGATAGACTACGGGACGTGTTTGCTAGCGGTTATGCTAAATAGGAGGAATATAACAACCTCCCGTTACTCTGACTCAAGAGCATTCATGCATTTTCCAGGATGGCTACTGCCACTGCTAACCTTGTAGTCACACCATTTCAATAGCTTAAGTTAGCATATTTTTTCATGCAATGTATCTTGAGCAGTTTGAAGCAGGTACAAACTGTTTAAAGCACCTTTTAAATGACTGAATAGACTGAGGTAATAATATTTTATTTAGCTGCTAGTGATGGTGGCAGCCATTTTGCTCCAGTTTTGTTGAAATTTCCATAGCTCTTTATAGTAATGTCTGATACTTCCAACTCAAAATTTCAACTCGGAGGCTGCCATGAACATTATTTTCTGACTTTGCTGTTATTTATTACTGTCTGAATGATATAATATAAATGCATTATAAGCTTATACTAGAACAGGAGAAATTAGGGTAAGGGTTGTCAACATGGCGTCCTCCATGGAATGCAACCCGCGGCATTTGTAGATATAAGAGGCTCATTCTAAGGTAACAAAAACATAACTTATTTTATGTTTTTAACATTCTTATTTTTAGGTGATTGTACTTTAATAAAAACATAACTATGCATGTCATATTCCATCTCTGCCAATAGATGCTCCTATATGTTACACACTGGACCTTTAAAGGCACTTTTTAGGCTAACGGAAATTTTTTCTTGTTTGTCCAGTTTTCTGAGTTTGTGTTCAAGGTGCTGGGTGACTAACTGGTGTTTCAATACACAACATAACTTTGTTGTGCCTTCAGAAAAGAAGGGAGATCACACAGTATGATCTCCCTTCTTTTCTGAACTGTGTGTGTGTGTGTGTGTTGCCCAAACACACAGCCACACACATATACATACAATAAAAGCAGGAGGTTGCACACTGCATTGTCTCTGCAAATTTCTGTGATGTTTTTAAAGCGAACAATCAGACAGTATTACAGAATGAGACTGAGCTTTGGTGAGGTGAGCCCCATCCTGGTTTCCTGCCACATTAACCTGTCTGACTTTGCATTACAGTAAGCTGATTAAGCCACCACAGGTGTCCTATTTAAGTGTTTGTTTCACTAAAACTTCCTCCACACAAGTGCCTCTGAATCTTGTGAGTTTACCCTCAGCAGCTGAGTGAGTGGTCTCTCTGCTGAGAAATATCTGTCCTGCAACCTTGATAATTCTGTGCAGAGTAACTAAACAAGCCAGTCGAGGAATTTCACTGCTTATCATGACTAGTGCTGGCCAAAAATGAATGAACAATTTCTTTCTGCTGATATTTTTGTGAGTTTGATATGTACCAGGTTGACACTGGCACGAACTGCCTCCAGGAAATAGCAATTGCTCGCTCTCTGACACGGATACTGACAAAAGCTCTTGCCTTCTCCCACCTACTCAGCTTTTGTATTTTACCAAACTTACCG
This sequence comes from Morone saxatilis, assembly GCF_004916995.1. Lineage (NCBI taxonomy): Eukaryota > Metazoa > Chordata > Actinopteri > Moronidae > Morone > Morone saxatilis. The sequence goes on along the minus strand of NW_023340257.1, from coordinate 13,713,748 downwards.
TCATCCATATAAATGGTAGCCTTACAACTTGTGTTACAAACTCTTGTCAGTATTGTATTACATATTTTGGCTTGCTGTAAGTAGTGCAGGTGGTGGTGACTGACTGATACATGTTTTCCCCTTGGGGCTTTCAGCAGCTGTATGCTGTCGCTGCTGAGGATGTTCAGTAAACCATAAACAGATTGGGCTGCTGCAGATACCAGCTCGCGTATATACTTGCTGCTCTCGACACTTCCCGTAGCGGGGTCATTCCTATGTTCCCCGGGTCCATGCTTCGCCCCCTTAGCCTTAACCTTAGCGGGGAAAACTAGGAGCCCGGGGAACAGTAGGGGTACCTCCCCCCGTAGCTACTTGCTGAACTACAGTCTGTACACCGAAGAGGCTGTTTGGGGCTCTGAGGCTTGCAAGATTTGTTCATTCTATTTTTGACCGTCTACGGACGTTGTCAAGAGTTGCTTCTGCAGTTGGGTTAATAGTTGGATAATATTTTGTGCCTGTGCTAATAATTGCTTTGCATTTAGGTAGGTTACTTAATTTGTACCTGTAGGTAAAACTGTCCATTGTTCCGATGGCCAGTTATTCCCCAAACCCCAATAGTCCGAACATCGAACTGAAGGCCCAGTTTTCCTTCCGCTTGTTATCTCTTAAACAAAAGCCTGACCTCAAAAGGACCGCTTTTCCAAAAATACACACTGTCCCTGGAGTTTTGGACGAGCAGGAAAGGACATAGTCAGGCGACCATCGTTGACTTGGTAACAATAATTGTTGACTTGGTAACAATAATAAACATGTGGTAAACATTGTGAAACAGTTGCAGTTTAGTTTGGTTTAGGCATAAAAATTACTTGGTATGATTGGGCACCAAAGAACTTTAGATTAGATCATGCATTTTGTTAAAATAAGTATTTTAGTTACGTCAGTTAAGTTACATATGTTAGGCTATGTAGGCTTTATATAGCACAGCTTAATATTTTGAGAGGATAATGTTTACTTGTACTCGATTACCCACATATCATATGGCCTGAGAAGTGTGCAACACCCAATACTTGAAAACTATCAAATATATTTCGAGGTCTACACCCGTGTACGCTGAGGCAATACAACACACAAAGTTCCCAGCACTAATCATGACTCATTTTGATGGAAAAAATGACTTGTGTGTTCTCCATAACTTGGCATACAAAAGCATAGCTTAACTATAATTCTCTTCCTGAATAATTTTTTGTGTGTTTATTTTGTCTGTCAGTCGTCTGCTTGGGTAAAGTATGTGGATAATTAGAAGACTGTGAATTGCACTGGGCCTGCAGTCGGTTCTTTAGGAAGTAGCAGTGACTCATCAGAAGCTCGCTTCCTGCTTCTATAAATAGCCAGTTATTCACTAGCTTGAACATGAGGTACCAATCACACTACAGAACTATCTCTTTTATTCTAGTTATATTATAAATCTGAATAGTAGTCTATGACTTTTTTTTTTGCTCCTGTTAAACAGAAAAGAGTGGTTTGTACTTCTCAAATCCAATATTTGAATTTAATCAGGTCTTTTAAACATCTAAGTAAATGTTGATTGTAAAGTTTGAAAAGGTTTTGTGGATATTTTTTGCAGTTTGAAGCCTCGTTATGTATTTTCAAGCCTTCTATTAGTTATTTTATTTTTAAACCTACAGTAATTCCAGTTCAAAGATCTAGCTCTAGCAAAGTAGTCTTTAGTCAAAATGTCGCTGTTTTGTCTTTGTGGACATAAAAAAGTTAAAAAAGCTTTCAAGATTTATCAAATTTATTTTTCTGTAAGGCTCAGGTACAGACTGCCCAATTCCCAAGCGCACTAATAGCTCACATTCAAAGCCAAAATGCACATAAATGCAAATTAAGAACAGTGACATCTTGAGGCCATGCTACTTTCTTACACTCTAATGGCCCTGGCATGAAAGAAAAGAAGGGAACCAGGAAGGAGAAGAAGAATGAGAGGAATGACAGACTGGGGGCATAGGAGAGGGGCAGGGTGCCACCATCAGGGTGGTGGTGGTGGATGGGTGTGCAGCAGGACAGCTAAATGGACTGTGATGAGACACATCAGTGAAAGAAATGAGAAAGAAGGCTGGTATTTTTCCAGGGAGGCTTCCTCTGCACGTGCATGGACACAAACGCTGCTAGCATACACACACACATACTCACACACTGCTCTCATCTCTCCGGTCCACTCTTTTGGTCTTATTTACTCTCTTTCCATCATTTTATTCCTTACTTCCTATTTCCTCTTGCTTTGTCCTTGTTCCTCTCTTTTCCCTCCCTGCCTTGCCTCCTCACTCTTTCCAGTTTAATTTCCCTTGTCGTCTACATTCCCCTCTCCCTTTCTGCCTCAGTCCTTCCTCACTCGCTCCCCATCTCTGTCTCTCCTCCCTACCTCACCGTCAGTCCCCATCTGTGGCCCTCATCAGAGCCCAGTCAGGCACCAAGGGCAAGGAAACACCCTCCGGTGACGCCTCGCTATCGCACACAGTGATATTACACAGTGGACTCCAAATATATCAAAGGAAGAAACTTTTGTTTTTGTGCGTACATTATATGAGCATCTTGAGACAGATGGGATATCTGTGTGCCAGTATGTGTGTGCTTCTATGTGGAAGAAACTGCATCCCAGAGTCCATTTTGAAAGCAGCTGCTCATGGGCTGTTTGCTTATGTAAGGGTGTACTGTAAAACACAACAGAACAAGAACAAACTGGGTGCCTGGGACAAAGGCCCTGCCCTCACTGCTGCACTGTCAGACGTGTGTTTTTCTGTCCGTCTGCATCTAGGAGACACAAGATGATAGAGGCAGAAAAGAAAAAAAGAGAGATTAAGACACTGTATGGTCATACTGTACCGGACTGGTGTGCTGCAGATGAGGGGAAAGATGAGTCCTGCTGTGTCTGGGGTAGCCCACCTGCTGCTCTCTGGCCCTCATCTACTGCTGCTCTGTCATACAGCACACTGCCTTGCACAAGACTCCACGGGTTGCACAAGGAGAGAGAAAAAGCAAAAACAAGATAGCTTTACAGGCAGCGGGAAAGAGAGTGAGAATACAAATGAGAGAAAATCAGTTTGACGTAGAACTCCAAGTGGAGCCCTTTAAACTGTGGTCCAACTGCAGCTGCCTGGAACACTGCAATTCCAATCTCCTTCCACTGCTTTATCATGAGCCTTGTTTGATAATTATACAATAAAATTGTGGAATTAAATTGCATTTAAAGCTAGTAATTTTAGTCAGAGTGAGGCTGATCTGAAACTGGGTCATTCTGCTCACTAAGAACTTACTACAGTATCAGTGACTGCACATTTCTGTCATTTCAGCGACAAATATGTGACAAAAGCCACTGTTTTATTTTCCTGAAACTGAGACAAAATAAACCAGGACTGACACAGCTTGCAGGTGACTGTGTACTCTTGTCTAGAGAGATGCTTTGGTTTTAGTTGCCAGGGCTGTTTGGACTGTGTGCAGAGACAGTTGGGCAGACCAGGCCAACTGTCAAGTTGCATTAGATCTTCCAGTGTTAGCTGACTCCAATTTACCCCGAAGGAGAGGTGGTTACCTACCAGCAACCTCATCGTACAGAGAAAAGAACATGCATACACATGCAACATGTGCAGACCGAGATGCATACACTCGCAGAGCAGTACAAGCTGACAAGCAATATGATCTTTGTCCCCCTTTTTCTCACCCTCATTTCCCTCTCTTTTCTCTCTATTGTCCTTTCTCTTGTCCCTGTCAGGCCAAACAAGAATAAAACAAGCACACATTAGCTGGTGGATACGCTAAGTTGAACAGCTCCTCGCCAGCAGAGAATGGCCACACCCTGTATAACCCATGTAATGTGACAGTTAAGGAATTCGCTGCAGGCTAGCCACAAATACTTGCAGCCTGAGTCTGAGATACTTGTACGTCACTAGTGGTGTAAATGGCAGGAAAATTGTGGAGTGGGAGTCAGACTTGCTGAAAACAGTTTTCAGCATGTTGGCTCCATTTTGCCTTTTGCAGGTGCTTAAATAAATGTTTGGCATTTCTGAAATACTTATATTTGTAAATGGGGGGAAACAAGCAAACCTCCCGAGACTTGTATTTGCATAATTATACTGTTAGTTTCCTTTGTGATTTAGAAAGCGATTTCTGGGTTAGGACTGGTTTTCATGAGAATAAATGTAGAGAAAAGTTAATGTTGCTTGTATGTTGCCATTGGTATCAGGACAAATCAGATTTTCTGTTGCATCTTGTAGCACAGAACACAGTGCTGAAAACAAATTGTTTGCTTAACAAGCAGTAAGAATCATTTTTATGATTACAATGTAAATAAATATATAACTTACTTTGTAAGGTTCTGTATCTTAAATTGCTCTAACTTCTTGCCCACTCAAACCACGGAAAAGTACAACATAACACCCACTGATCACATGACCAGTAATGTCTATGAATATCACAAAATACAAATATTGGGCAATGTACACGTCCAATAGTACACAAGTCATATAATATTATATCACCACCTTGGATAGTATCATATTTCTGTGCATTTATTCCAGTATATATATTTGTGCATTTTCAGTTGGTCTCCAATAAGTGAATGTTGAACTCTATAACTGCTCTTCTTTCTCTGTCTCCTTTTAGGCTCAAATGTAGAAACCTGAGCTGTTCAGTCCAGTGCACTGGCACATACTGTGCCACAAGTCAAGAGAAAAGAGCAACAAGAATGCAGATGATATCACATTTTCAAAAACATTCAGTATAACAGTACAATACTGTATCCAGTTTAGTCTTTCTTCAAATTCCTAAGGTTACCCAAATAACTGGGACATTTGCTTTGTGTTTTCCCAACATTGGTGGTTTGTTTCCTCATACTTTCTGATTGCTATGGAATTAACCAGTTGATCTGCTCAGATTTACACTTACATTTAATCTACTTAAGCTAAAAGCTTACCAACCCGGCTCTGTGGAAACCTAGCGCACAGTAAACAGAAAGGGCATTTTTGAATGCTATTGTTATAAAAGTACATTATAATTATAATTGTACAGTAATTTAACAATTCAGTTCAGTTCATTTATTTTACTTATTATAGTTTCTGATTTGGTTACCTTTATGTTAATTACTCGTTTTGTGGCTCTATTGTATTGTATTTTTGTTGCCTAGTACTGATACTTATCAGAATCAGTATCACTTTTTATCATATTACACTGCTGTTTAATAGACACTTACAATAATTACTAAATCATGGGAACATGAGGCTGTTTAGGTTCTTATTTACCCAATCTTGATGCAAAATGTTAGTCCTGCATGCATTGACCAGCCACATGTGTCTCATTGTCAGTGATCAGGCCATCAATTATTTCATGATTTGTGAACCAAAAGCAGACACAAACTGAGTAATATATGTCAAATAGTTTTTATGGTCTTTTAGATAATATTTAGTTTAGTTTAGTTGTGTTATCATTAACCAGCCAAACACTGTTAAACACAAGATTCTATTTTAGGGTTATTTAATGGGATTTCATTGTTAATAAGTTGCAACATTAAATAAACGTTAAGCAGGATATAATGCCACTATCAGACGGGCCACAATCCAAGGTGAGCACCCACACAGAGGCTCAGAGTCCAACCACATGGTACATGGACATACCAATGAGCACCAAAGGTACACTGTTCATGGGAGATGATGGCGAACACATGTTTGGTTCAAATATGGAGTCATGCGACATAAAGCAACCTTTGTAACACATTTCATTAATGCAGAATTTCTATGGAAGATGATCTGTTGTTTCCTCTGTTGTATAAATAAGGATCGATACTGAGAAAGCACCATATTTAAAAAAAATCTTAGTCAAACACTTTTTATGTTTCCAGAAAGTTTAACTTCCACTTTACATCTAACATAGTATTTATGGACGTCTGTGTGAGTCCAATTTATGTGACTCGGCAGATATCTATTCAAACTGCCAGCTTAAGTTATTCCCCATGTGCTGAGCTCTAATTTTAAATGAAGTGCTAAATATACAGACAGTTTCCAAGCCAAAAGCAGAGATAGCTGCGTCATTGTGTCTGTCAGAGCAGAGTCAACCCCTGGAAAAAGTCAGAGCGTGGAACATTCCAGACACAAAACCTTGTTGATGCTACCATCTGCTGGCCACTGCAGCAGAACAGGAGGAGGTCTCCATGGCGACGTCAGGTGACATCTTTGGATAATTTGGATGGGCAAGTAGGTCGAGTGATCCTGATAAAGGCATCATTGTAAAACCAGGTCACAGGGAAGCAGACAGACCTACAATATTTAAAGCTTCATGGCTGTAAAGCTGCAATAAATGATGATGTGGTCCAAACACTCACAGTGTTTTTTTTTTCTGTTAACACTAACAGACTGTTTGGTTCTCTTAGTTTGCTCCACCTTTTGCTCCACCTCTTGCTCCAAAAGTCACTTAATTATTTTGAAAGCAAAATTACTGAAACCCTTTTAAATATCCCAATAAATGTAAGAGTTTGTCTAGGACCCCATCATGCCGTTCTCTTATTCTTCTTGTAATAATATACCCTCAATTAAAATACTGGAAAAATGTATCAAAGCAATGCCAAATTTGGACAAACACAGAAACTGACCAATAAAAAGAGAAGGATTATAATTTATCTGTTAATTGAACACTTAAACCCTCTTCTCCTTCTTTGAACTAGAAATATCCAGCCTCTTCCCCACAACATCCACAAGATGGTGCCACTGATCAAAGTAATCTTCTGTGGGATATCTCCAAGTTTGTTGGCTGTGTTTTTTTCATTGCTGCACTTTAAATTACCTTAAAAGAACAAAATGGAAAACATGAAAGAGATAATTGATCCCAAGGACAACATTATTATGAATCCCAACCGGAAGAAATTTTATATGCCAATGTAATTATACAGAAAATGGAAAAACAAACATAAACTTGTACAACAAGATGTAAGAAAGCTCATATAACTGGATTTCTGAACAGCTTAGTGGACCATTTCAGCCCTGGGTCTCAGGCTGCGCTGCCAAACTCAATGAAACACGATGGGACATGCTCACTTGATAACCTCACTGAACTGTGTCGTGGTAAATACTGCATTAGAAATACTGCAGGTGTATTGTAAATATTTTACAGCCTCACATTTCATTAAAAATTGATTGTGCAAACGACTTGTTATAGTCAACAAGTAAATATGCCCTAAATAAAAAAACTACTTTTTGTGGTCAGTTTAGTGCAGTGTTTTCATGCGTAAGTCAATGCTGACTCCCTCCTGAATGTCAAAGGTCATCATTGAGTTTTTGGGCTGAACTCTAGCCAAGAGCCAACATGCCAAATAAACACACCATAATAGATCAAACTTTTTTTTATTACTTCTTAGCACATTAACATTGGAACCTGAGATATAATAAACAGAAAACTGAGAGTCGTATAACATGCTTAAAAAAGTTCAGCAAAAGTGGGGGAGTGTTTTATCTGTCCACAACACTATCTCTGGTGTTTTATTTAAGTTGTACTTCACATGTAAACAGCAGGAAGACAAGAAGTCCCCCAGTATAATCATAGCCTGTGTACAGTATGACTCTGTTGGATACTTGCAGAGAAGCAGAACCAATAAAGCAACACCAAAACATTATTCCTCACTTGTTGATTACCATCCAAACCAAGTACAATTAGAGCGTCAGCGACCCAAACCTAAACATCTGCTTTGTATTTTGGCCTGCTGGTTGTTAGGTCCTCTCTGATCACATTTAGTTGTCTTGGCTCTGAAGAGACTGATAACGTAATGCTTTTAGCTAAAATATCTCTAAAGTGACTGTACAAAATCTCAGGCATTGCTGTTATTTTCTGTGAAAGAGGCAAAGAAAAGCTGTGACCACACCAGCTATTAGATCATCTTTAAGGAAACATGTTGACAAAAGGAGAAAGTATTTGAGGAGGTGATCTTATGCACAGTGAACATTCTCAGGATTAACTTACTGCTGATCAGATCTCAGTTTTCAGTGATCAGTTTTTTGTTGCTCCCCCTTGTTCAGTTGTTCAGTGCACTGACTTTCTAAGCCTCAATAAACTGTATAAAGACATTAAATAGAGACATTGGTATTCAGAGAGAGTCTGTCCTGGGCATACTGTATGCAGTGTGTGAATCTAGTGGCATCTAGTGGTGAAGTCGAAGATTGTTACCATTTTGATACAGCTCAGCCTTCCAAGCGTGTGTGAGAAACTACAGTGGCTGTAAAAAAAAAAGTGAAAGGCCATTTATAGAACCAGTGTTTAATTGTCTGAACTGGGCTACGGTAGAAACATGGCTTTCTGTAGATACAAATGGTTCATTGTTCAGGTGATTATTATACAATATTGAAAACATATATTTCATTTCTGCCTATGGATACTCTTAAATGTTACACACTGGAGCTTTAATAGAAAAATGCACCAAGGCAGTAGTTTCACATTTGGAGAAATACATTTCTTTAAAAATTTTGACAGAAACCAATACACGATTTTGTTTAAGTTAACTTAATATGTTGTCAACTTTAAATCATATTTGTTGAACTCCTGAATGCAAAGATTGTTATATTGTATGTTTCCCACGTCCCATTTTAACCTCTTTGTTCCCATTATGATTATAGTGCAATAACCATATTTATTAGATGAAACAAATGTATTTTCTTCTAGTTGTCCCACGTCAACAAATCTCTAACAGAGTATGTGCCCTTAATTTAGATAACCTATGACTGAGTATAATTAAAGTGATGAGAATATCAGGTTCTTTGTTAATTAAATATCAATCATTTTAATTAAATCAGTCCTTGATCACTGAGGCAGACTATTGGATCTGAATTGAATAAGCAAAGTGGGAAAGGGCAGTTCAATCTTAATGGCTTAATTTGCTTGAGGCCAATGAAAGCCAGCGTTTATTGTGAGGAAACAGTGTCTACTTTTGGCCACAAATTATGAGGCTTAATATCAACAGTAACACAGGATGGGTTGTATAAAGCTATTTTTTTCTGTGGTGCACCTGCTGCCACATGTGCTCTTTTTCAACATGTGCTGGCCAGATTTATTTACAGTAGAAAAGAAAGACTTGCCATGCTTATTTGTTTTACTGTTTGTACTGGTAATTTCAAAATGAGTGAAATAATGTGCCAACCTCTAGCCTCAAACACATCTTCTAGACAGGAGTGAGAGAACAGTTTGAGAGAGTTGCTAAAAGTGCATAAATTATCAAAATATTGCTTTATTTCTCATGAATATATTTGTATACACAATACATTTGCTATTTATTGTATGTTGGCTAGCACAGAGCACACCGATTATGACACTAGTGATCTTTTTACAATGACAGGCACATGGTGTACAGCACAGTAAAGTATTTAAATCAAGGCATTAACATTTGACTATGAAATGCCTGATAAAGTACACTAAAATACTGCTGAAATAACAGTGATTTGTGGATGAGCACTTACATAATAATATGACAAATATCCGTCCACTTCTTACACAGCTTTCATTGACGCATCTTTCACTATTTAACACATCTGTGGCTCTGATTCATGCTTATAGTCTACTTACAATCTGTGATATGTACATGGTATCTGCAAAATATAACTAAAACATTTTGGTATGTCAGTCAGTCTAGTCTTGTTTCTGTAAAAAAAAAAAAAGTAAAAGGCCTCTGATTCTAATTTATATATATATATTTAGATAAAACCTGATAATTAAATGGATTCATTTAAGCTCAAAGAGATAACAGTTCAACCCCAGGGCTGCAAATTAGACAGGGAAGAGAATAAGCCACAGCTGCTCTTCCCTCTACAGTTACAATATTGATGATGACTTGTTTGTTGACATTGACATGGCTTGTTGACAATGGCAACAGAGTCTGTCGGTCTATTCAGCTTTTACTGAATATCAAAAGGGAAATTAAATAACTTTTGAAAATGTGTGTGTTTCCATTCACACTTATTATTACATCACATTTTATATTTCTGTTGAGTCCATTATGAGCCAGATTTTGGTATCACTTCAGCTTACTCTTATGGAAGCCTTATCTGTATTAATAATGGTGTCAGGGAACGTCATGGCAGTTTTTGTTTTGCATGAGACTGTGAATCTTCCTGGATAATGACCGTGTATATGTATGTAATCCTGCATGTGTGTGATAGCTCGTTTGCATTTCTGTGTTATGTGTGTGAGTATTTTTGGGTTTCTGTTCGTGCGTGTGTGATGGTGAGGATGCATGTTGACAATGTGTCTGCTGGCACACATTTTTTGTGTGTCTGTGTGTTCACTGCTGTGTTCCAGCTGTCTGAGTGAATGAGGCTCAGTGGGCGAACAAACACCGCAGCGAATGTCACTCACACACACACACACACCACATGGAATAGCTGTGGGTCTGTACTATAATAGGGAGCATCTGTGAGCATTGACTCAGCAGGGGTTTGATAAGACCACATATCACAACTTTAAAGTGATGTGCTTTAAAAATGAAGAAGATCATAATAAAAAATAAGGAGAAATGAGAAAACATATTGGTATGAATGAGCAACTGACTTACCTGTAGTGGAAAGATTTCAGGACATATTGCCCACACACATAGTATATCCCAAGTTTGTCATCTTGGTTCATTTATTAAGCTTTTTTTATTGTATTTTTTCAATCATCCAACACATTTAGGTGTATAGCATTTTTAGAAAACAACAGAAGACAAAAATCAGAACCTCAGCTTTTTCCTTACTTATTAACTGATTGAGCTGCCTTTTGAAGTGTTTCAACACAATATTTATTACTCTGTATCATATTCATTTGTAAAATGTATTACCTTAATGCACGAGTATAATAAACAAATTACCAGCGACTGGAAATTGTTTCAAACAACATTATACTGCTAAGTCTTGAACACTCCATCTCATTGCGTAACCATCACAGCTTCCTCTCCTTCAGATCCTGAGTGGTTGGGGAAAACATCCCAGGACAGAGTTAAAAAGATGAGACAGGGGATTTCAACCACCCAGCTCGTTAAAATACAATTTCATAGACTTTCCTCTAAAGGCTGACTGGGTGGCAGTCACACATGAGTCCCTCTATTCTGGGCATCACATTTCCCCATATAGAAGAGAACATTCAATAATATACACAGTAAAATGTGCATAATAACACTGGGTGAGTTATTCAAACTCATTTGACATTTAGCTCAAATTAAATCATATTCCCACTGGATTTTTCCCCCTTTCTACTCCAGACACAAGACTCTCAGCCTCTTTCCTTCCCAATGAATATCCTTTCAGTGATAAAAAGACTAACAGCAATATACAACCGTTAAATGTCAAGGTTTCAAATATCCCAAATCACGATGCAGTTGTGGTTGCAAACGTGGCTGAAAATGTAGCAAACTGCGTAAAATGTGAGGCAGATGTATGTGTGTTAATAAAACTGTGACAGGATCCTAACAGCTGGCAGTGAAGTCTGTAGAAAAATATATAACAACCCATCTTGAGAGTTTAGTGTCAACTGTTCAGCAGTTAAAGATAACAACTGCGTGCAAGCTTGTGGCCAGTCATGACCTTTTTTTTATCCTTGTGTTATACTGATCTTAAATGTATGAGAACAACACTTAAAAGTACTCCATGACCTCTAGCTTTTCACAGCCTCTGCACTTTTCTAATTTTATCTACCTCAACACTTTGTAGCTGAGTGTCACGCAGGCAGAGAACAACCTGAGACCTTCACATCCAAAATCCAAACAATATCAGAAGGCATCAGTGTAGTCCATTAACTTCCATTAAGCTCCCTCATCGTGTATAGGACCTCTGCCAATTGTAAATGGCATGGATATTATGGGAACACGCTGGCATTCGTTTACATGTACTGACACTGCGGTGGCGGAAAACCCTCCCTCCTGCCCCTCCCCCCAGCCCTCGCCTTCTTGCGGCGAGCTGCTTTGCTCTCTCCTCAGCAGCGAAGAAGTCTGTGGTCGCCCTGAAGAATTCCAACAGAGCTTTGTGGCTCCAGTTGGTCCCACGGCTCCCCACCCCACTGTTCGGCACAACCGCAGGACTGACTGCACCAAATGCACCAGGGGCACTCCCATCAGACTGGGTGGAGAAACCACAGTGACCTCCACGGTCAGTTAGGAGGAGAAAAAAATGTGGATTTGTCTCAAAGAGTTCCAAGGGTACCGTAGATTGGGTGTCGCCGCGGACAGGGTCATCCTGAGCGCACATGCTCAAAACAGGAATAGCCACTTCGTCTACGTCTCTCAAGGGTTCGTTGCGCTCCCAGTAAGAATCCCAGGCACCTGAAGTAATGCTGCTACTGCTGGTTCCTGCTGGTGCTGCTGGTGCAGAGCCCACATGTCCAGTCTGACAGAACAATGACTCCTCAAGGCCACGGAGGGAACAGCTAGAAAACAGGGTGTCTGTTTGAATGGTCTCACCCAGCACCGTCTTGTACCTGTGCATATCATCCGAGTACACACACACGCACAAAATAGAACACAGACACAAACATACAGATAAACGGAGACATCAGAGAAAACCAGTAAATCAATTTTGAAGAGCTGCATGGGTCTTATATTCCCTTCCTGGCATTGATTCCAGAAACTTTACCTGGGTCACGATGTCTCTCAGAATCATTGACTTGACACTGAGCAGACAATCTGTTGCTACAGTAACTTGATTGTTTCCTTAATTGTCTGTGCCTTTCCAGTAAATGGTTAGTGAGTACTTGCATCTGTTTTTCTTACAATCTCTTTTAACCCTGTCTCCCTTTTTGGCTGATTTGTTTCAATGACTGATTTTAGATTTTTCATCATTTTCTTCACACTGTATGAAATATTCTCACACACACCCTCAAAGTAAACTGAAAAGATAAGAAAAGGACCTGTTTTTATTTCTTCCTTTCTTCCAAATTAAATTTTGCTTGAAAACAAATATAATGTATTTGCTATTGTCATTAAAGTAAAAATTCCAGTTTCATACAATGTTATTTTTGTAGTTCTGGCTATTATTCCTGTTAATAAGTACTCAGGTTAATTGCTGACATCTGGGATTGCAGTTTTTATCAAGCTCACAGGTTAGCTAAACATTTTTATGGTTCAGCTCTGACTGACCCCACTTGCCTTAGTTGTGCATGCACATATTCTTCTTGTGTCAGGAAGGATTCCTGTAGACATTTCAGGTGCGCTCACATTTGTTTTTTCCTCCAGTCTTTCTAAATCTGACTTATAACCTGTCTGATCCTCTGATAGCTTGTGGTTTTTGCCTTGTCAGATTTTGTTGTAGTGATGTTGCTGTTATCCCAGATTTCAGCATCCATTACATAGGTGAGTACAATGTTATCATAACCAATAGAAATGAAGGCCAAAACTATGAAAATAAGGTGCAAGTTGTAATGAACCAGAATCATCCTTACAAAGTTACCATTTTGCCAACCCATTCCTCAATATCTAACCTATGGCAGCATGTTTGCCTCCCTCCTCCCTCCGTACCTGCTGAGACATATCTTCTGGTAGACCACCAACGCCCACTGCAGGGGCCAGCACAGCCCATTCTCAAACCAGCTCTGACAGCGGAACACGGGCGACAGACAGACGGCCGCCGTCACATAGCTGGATGATCCACACTCCCCAAGGTAAGACAGGAGAAGGCCTGACCCGGTGCTCTCGCTCACTGCATACAGTCTCCCTGCAGGCTGTCGATAGCGGATGTAGCGCACAGCCTCGCGCAGATCTGCAGGGTCACCAAACTGCTGCAGTTTGAGAGTGGTGAGCGGGGTGCCGTTGTGACTGCGGCGGTTGAAGACTGCCGGAAGGTAGCCCTGGGACAGTGCCGTTTCACACAACTGTAGAGAGAGGGGGTAGATAAAATGAATAAAAGGATGTCCATGTTTCTTCAAAAATGTGTTATGGATTGGGAGCATTATTTCTTTCACTTTTTTCACTCAGGAGAAGCTGGGAAAGGTTTTAATCCATTTACGTAACATTACAGCGAAAGGACATGACATACAATGCATTTACACATGCTATGCCTAGATAAAGAAAAAAAATCCTCTTTTTTTGTCCCTCTGGACAGGCCACATGGAATTAGTGCGGCCTGGTCTCTTGGTCATAATACCTCTGACTTACACAATGCCTCCTTTTAGAAATCAGTTTCCATTTTGTTCCACTAAATGTCTTTGCAGTTGTAACACCTGAAAATGAATGCTACTACTACTTTTTATTGTATGGAAAAAGAAATAACCTGTTGCTTGGAGACGTGAGAACACAATAAAACTTCAGGATTAAGTGTTGCTCCCTTTTACTGTGCTTAAGTGTACACTGCAGTTCGACAGAATCGGTCCATCTGACACCACTCCATTGAAAATAACACAATGAACATTTAGCTATTGCATGCTCACAGTTTTAGTTTAGTTATAGTTTTTTTTTATTTCAAACAGTTGAGGAGCCAAACATAATAGCCTACTTAGTAAAAGAGTTTTGAACAGATGCATCCCAAGATATGGCCCTCAACAATGCAGTCCTAATAAGTGGCTTCCACTTGGTGATTATTATTATTTTACATCAATTTATTTTACAATTGAGTGGCCAGCGAGAAAAAAAATGGAAGTGCATTGCGGTTGTCCTCTTGGAATAAATTGTAATAAGGATGATAAATTACAAGTTTATTTCAACTTCAACACCTAACAGCTGACCCAACAGTCCATATTTGGATATGCAAAACAGATGATACGACCCTAACCAGGTAAGCCACTGACATTGATCTCTAGCCACAGGTTGTCATGAGCCAAGATGGTGCCACTTGGCATTCATGTGGAGAATGTCCAGGCATTTGAGGCAGTTCTCAGACACTGTGGAGACCTTGGAGAAGGCCAACATTATGCACAATCTCATTAGCTGCTACAATGTCCATGAATTCCACAGCAAGCTGTTTAGCTAAGACAGCCTAAACCTGCAATATGAAGCTTCTCCTTGAACTGAGCTTGGAGCAAAAAAGGGTTTGAGTATGGAAACCTGTGATCTCATGTCTCTCTCTACCCTTTCAATCAGCTCGACCATGGGGAGAAATATCACTACATGTTGTTTCTTGTAGATCTGTTATTATTATGTTCATGTTGATACACATTTTACAATATGATATATCTGGGTTATAGTCACTGGTGCTGAACACACAAATGTAAGAAAATACTATATAAATGAATGAAAAGTAATGTCTTTTTCAAAGGTCTTCTTTTGTTTTAACCAATGTAAATCAACCACTGGACATTCATTGAACCTCTGAGTGCATAACAGCAAAATGTACAGCATGGCTCTTTGAAGCTTGAACTGATAACAAATTACAATAACAAGGCAGTTTTTAAAAACTGTAGAATTCTGCTCACCCAGGCCCTTTTATCTTTCAGGCGCAAATGTGTATCATCATTTTCTTTTCTTTTCATTTTCTCAGGGATTTTGCACTACGAATCTAATGGTGTTTTTCTGTGTTCTTTTGTACAGTACATGTATGTATGTACATTAACTGTTGTTTTCTGGCCTTGTGCTTCTAATGGTGTTAAGGATGGAAGGCAGATCAAATGCATCTTGTAGCCTTGGGTGCAGATTAACTTCACTATTAAATCCTAGTTAGTGTTAGTAACATAATTAACACAGATTATCACATGACATATTTATTTGGATATCAGTAGAAAAGCATTAAAATACTCATGACACATAATGAGACCTTTGGAAGCCTAAGCCTGGGATTACAATTATATAAACTGGAAATACTGGAATTTTTTGATTCAGAGCAGAGCAGAAATTTCCTTTAGAATAAATTTTCCAAATCCATTACAGTGTCTGGAAACACAAGGAGAGGATTCCCTATTTGCAGTCTCACTCTGTTTTATCTCAACACAGGAAGGTTCTCACAAAAAGTTGTGTGGTCAGAAACACTGAGCCTGTGCAAATAAAGTGTCAGATTTGAAATGAGTTATATTCAGCATTAAATCTGCAAAGATGCCAGTGAATATCTGCAGAACCCAAGGCATTAAATATTTACCAGCTGACAAAGACTGCAGAAGCATGGTTGTCTATATGAAAAGAGGATTTACTCTCAGCCAAGATACATGACTAGGCAGTAGCAGAACATCATTCATTCACTCATTAATTAGCCTCTTCCCTAAGTCATTCCATAGATACAGTTTTGAATCATTGTGATTCAAATGGAGCTCATGAGAGGAAAGGAAGAGAGCAAATCACTTCAGTTTTTAATTCCTAAAGATGTTGAGATAGATATTTAGCAATTTAAACTGTGTATGAGAGCCTGGGATGAGTGATGAATGTTGCAGCTGAGGTTAAATTAGGTGAACTGAGTGTGAAGTGATCTCGTCCTGCATGCTCAGGTTGATGTGGTGTAAACTAACGTCAGACATTGTAGTGATGCACTGTGTGCTTCTGTTAAGAGTTACCTGGTAAAGAGGAGTTCACTCTGGTCTGTTCATTTGTCACCAAAATCTACTTTTTGTTTGGAAGTGAAGGAATGACTCATCGTGGCCATAGAAGAATATTTTTTGGGACAATCTGATATCACCATGTTGCCCTGAATGTGACTATTATTTTGTCTTTTATTTTGATCACAAAGATATAGTAACTTGACCTCTTTTCTAGATGTGCACATTAGGTTTCTGGCAATACTTTTCCTACAATGTAGTTTACAGTGTGAATTTGTTTTTTTTTAGAGAGATCCCAGCTTCATTGCAGAAACAGTGAAAAAACAAACATCAGCCACTCCAGCAGTTTTCTGCCAGAGCTGATACACTGTCAGCTCAGTGACAAATTCCTTTAGCAGGGACGCCAGACACTGGACAACATTGCCAGCTCTCATACACACCATCCCTCTCATACACACATACAAGAAGCAGACTTTATTCTCCTCACCCTCTGTGCTGACAGTGACAGAAATACTCGACAATATTCCCTTCAAAGCATACTGAATAATGCGATCTCCCTCTGTAAGACCACCTCTAGTGTTACAAACTTCAGCAGCCTCATTGGGACGTGTCCACAAATCAAGTTAAATTAAGGATGTTATTCGATTAAAAGCCTTTTAGAGGAAACAAAGCATCTCACTACTAAGCTCTGTCCTCTATTCAGGTCAATAGTTTGCCTAAATAAGCTCCAACAGGCCTGTGATACATGTCCAGGGATTATATTTGTTCTTCTTGGATTTATGCAGGAGTGCAGCCAACATTTTAGAAATAAATTTGTTTGTTTGTGATGATTTTGTAATTAATTCGATGTTCAAATGCAACCAGCAACAAGCTTCTATTGAATACTACTGTATAGGCTTAGGACATTTAAATCTAGATTAAAAGTTACCTGTTATATAATGAATGCCAGCTTTATAGGTTTTTTTTCCGACAAACTAATTGTATGAACCCTAAATATAGCCAGCTAAAAAAAAGTAGAAGCTGTTTCTTCTTTAATTTCTCACATTATCATTCGATCCAACATGGCTGCACTACTGGAGAAGAGTGGTAAGTTGAATAAATTATGATACCCAATAGAGTGCTGTGAAGTCTTATGAAGGCAGACATAATGATGGAAGTAAAAAGTAAAAAAATGTTAAGTAAAAAAATGTTGATACCTTGCTCAAGGCAGAGTGCTGCCAAATCCCAATGCGCAGATGATGTTGGAATAAGTAGGGGTCCAGATTTGCATTCTTCTTCTCTATCCCCTTGTATCCCCTCCACACACTCCCACCAATTTTTGAATGGTGCAGCAAACTTCAAAACTAAAGCTGAACATAAGCTCTTTACACACATAGGCATTGCTCCATTTCCAAAAAGCCACAACAAAAACACTGCACTGTCTTAATACTACAGACACTGGTCGACACCAAACTGTAAAATTCACAAAGAGATGAGGAGGCAGAAAAGACATTTGCTTCATTGCACACATTGTTATTGGTTCCCTGTGAGACATGATCACACATTTCTGTCAGTACATATACTATGTATTGGGTCTTTGTACTGCTGGTAATGTTTCTGTGATTGAGAAATTTCCAAGACTGAGACTGATAAAGTATTATTGTTACTATTACCTCTCTTGCTGATCTAATCATGACCGTTAATGGTAAAACGTTCCCACTTTTACTGCATGAGCACTGAGCTATTATCCTATCCCACAAGAAATTTGGAAAATTCCTAAGCTGCTCTCTCAGCAGTCAGAAAGTAAAGGGAATGGTCTGAAAGACAATTATTTAAGTGTTGAACAGTAAATTACACATAATGACCACATTATTTCATACCTCATATCTATAAGGAAGTAATGAAAAATACTTGATGTGAGAAATGACTGCCAAAAGAATAGTGAATAAAACACTTGTGACTGTAACTAGGTCACAAAATTATGGTAAAACTGTTCACAAATCCATCTGCTCTGTCAGGAAAGTTCGCCGCGTGCAAATCATATGAGGCAAGACGGCTGCAACAGCTGGATGTCTGCTTCCAGGAACATTTATGGTCTTTCATCACGCTGCTCTAAACACTGATCACGTGCCACTGAACATTGGGCTCCTTCCTACACACCTTTATTATATTAAATTGGCTTCTTTGCGTGACGTCTTTATGATGCTGAGGATAAAAACTTGCTTGAGATCAGGATTAGTTTATAAAGGGCTAGCTGTCTATGACTTGCTGGGATTTGAGAGTTTAGATGGGTTAAAGGAACAGTTCCTCAGTCTGGGAAATATGCTTATTTGCTTTCTTGACGAAGGTTATGAGAAGATCTCCCTGTAAATATGATGCTTAGCTTAGCTTAGCACAAAAAAAAACATGTTCATTTTACAGGGGTGCTGCATACAATTTCTTGGCCAGGCAGAGTAAAATAGACAGACAGCCTAGATGTACACCCCATTTTCCTGTTTTTCAGTTCCCTTGTTTTTGCTAAGCTAAGCTAACTAGCCACTAGGAAAGTGGTATCAATCTTCTAACTTAATAATCGCAGTAAGACGAGCAAAAAAGCATATTTCTCAAATATTAAGCTACTGCTAGGATGGTGAGGGACAGAGATGAACACAGTGGGAAAGACAAAGAACAAGGCAGAGAGATCAATGGATGTATTGTTGATAAATGTGTTATATGATCCTACCAGTAATGTAATTTAACCAGCTAACTGTCTGACTAAAGGAATGAAGTTATGAATGTAAGCATATTTTATAGGATGAATACATTTCAAATTCTGGCACAAATCCAAAGCCTTTGAAGAGATTGTATATGACTCTTAGCTACTGTATCAGGGTTCACCTATATCATTATGTAAATGGATATGAATAAAGCCAGACAACATGAAACAAAGGGACATAAGACAAACTCAGGGTAAAGATATGAATGATTTAAGAAGAGATGGTTCATTCATAAATTAATGAGTTCCTGAAATGTGCTGTGTACACTTTTACATTCCCATCTCTAAGAGCATCTCAGATATATAAACCCATGTCTGTGTGTATGCCCACACAAACGTGAGCTCTTTTTATCTTCCTTTCTCGCACACAGGCACACACACAGAGCAGTGACAGGAGCAATCTTAATTTGTGTGTGGTGCCTCAGCTTCCAGCCCTCCCAAGCGTAACTGCCAAACAACATCACAAATACTCTCTCCACTCTGACGATGGTCCAAAATAATGCACGAGGCTCAAGATCTGACTGAATGTGGCAGTTACTTTTTATCTCTCTGTCATTTTTCTTTTTCCCGTGGTGAAGCTTTAAGTCACCACATATATAGTTACATATATAATGTTGTAACACACTGTTTTACTTCTATTTTTGTCTCGCCACTGTTTCTTCCCACTTCTCCTCTCTTCTGTCATCCTCCCTCCTTTGTTTTTTAAGATCAACATAAAAGGTTATTCACTCTAGATTGATGTCAAACCCATTTGGTTTTGTTAGAGTCCTTGCAGAGTTGTTATTTCTGACATGGGGCTGACAGTAGGCCTGTGATGGATTTGCACACAGAGCTAATAGTATGAAATGAAATGAGCTTGCACGATGCCAGGTGTGAGAGCCAACAGGCATTCATGTGGAGCAGCGCTGCACTTCCCCAGGCCCCTCAAGTCAAGCGATGCTTTGTAATCCCTCACTCAATTACCTCAGTCAGTGTATTGAAAGAGCAGTTGAAAGGTTGGTGCTGCCTCCGCATCTGCTCTTTTCTTCAAACTGAGCTTCCCTTGCTTTAAGCCCACGATTGCCTTTGCCTAAATGGCCTTTGTTGATGGCACTGGCATCTTCCAACATCTCTTTTAAATTATTGAATGTCTGACTTCTCTTTTGACTAGCTGAAATATTGTACAAAACAGTATTTGTGCGTGCATTAAATGAAGATATACATATATTTCATTTAGCATTTTTCTGGTATCCTCCCTCCACATTTGAAAAGGTTTGCTCTGTTGTTTAGCATTACTCTGAAAATTAGAGCTGCAACAATTAGTCGATTAATCGATTAGGTGTCAACTATTAAATTAATCACCAACTATTTTGATAAGTGATTTATCACTTTGAGTCATTTTTAAAAAAAAATGTCCAAATTCTCTGATTTCAGCTTCTCAAATGTGAATATTTTAACATTATGACAGTAAACTGAATATCTTTGGGTTGTGGATAAAATGAGACATTTGAGGACATTACCTTGGGCTCTGCAAAACAGCAATCAACATTTTTCACATTTTCTTGACATTTTATGTAGCAAACAACTAACGCTGATGAATTTAATCGTTTGCTGAAGCCCTACTGAAAATACTCACTTCTATTTGTTAAAGTGTAGAAATGCTATGCTATGAGGTTGACAACTCTCTCATGCAGCTGTAATTTACATCATGTAAAGACTCATGCTGTGACACAGATTAGAGACATAAAGCAGCTAAAAAGTTCATGATTCAATGACTATTGTCAATAAAATGGATACCAAAGGGTTTCTGTAAATGTATCATGATTCAGAAAAAACATTATGATGCTGTTAGTGTCTGCAGAACTACGATAATTGTCTAACATAGGTGTCTGGAGTTTATCTCTTTGGTAGTGTTAGGTATTGTTTGGTAGGGAAGAGGTCCCCGTACTAAAAGTTTTCATTTTTTAATGACTTTTTATTAGGAACTTTTGTATTCTATAATCATTTTGTGCACGTCTTGCTGTTCAATTTCTTCATGAATAATATTTTTCTGTGCTTATTCAAGATGATTTTATCTAAGACAGTTTACCTTTAACACATTTCTAGTGATCTTGCCGAAAGAGTTTGGGATGATGAGCAGAACGGGACTGGTGGAGTGACTGGAAGTCCTGCGTCGTTTCTGGTAGGATGGCACAGCCCAGTCCAAGGCAACCAGCCCATCATCGCTCAGCTGCAGGTTGTCCCGCACAAACTGGACCGGGCTGTCATATGGCCAGCACGCCTCGTACACGCTCTGCAGAAAGGCGCTGGCCCGCCACGTCCAACCCACACACGGCGAGTAATTACTGAAAGTCCTGCAGTGTTTCAGGAGATAGTTGGCCAGTGCCGACGGTTTGCAGATCAGCGCCACGGTGCGTGCTTTCTCACCGGTCCCCGCACAGGCCGTCTGGGCACCGTCGCTCTCCTCTCGGTCGGAGACGCACCTCCCGGTCTTGTCCTTCGTTGCCTGTTGTGCAATCCCCAGTCCTCGAAGCAAAGCATCCGATTGGCTCTCTGTACCAAAATATTTGGAGCCTGGCCAGATTAAGACCACCAGGATCACAATGAACAGAGCCACAAGCCATTCCAGCATTGGCACGTTTGGAGGGGGTGGCGGGAGGCAAAATGAGCACAACACAAACGCTTTCCACACCTTGTTCTGGGTCTTAAGTTGATAATTATAAATTTACATTATAGGAAATAGTCCACGGAAGCATGCTCAGTCTTACAGTGTGTCCTAAACTGATGCTCAGCCCGTCAGTGAAGTTTGGTTCTTTCCTCCGGTGCCAAAGCGCACCGGTCCCTCGTCGCTGTATCCGTGCTGTCTCAGTTACGCAGCGTTTCTGTTGTTCCAGCTTATTCCAAAACGGACTTCATGTTTCTTTTTTTGCTGGCACTTCTTAATAAAGGAGGAGATTCCGTCCGTGTTTCGTGCATTCAAAGCCAGTTGGTACAATAACAGACCCTGTGCAAGACTGCGTTCAGCCGGTGCCTCAACCCAACAGCTGGGAGCGCAGGAAATATCTGCGAGCAACGCGCTGCTAATGCTGGAAACGCCTCATGCCATCATGTCCAACCCCCTCAGAGTGAGCAGGTAGGTACTCCGTGCTAGAGATATTCTCTGGTGTTATTAGCCTTCCCCTTAAAATACATCTAGTACACCCAGTACAAGGGGGTACAGCTACAGCCTTTATTACACGTATAGACTATCCCCCTCAGTAGTCATCTCTCTCTCTCTCTCTCCCCCTGCTCTTTTTGTCACGCGCGCTCCAGACAGACACAGACCTGTCCCTAGAAGTGTAGTGCGCATGGTCATTATCAGATCTGGTATGAGTGTAATCCTTCTGAATACATTTGGCTACATGGCCCGCAAAATCAGAGAGCGAAAAAGATAAAGTGATCTACTATGAGGGGGCATTATATGTAAAGTATCGCAACCTGTTAATCAGGTTTCTGTTATGTCACAAACAGCTCCAGGTTTGCTCAGTGTGTCTGCTTTGTGACTGTAATTTAAAGGAAAGGGTGAAAGTAGGCCAGTGTTCTTTGGATGTGCAGATTGCGATGCACAGTGAGTGCTGCAGACATCCAGTTTGATTCAGGCCTATAACATTTGTGTAATGTAATAACCTCCTCCCCTCCTCTTTATACTATCTACGAAAGTCAAACAGATGAAACCATCCCTTTAAATGCAATATTCATTCATAGCTAAAGAAAGGCACAAGCATTTCAACTGTATATCAGATATGTTGGAGGTTCTTCTTCGCTGTGTAAAGAACAAGGCATTTAAGCAACAGGCTAAAATAATATATTTTTTAATCAGATTATTTTAAGCTTCACATTTAAAGGCACAACAACTGCCACAGGTTGAAGCCACAGTTGTTGTTGTTGTACATTATTCAAAGATCCGTGGAACATTCAGTTAGTCACAAACACACTTAACACAGTGCTAAGCAAGGTTGATAGATTTCATGGAAAGCTGTAGCTTTGCCATCTGTTTTTGAGGGACATGTTGTTTTGGACACGCATTTAACCGACAGCAGCACAACAAAGCACTGCGGCATGCTGAACATAAATTGATGCCGGTGTGGACCAGTGGTGTGTGGAAGCGAGAGAAAACAAACCTAGACCGAAAGTGACAAGACAGTAGATCATTGTGTAAATGTGTTCAAATTTTCAATGCCATTCCTGTGGATTAGCCAATGGAAAATGAAAACAAATGACAAAATGCGAGATGCCAAGCCAACGAGCAGTGAATAAAGACAAATGAGTGGATGGAAGGATCCCCTGTATCACCTCAGAGACACTTTGGATGCCAGAGCAGAACAGCTTCCAGCTGGTGCACCGGAGAGCTGAGTGGGGGAAGTTGTGTTATGTTAATTTACCCTTTATGCAGTTCCAAACACTGATCATGACACACTCCCCTTTTGTCCATGATAACCCTCTCTGTTGTTGCTGCCCCAGGGAAAGGTAATCTCTAACTATGTAATCTTAGAAGCTCTGTAGTGATCTATAAAACGGTTTGAATTTTAACCCTAATAAGACGTGTGTACACTTTCCAAGAAATATTATTCACTTAACATTGATTCAACGCCCTTCAAGTCTGGGAAACGTTTTCTTTTCTAAAATGTCCTGAAAATAATAATATGTTACCTGCCTGGCTGAGACAATATCATAAGCCAAAGGGAGTGAAAATCTAACAAAAACAGCCTTGAGTTCAAGAAGTTTAATGATTATTATTCTTGTTGTATGATAGATGTTTTCGGTTAGTCTGAGTTCCATGTGGAGCTGGATTTTCTTTTCTAGGGATTGTCATATTGGCCTTGATATGATCAAATCTTATCCAGAGCTTAATCTTAGCCAAATGAAATTGAGTAAGGGGAGCACAACCAGTTTAAAACATCATCTCATATTTTGGTGTAGAACTGACTATCATTATATTTTTTGGACATAAATCTAAGGAGACACAGAATAACCAGGATTATATTAAATTAAATCACATCACGAATGATCGTGTGTTGATTGAGGCCAGCTACATTTGAAGGCTTTCAAATGGGAGATCACTTAGTCTTATAGCAAAATATAGTCTCTGACACCTGTACATCACATGTGCATTTGTTTTATCTTTTTATAATACATTTTAAGAAAATGTGTTTCACACCCATATTGATAGTATTTTAATATCCCATCTCACTGATCTAATTTGTAATCAATTGAAAATAGATGTCAAAGCTCTGACGTTTTTCTTTTGCAAATTTCTTCATTCCCCTGAAAATAAAAAGTGAGAAAACAAAAGAAGACATTACTGTTGAAGTCATCCAGATACAATCTGTGTTCAAACTCAGTCAATGCTTCCAAAAAGGTCACAGGAAACAAAGAAGCATGTGGACTACAATAATACAGTTTGCATTGATAAGAGGAGACGAGGAGGAAAAAGGTCAACAAATCAACTTGAACTTTGGAACTAGATCACAGAAGCGACTAGATTGAAAATGCTTTGGGCTGACCGGGTAGTGTAGGTTGGTTGGACGATATATATCTCAGGACAACCCGGTCAAAGACCCTTGTGACATGCCCTCCGGAAAATATCACAAAGGTTGTCTCAAAATAAACAACCACTGCTGTACTGGGTTTGAAGACCCTGACCCTCATCTTTAGTTTTGTTGACAGTTGAAAAAGGCAGAGAAACAATTGGTTGGTAGGACAAATAGATGGTGGAGACAATAGAGGGTAGTCATGTTGGTCATTCATTAATCCATATTTAAGATAACAAATGTACAGTAAAATCTTTAGGGGAGAGGTAGTCAACACTGTCAGTATTTAGTAACGTGAACATTTCTCAGATTAGACGCATTTAACCATCAAAAGAGGGAGAAGATAGATAACATGCACATAAGTAGACGAGGATTCTTTGTATTCATTTTATTCAAATTAATGCTGAACTCCCATGGTGCAAGAAAGATGTGAAGAGCCTAACCCAGTAACCTTCCCAGTCGGATGACAAATGCACAAACCCGGGGACGCACAAACACACACACATACACACACGCACACCTAAATCTGCAATCAAACATTGTGCTTTGACATGCAGAATCTGGACTGTCCCCAGGAGTGCTGACAGAATAGGAAATGTACTGGGCCCAAATGAATACGTAGCCTAGAGGTTGCACTTTCTCTCACTAGATATTTAATGAAGTCTCCTGCTGAAATGTACACATTGTCACTGTGGAAGAGAAGGCACAACCAGTGTGAAGAAGCAAATAGAACAATAAAAATGTTTTACTGTGACAGGATAAAACCAAAATCTAAATAGGCTCTGTGGGGAATATGCTTATTTGATTTTTTGCCAAGTTAGATGAAAAGATTTATTTATATTTATATTGAAGCTACAGAAACTCCTGTAGGTTAAACTAGGCTGAGTAACTCTAAAAGACAGACTAAAAACTTACTGGAACTAACTTGCTAGCAACATTAAGGCTACAAACAACCCATAACAGGTTAATTAGTGAGCTTTAGGGGCATGTTTGGTCACATTTGGACAAAACTATAGATTTTTCCCACTGGTTCTAGTCTTTATGATAAGCTCCTAACTGGCTCCTGCTAGCTTCAGCCATAAATTTAAGGTACAGACATGAG
The DNA here is from genome assembly GCF_004916995.1 of Morone saxatilis. Taxonomy (NCBI): domain Eukaryota; kingdom Metazoa; phylum Chordata; class Actinopteri; family Moronidae; genus Morone; species Morone saxatilis. The sequence goes on along the minus strand of NW_023340257.1, from coordinate 13,687,941 downwards.
TCTTGTATTGCTCATGCATCAAACTGTAATCTAATATGATAACGTCTAACTCACTGAGCTCAACTGAATAACATCAGCCACATTTTAATGTGCCCATTATCACAAGTTTACAGTGACACACTGAGACAAAAGACTGTAATCAGGTTACTAAAAGTGAACAGGAACAAGCTGGAGAAAAGAGGAGGGAAGAGAAGATGACAGAATCCAAGACAGAGAGCCTCATGACTCATGGGTTATGTGCTTAGATCTAATTTGTGGGCCCTCCTCCACATTTAAAAAAAATGATTGCCTCCTCGGTAGGGATGCAAACCAGCTGTGGTCATTTGGGAAGATTGCCAGTCGATTTATTGTTGAGATTCTGAAGTCTGAACCCATAATGTTTCAGTACGTAGACTCCTCTGTTGGTCTCACTGTGTCCTTCTCCTTCCATCTCTCCCTCCTACCGTCCACTCCCTCTTCTCTCTCCTCTCGAGGCTCAGCCCCTCATGCCGGTCACCCTGGCACAGCCACAACCTTTAACATCAAAACAAACAGTGACTGTGCCACGGCTTCAAACAGATTACTGTAATTCAGGGAAAGTGGAGCAACATCTTGGCTCCAATGTGGTTTTGCTTCTCTCCTGACTTGTGTTGGATTGTTTTAGGGGTAAACTTGGTATAAATCAGTACTCCAACCTAAGCAATTACAAAAGGAGAAATGTTACAGCAGGATACCTCTCACCCAACCTTTGTAACTGCAACCATATGCAGAACTCATATTTAGGTTGGCTTTAACGTTTTCAAACCTCAACATCTATTTATGTGGTGTTGCAGTACATGTCCTTCCCTTGAACCCGGACTATGACGTAGGTCTGCTGTTGACTGACTAATATCCACAATCAAACAGATGTATCCACTTCTTCTCTGGGTGAATATTTGATGGAAGGTAGGGTGCAAGGAATGCTGGACAAACAGAAACAAATCCAAACAAATGTCTCCATTTTCACACTCTTGCTTTGATAACATCAGTAAATCACATCTGAATTCAGAGCATAAACATTGTCTTTTACAAGTGCCACAAAGAAAAAATATATCAAGTTAACAGCAAGTCACAAGCAGCCCATCCAGCCACAGTGTTGCTATTACCACGGTCTTGTAAATTGACACAACCACTTCCTCAGTAGCAGCCTTCCTGATGCCCCATTTAAAGTTCCTGTGAAATCGAAATTAAGCCGAGGTATGAAACCTACAAGTGAAACTTTCTAAACTCATGAAAGGATGTAGCTAGCTCAGTCAAGGTAGAGACAGTCAAGATAAGGATCTTTTAAAAGCCACCGAGTGAGGATTTTGAACCTTGAACTTTACTTTTTGATTGTTTACAAGTGAGGTTTGGCCCAAGTGTTTATCATAAGTAATCTCTAATGGCATCACTTGATATGCAGTACAATCTGAAATATTGGCAGAGCAAGAGCAGCAGAAGTAAATACCCAGTCAACTGCCAACCCCTTAGGTCCTGTTCTAATTTTAAAGCTTGTCAACCAGAAAGCTATTTGAGACTTATCCTCAGATATATTCATTCTGTAAGAGTGGGGCAACAAATGGAAGAAAATATGAGTTAATTGAGGAACAAAGAGGTGCTGTGGCAGAAAGAAAGAGGAAAGAGAGACACAGGGAGGTAAGCGAATAAGACAAAGGTCGTAAAGTGATATACTAGATGTCAGTGCTGATGTGATGCAAATAAAAAGAAGAGAAAATTATGCAGAATTATGCAGATGCACCCTGACCTTTTTTTGCCTCTTTATCTTTTTTCTCAGTAGGGACGAGTGAGTCGCTTCCTGGAAAATAGATTAGATGGAGATGAGCAAGACTTGGATGTCAGTACAACGGTATTACTTCCTACTATTCCCAGGGTCTCTTCTTCTCAAGTAAACCATCAGGAGGCCATGCCAGTGCACATTTAATTGTGACAAAGTGCACCAGTGTTATCAAGCATTGCCTGACTGAAAATGTGCATACATAAACAAATGCTGCTATCCCAACGGTTTACTGATTGAGAAACCTTGCATACATTAAGCCTCTAAAAAAACGATTCCCTTAATGAGCTTCTCATCATAAGCAATGGGGTCCTTCACCAGTAAACAAGTTTCTGCAAAACAGTTTAGGTCATTTCCAAGAATTTCTGTATTTTGTTTCTGTTAGCCAATCACTTATTTTATCTTTAAATAATGACTCAGTACCGTAGAATGGAGAAACCAAACACAAACTGTAGATCCATAGTCTCTCCTATACACGCCACAGCCCGTTCTCATTCCAAGGTTGTCAAATACAGACGCGAGTGGGGTCCAGTTAGTTGCAATCAGCAACTTCACATGTAGGTGACACTGCTCTGATATAATGTAAAAATCAACCAAAGAAAATACTCCCAATCAAGAAACAAAAACACTCAAATATTTATCAACCATTCAGCATCAGGTCAAAATGTATCTTGAGTTGGTGGATATTATGAATGAGTCAAAACATAACTGGAGAAATGCAGTGGGAACATGCTGCAGGGAACCGTATGATCTTATGAAATATCATATGTCCTCTAATGTGGGGTCCTTGGCTCAGCTGTGTTTTAGTGAAAAGAGAACAAGTCAAAATACATTTAGCTCCAACTTGGCAGCTGAACTTGGTGATTTGACAAATACATCAGAGAGGGGTAGTAGGCAGATGAGAATGTACAGTATCGTTTCACACCACTGGACCCATAAAGGAAGTCACTGATTTTTTTATTGAAAAAAGAAAACCTCTAAAATTGATTACATGATTTTAAATTGCAAACATGTGAAAGGTCGATAATAGCAAAACAATAACTTCTTAGGAAGCCTAAGCCACATGCATTGCTTTATTTAAGTTTTAGTTCACCAATTTCTTGAGTGTTTGCATTGTGATGGTTTGAATTAAGATAAGAAATCACATCAATACGTTTGCCCAGCATGCTGCATCATCCACTGGATTGAACTGCAGAGGATATTTCTTATCCCTTGACAGTATTCCTACTGTAGGTTTGGAAAAGAGCCAGCTCTGCTTTTGTGTTTTCACTGTGACCTCAGGTGCAATCGGTACAGAATACAAAGTGCAGAAAGAAAACCACCTGCAAAAGAGCTGTCAGTCAAGCAGATGATTTAAAATCCTGTGGGTGCGTCTGACGTTGCGAGACAGTCAGCCAGATCATTGTTTAGGACTATGCTGTGACTGATAGTGTCAACAGGTTTGAATTACCTGAATAAATTTTTATTGTTTGACCTTCCACATTATTTTAAATTGAAGATCATCACTTCATGGCATACAAATTGTTATAGTGTATTCTTCTGTATGGTGCTATAATATTTCTTCCACAGTAATTGATGCTTGTTTTGCTCAACCTAGTTTCTGATTGAGACACCAGTGTCAGTTTGTTTCTATCGCTTATTGGATCAAGAGCATCCTGTCAGCTGTCAGTTACTCTCTCAGGAATGTGAGGAGAGACTCATTAGCTAACGATACCTCATTCACCCATGATAAAAATAAACACAGCAAGATTTCCACAGAGGATTAAGCAGTCTGCTTTTTGGTGCTGAGCAGGTAGTGTAGAGCTTTTTCACTGAAAACAGCTGCCTGCTATATCTGAAAACTACCCTACGAAGTGGTGAGAGTGAACCAAAACAAGTTGTTGGCCAGACAGCTAAACAGTGAGCTAAAACTCACTATAAAGCTGCATAAAGCTGAGGGGAGCTGCAGATTCCGATGATAATTCTGTGTAGACAGATAATCTGTGAAAAAAACAGGTTCTTCTGGCTCATACTAGTGCTCCTAATAGCATTTGCAAGAATCCACCAAAAATGAACGAAAACAACCAACCAGAGCCAAGATTGTCTCATTCTCATGAGACTCAACAATCAATGAAGCTGTCAACCCAAAGCGTCGGTATTTGATGACCTGGGAATAAGACTCAACAATCAACTATATTTTTTGGCTCTGATTGGTTGGATTCTTGCAAATGCCATTAGGAGCACTAAGAGGAGGAACCTGATTGTATCTGTTTCATGTACTAATGTCAGGATATGGTGAGAGTTCAGAAAATATGAAAAAAACATTTTATAATTTAGACATTTTACAAGTTACCTGTTGCCTTAAAAGTAATACTTTTTGTCAGCTACTAAGGTTAAAAAGGAGAAACGGTAACTAAAGCAGAAACATGCCTGTTAATGGACTTACAACTCCCTTAGCATAAGGCACGGTGAGTAGGTGTTTATTGACATTTGGAGTGTTTATAGATGTTTTATTGATACAATAGCGTCATGACACTGACTGTGCAAAGATGTTTTGCTCTCAACTTCATCTTTCCCAAGCCTGCAGAGTTCTCTCTGTTACTTCCCCTATATATTTCTTATTGCTCGTCATATTTTTGCAGGCACATTTCACTCTGGTTTTTTCATGACGTTGAAAGTTATTTTAGAAGGTTATTTTAATCATGCACATTTGGTCTTCTGGGAATGGTGATTGGTTAGGGGGCAACTGAATCTGACCCTGAACCCAACGTGCAGGCTATCGTGATGATCTGCCTCACTTTAAAGGGCAGCCACCTTCCTGACAGTCACTTCCTGACACTTAAACATGCAGTTGTCTCACTAATCTCACAGCAAAGAATTGTAGTACACTCGTGAGGTGGTACACTGATTGCTTTGATAATATTTTGCCTTCTCAGGCCTAAAGAGACTGTCAAGGTCAAGATCAAAGCTGATCTTTAGAGCTGGCTATGGAGGACGTGCAATAATAAACACAGGGAGTACAATGCTCGTTAGCCCATAGCTTTTGTCACTGCAGCATCTGCAATTAACAAGATGAAAGCCAATCACATATGTTTTCTGCTGGTGCTCATCCAATTACAGCTGAGGCGCTCTAGTAAATCCAGGTTCCTTTGTTGATCTTTTTCACGGATGATCACGCTTGTGAAGTTAGATAGCTAAGCAGCTTCTCTTTGTGTTTGTATATGTTGTGTGTCTGCTCTTTGTGCCAGCACTGAATGTACAGTAAATAGAACATGACCCCTTTGCTACGTGCTGGCTGAAGAACCCTGACAATTAAGAAGGGCATGTGGGATCAGAGACTTGGTTAAAGGTTGCCTAAATCTGCCCATACATACAGTATGAAGATGAATCAAGGTAACGGGGGATTTGTAATTCTATGGAAAAAGAGGGATTTGACCTTCAAGTTAAGGGGACATTAAAAGTCATTGCATAATTGGAAACCAGTGATCTCAAAACAGCCCATATTTGCAACAACATGGCTTTGGAGCCTTTCGTAAAGCCTGAGTACCATAAAAAGTGGCAACACATAAATTATGTATCTTTATTAATATGTTGCATTGAAATCTACAACAGTTTCTCAACTTGGTAATTTTGCAAGCCAAGATTTGTTTCTTCATGAGGCAGATTTAGGCCTGAGGTTAGGTTTACAGGACTTTTGTTGCATGTAATTCACTATCTCTCTCTCTCTCTCCACTCATTTCCTGTCATCTCTCTACTGTCAGTTATCTGTTAAAAAAAGAACAAATGCAGCAAAAACTGTTTAAGACTGAGACAATGTTTAGCTTTATTCTAGTAAACCCCAGACCATATCTGTTGAATATATCTGTTGTTACTAAGGCCAAACTTCAAAACTTCAAACTTCAACATTCAGAAATGTTTGAACTATCTAAGCTACAGCATTAGTTCTTGAGTAAGCTCCGATTTCCTTACAACATGCCACTCACACACACACTCACACAC